>NC_083276.1:65534793-65834793 GCF_963506605.1 Zootoca vivipara
TATTGGAGCTGGTGTCAGAGGTTGGCAGAGTTGGGTTCCTGCCAAGGCCCACACCTCATAAAGTATAATTGTTTAATTGCACACTGAAATTGAGAATGCCTGTATGCAGGTTGTAAAAGGTTTAACATTGGAAAATTCCATTCGAGTATACTAAGCTAGAAAGAGCACTCTCTAAGCTTCTGAGTTGATAATTAACTGTTGGTGTTCTCTGCTAGCCTTCACTTGAGTGTTTAACCTTAGATCATGTGATTAAGGTATTCAATTGCAAATCTCCATCTTGAAGGGAGTGGCAAGTTAGTCTTTCCCTGGACACCACTGAGAACAAAAGGATGTGATCACGGCTCTCCAGGAGCTGCATAGCCTTAGGCTGGATGCAAGTTAATGCAAGCTATGGGAGAGACAAAGATTTGATTTTTACGTTGATCATAATTATGTTATATATATGAAGATATATGCTTGAATATGCATGTGCTTTACACAACTTTCTGGGTGTATCATTGATTGTTTTGTACCTGTTTTTGAAGAAGTTCTGGTTAGTAAAGCTCTGAGTAATACTTATGCGTCCAAGAGGAGTCAGTTTTTATGCACCCAGTTGCTTCATACTGCCCAATATTAATATGTGCAATGCACCTCAGAAGAGGGTCCACAGCACATCTGACGACCAGAGCCCCTAACCTTGCTGGTGCTTCTCTTGCAACTTCTGCCTTTATACCTGTGATCTCCCTCTAGCCTAGAGAGTGAGAGTGAGTAACTGGGCGAATGAGTAAGTGGTGCAAGGAGAAGGAACAGCTGCTTCTGCTCACTTTCACACTTGCCCTTTTATCCCCAATGGGAGCATCTTGCTCTAGGTCAGTTTCAAACGCTGGCTATGAGCTGTATGTTGTTGTTGTTTAGTCGTTTAGTCATGTCCGACTCTTCGTGACCCCATGGACCATAGCACGCCAGGCACTCCTGTCTTCCACTGCCTCCTGCAGTTTGGTCAAACTCATGTTGGTAGCTTCGAGAACACTGTCCAACCATCTCGTCCTCTGTCGTCCCCTTCTCCTAGTGCCCTCAATCTTTCCCAACATCAGGGTCTTTTCCAAGGATTCTTCTCTTCTCAAATGAGCTGTATGCATGGACTTTATGTAGAGCTTCACAAACAAGATCTCTGAACACTGTACTTTCTTAAAGAACAATAAACAAAAATATATAAATTGAAGATAAAGTTGATTATTCAATGGAGCCAAGGACTTTAAAAGCTATCCTGCTATGTTTCCTAGCAACCAAAGCATTTAATCCCTTTATCAATACTGTCTCAAGCACTGGTGTCTCGACTGCATTTTTGGTAATTATTTAAGAATCTCTGACTTTTAATGTTGTTTCGCTGAGAGAGCTGATAGCATATAGACTGCTCAAATAAATTTTCTTTGGCATTCAGTCCAAGTGTGGCCTGCTGAATTATTTGGTTTTACACAAGAGTAAGGTAAACTTGGGGGGGGGGGAATTAATGAAAGTGGGTTTTTTAACAGCTCCCATGCTTGGGCCCACTCAACTAACACTTATCCAGAGAAGCACAAGGCCATCTCATTAAAAGGTGTAGTTCACAGTTAATTTAGCGTACATGAATTCAACCCAGCAAGGATGTATTGAAAAATCCATTCAAGTTCTCTACTAAGTCAATTTTATACACTCGCTGAACACAATAACCTATTGCAGGCTCTATTTTCATCATTATTCCACTACAGCAGGGGAGCCATTGTCACCTTTTTTTATGAAGTTATCTGACACATAATTCAGCTGAGACTTACATAACTGTTCCTATAACTAAATGCAGTCCAATTTTAAAAACGTAGGACAGTTCAGTAGCATAAACATGCATATATATTCCCTGAAAATGCATACTTATTCCCTAAAAATGGGGGGGGGGAGAGCTGGAAATTGCCGAGAAGTAAGTGTTTGTGTGGGAGTGGGGTGCTGATGTCATGTCCTATTTCCGGTCTTCCCCGAAAACATTGGTAACTTCAAGATTTGATTATTGTAATAGGCTTTATATGGCGATGCCCTTGTATCTGATCTGGAAGCTGCAACTGGTGCAGAATGCAGCACCCATCGTCCTCACAGAAGCAGGTTACTGGAAACGTGTTCCTCTGCTGCTGAGAGGGGGAAAGAGCCTGCAGCTGGTTATTAACCACCCACTGGTGGAGCTTCATTTTCCGGCACCGGAGGCAGAGAGCAGGCAGTGGTGGGGCTGGCGCACGTTCTGGGGGCGTGGTGCGCATTCTGGGGATATGGTGTGCTGCCCGCAGGGGCATGGCATGCGTTCTGGGGGTGTGGCACACCGCCTGTGGGAGCGTGGCGCACATTCTGGGGGGGGTGGCATGCTGCCCGTAGGGGACCGCCACTTGCGGGGGCGGGGCACCCAGCACAGGGGGGGGCAGACGCCATGACGCCCTCAGGATCGCGCTGCCCAGGATAGAGCGCTCCCATCGTCCCTCCCTTCCTACGCCCCCGTAACCACCTATTCAAGGACTGTGCCTGAAAGGGGACATTGATGAACAGGTAGTTATTTTCTGAATCCAGGGAATATTTCTTAAGAAATGGCCTTGCACCCACAACCTTAGGGCATTCAGGGACCATTCTCTCTCTCTCTCTCTCTCTCTCTCTCTCTCTCTCTCTCTCTCTCTCTCTCTCTCTCTCTCTCTCTCTCTCTCTCTCTCCCTCCCCTAATGAGGCATTAATCACCTCACTGGTCCAGCTAGCTGGCTGACTATTGAAGTGAAGCAGTAATAAATAGTTGATCGCCCATTAAACATGAACTGTAAACTAGTCAAAAGACATATATTGTAGGAAATTAATTGGGTTCAGTAGTGCTGTGCTCATCTGCTACATTGACTTTCTTTAAATAGAACTGAGAGTCCAGGTGACAGCTCTCCATTCAAAGCATCTGCAATTAGTATATTTACACTCTGGGATTTACTTTGGAGAACAGGCTAAATAGCCAGCTGATGCGCATAATTGGTGCATAGCTAACTTAGACTATGAGGCCATCACAGGATATCTTTTTCTTTCCTTAATTTCAGGGCAGAATAGAACATGAATCTGCTTGGGTTTTTAAAAGTCCTGTACAACAACAAGATGTGACAAATTGCATTAGACGAGGGAGAGATTTCAAACACAAGATTATTGTTTTTGTTTAGTCGTTTAGTCGTGTCCGACTCTTCGTGACCCCATGGACCATAGCATGCCAGGCACTCCTTTCCATACCTGCCAAGTTCCTCTCTGAAAAATAAGGGACCGGACCGGAAGTAGCATACCAGAAGTAGCGCTGTCGCCATTTTGGAACTGGGCGGAGCATGCTCAGAAGTGACTTTTGATGCTGCTGTGCCCAGTTCCAAAATGGCCACCGCACCAGAAGTCGCGCTGCAGCCATTTTGGAACTGGGCAGAGCAGCATCAAAAGTCGCTTCTGAGCATGCTCTGCCCAATTCCAAAATGGCCACCGTGCCAGAATAAACCGGGGGGGGAACAAAAAAATCCGTTTTTTCGGCTGGGGACAGCTGGAAAAACGGGGGGTTTCCCGGGGAATACGGGAGACTTGGCAGCTATGCTCCTGTCTTCCACTGCCTTCCGCAGTTCGGTCAAACTCATGTTGGTAGCTTCGAGAATGCTGTCCAACCATTTCGTCCTCTGTCGTCCCCTTCTCATATATATATATATATATATATATATATATATATATATATATATATATATATGAATGATGTGTGTGTGTGTGGATATGTGGATACACAACAAAAAAAGAAGATACAGATACAGAATTACACACAAGAATAACAATAAATAAATAATAAATAACAATAAATTTCATATTACTTATTGCCAATACACACTTTTATCATAATTTAACTTTTTCTTAATATATCTTATGTCTAACTTGCAATTATTACTGAAGTTCCTTGAATGCTGCAACAGAGTTTAAACTACTGTAATTATATTTCAAATATTCTTTGAAAACCTCCCATTTTGAAAAATAATAATCCTGTTTTGGTTTATTCTTTATTTTTTTTGATAGACCATCTAATTCGGCATATTCTGTCAACTTTTGGATCCATTCAGGTATAGAGGGAATTTCAATACTCTTCCATTTTGCCACAATGAGAACTCTTGCTGCCGCCGTAGCGTATAAAAAGATAAAAGGTAAAGGGATCCCTGATCATTAGGTACAGTCATGACCGACTCTGGGGTTGTGGCGCTCATCTCGCATTATTGGCCAAGGGAGCTGGCGTACAGCTTCCAGATCATGTGGCCAGCATGACTAAGCCGCTTCTGGCAAACCAGAGCAGCACACGGAAATGGTGTTTACCTTCCCATTATTTATCTACTTGCACTTTGACGTGCTTTTGAACTCCTAGGTTAGCAGGAGCTGGGACTGAGCAACGGGAGCTCACTCCATCGCAGGGATTCGAACCGCCGGCCTCGTGATCAGCAAGCCCTAGGTTCTGTGGTTTAACCCAAAGCAATTCCCAGGAGATAGGCCTCTGGTTTTTATTATTGTTAAAGCAGATCTTTAGCATTTTTTGCAGTTCTGAGTGAATACTCTCCCAGAATACCTGTATTTTCTTACATAACCATCACATGTGGTAGAAAGTTCCTGAATTATCTCCGCATCTCCAGCAATTACTTGGCACATTTTTATACATTTTCAAAAGTTTCCAGGGTGTTAAGTACCATCGGTGTTGCATTTATAGAAAGTTTTCTGTAATAGTATAACAATTTGTGAATTTCCAATTGTTCTTCCACAAGTTTTCCCATTGGGACATAGTTACTGAATGGCCAAAGTCTCGTGACAACCTCACCATGGCTGCTGCCAAACACAAGATTCTGAAACTCACAAGGCCACTGAATTTTAAATATAAAGCTGGATTAGGTATTAGAGCCAGTTATAGGTATAAAGCAGGCTTCCTCAACCTCGGCCCTTCAGATTTTTTTGAGACTACAATTCCCATCATCCCTGACCACTGGTCCTGCTAGCTAGGGATCATGAGAGTTATAGGCCAAAAACATCTGGAGGGCCGAGGTTGAGGAAGCCTGGTATAAAGTAAGGATATGCAAACCCATCATTTCCTTCTTGCAGGCACTCAGACACATTGCACATTCAGAACCAGGACTTTAGCGTATGCAGGTGATAGGAAAAGTAAGAATATAAAAGGCTTCTCTAGTCGTACCAGATGACTATGGTAAGCCCGCAAGCAGGAGGGCATAGTGCTGTGGCAATCATTCCATTAGCACAAGCATTCCTGCTTGCCAGACAAAACAACCCCCCTTCTCCTCCCCCATGAGCTATTCTGGGGGTTCTGCTGATACAGCACCCTGAGCCAATCTGTTGGAACATGGGGGGAGGAGAAGAGGAAAGCTCCACTGTGATAGCAGATATACTTGCATGAGCTTCCACTAGTGGGACTCTTGGGTTGAACCTGACACATTTCCTTGTACCACAGTCCTGGGAAGCATCCCCCATTAGGAAGCTGTTATTTGATCTGGGATGGAAGCTGCAATTTGCATCAGGGAGAAGTCTTAAATCCCCTTTCCCAGGCTTCTAGACGATAACTACAGAAATTCCAACTGTAACCACACACACACACACACACACACACACACACACACACACATTACAATTTACCTCATTTAAAGAAACTGAAAGTGCAAACCCAGTGTTTCTCTTGAGACATCATTACTTTTTAAATTATGCTTGGTATTTTTGGAATTCGACATGGGTTTGCAAGTGCTGAGTCAAAATAGGAGCGAATGATTCCCTAGGACTATCTCCTGCTTTCCATAGCTCCACATCAGCAGAGTATATCCAAAGCCCATTTTCCACATGGAACCTTCAAAACTGGGTCTTTGAAAAATGTAAAAACTTTCCCCCTCTAGCTTAGGGTTATTTTTTTCAATTCATGACAGAGGATTTCCTTTTTTGTTTCCAAGGCTATCCTGATCTGGCTTTCTTCCTTTTAGAATGATAGGTTGTTAACCTTCCTTTTTCTCACCCCATTTGAGCAGCATTTGTTTTATTTCAACATAGTGTGTGCTTGTTGTTTGGCAGATATATATTTTCTCAACTGGCTGAGACAGGTCCAGGCATGCGAGTGCCCTTCAGATGCCCATCTTCCCTGACTCTTGGGCATGCTGGCCTTGTCTGATGTGAGTTGGAGTACAGGGATATATCAAGGGGGGAGATGGGGGCAGGGCGCCCCGGGTTCTACTCTGGAGCGTGATACTCGGCGCCTCCCCCCCCCCCCGTGAGTGAGCAGCCAACCGCCGCCTGGTAAAACGCCTCGCTCGGCAGCTGGCTGCTCGCTCACTTGCTCGACCGGCATGCACTTTGCTTCTTCCTGCTCGGGTGGAGGCCATAGCTGCCAAGTTATCCCTTTTTTAAAGGGATTTTCCCTTATGCTGAATAGGCTTCCTCGCGAGAAAAGGGAAAACTTGGCAGCTATGGTGGAGGCCAGGGGCAGGCCAGAGAGGGGTGTCAGCAGCGGCCGCTGACGCCCCTCCCTGGCCCGCCCCTCAGAGCAGGAAGAAGCAAAGCGCGCAACAAACAGGTGAGCGAGCGAGCTGCAGAGCGAGACTTTTTACCAGGCGGCAGGGCAACGGCCCTTCCCAAGCCACCCGGTAAAAAACCTCACACGGTGCTGGGGGGGTTTGCCGGCGCCGGCGCTCCAGTGCCATACGCACGGTGCCAGGGTCCTCTGCTCATGGCTGCACCCACGAACGAAGGATCCCGGCAGCATCCCCATACAACGCTGGTTTGCCAGCGGCACCGCTTCGTAGCGTGCATGCTGCCACTGCATACGATGCATGTGTCGTGCGCAGCGACGCACCGCCCCCGGTGCCGGAGCGGCTTCCTCCGCCCCTGTTGGAGTCCACTAGCTTGCCTAACCTGGGCTAAGGCATATGTCTGACATGCAGTCTTCCTTGGGTGTAAAATTCATTGAGCTCAGTGACATATATTTTGACTGCATTTTTATTTGTTTACATTGGATTAGAATTGTTTGTTCTTTTCCTATAATATCTATATCCCTACCTACTAGAACTAGATACAAAGCAGTGGCTTGGGGGTGGATATACGGACTTAGAATTATGGGTCAAGATGCCTCTGAACAGATCTTCAGTTCAGAAAATTGGTTTTCACTATTAGAACGGGGCTCACAGATATTTTTTTCCTCACACAAATCCATTCCCTCCCCATCTTTATTTAGGAGAAACACACACACATTTCTTGTTTCTAATGTTAAACGGTTAGAAGCAAGATAATCTTGCTCACTGATCTACTATCAACCACTCAGAGATGTAGCAGAAGATTCTAATCTATCTTCCACCATCACCACCCCTTTTCGTGCAAAAATCATGGTGCAATTACAGCTCCTTCTGCGTCACATATACACTTTCTCTTTTGGTGTCAACTTAATCTTCATGCTTTTCCTCTCCGCCTCTCCATTTTTAACCGTTTTGATGTTCTTTCATTTCCCATATTCAATTCACTCTCCTTCAAACCTCCATCCATTTCCCAGACATCACAGGTATACAAAATGTGAAAACAGCAAAGAGTCTTGTGGCGCCTTAAATACACTTTGTTGTTTTAGCTTCAAGCAGCACACTCACACACACACACACACACACACACACACACACACACACACGAGTTGTGAGCAACAAACACACGGCTTTCCAAAACCAAATGTTTTCGGATATTAGTACCGTTAAGTGACATGAGAAGTAGCACTGCTCAAATCCCCTCTTCTAGATGACAAATTTTAAAAAGGAGCGGAATCCTCTTTCCCTTTGCATATTGTCACTCTGTCATATAGGAATGGCTGCTTAAACAGTAGAAGATGACAATTGTATCAAGTCATATTTGTGTGAAACAAGAAAAGCTGAAATATAAATACGGCTTTTTAATATGGCTTTTTAATTACTTAGCAGAGCATACAATTTAAAATAGATAGTATAGAAGAAAACATTCTAGCATTTTTATTTATTTTTTAAAGGTGACTGCAGTGCTATCCATTGAATGGCACTGCCATTGAATTTACTTCCAAGCAGACATGCCTAAGACTTGCACTGTAGAAATACCATTCTGTGTGCTCATTCTTAGAAGTAAATCCTTCAAATTTAGCTGAATTTATTTTTGAATAATCTGACCTCATGTCTCTAAATTATCTAACATGAATATAACCTATTTGCAGAAAACATTAAGAAAATAAGAGATTCTGAGAGAAAATGAGACTGACCAGTGGTCATCCCTGACCACTGGTCCTGTTAGCTAGGGATCATGGGAGTTGTAGGCCAAAACATCTGGAGGGCCACAGTTTGGGGATGCCTGGATTAGCCATAGCTGCCAAGTTATCCCTTTTTTACAGGGATTTTCCCTTATGCTGAATAGGCTTCCTCGCGAGAAAAGGGAAAACTTGGCAGCTATGTGGATTAGCCCATCCCTACTTTTGAGTAGCCTTGCCTAGGATTGTGCTATAAGGCTTATAATCCTGTACACATTCACCTGTGAGCAAGTCCCATTGAGGTCAAAGGGACTAACATCGGAGCAGACATGTCTAATATAGCATGGTTAACCTCTGATAAGCATGTTTATGAACAGGCAGTAAAACAAGCAAGTAATCCTTTGGGTGACATGTTATTCTTTTGTTTCTGGTGATGGACTCAATCCAGACTTTACTGTCTGGATGCCAAATGGAACAGTTCATTAAAAGTTCTTCCTTTCATTATTCTTCTGTCATTTAATGAGGTATTGATCTTTGATTAAGTGATGCTTAGAGGATAACAGTCACAAAATGAACAGCTAGTTACCCTTTAAAATCCATCAACCTATCAACAAAGGTATTGAAACGTGAAGCTTTATTCTGAGTCCTTACTAGGTCTGTGCCCATATAATAATTTTTGGTGTGTGTTTTTTTTTTAAGCTTGATCCCAATATCTGCTTCCTAGGGTGCTTGGGATGAGGCACATTGGAATGAAGTGTTAGGCCAGCGGTGCTCTCAAGTGTTAGCTACCTCATGTTCACATTTCAGCAGTGTTGCAATGACATCATTTTCTGGACTTTGGTGACATTGCTCCAGGCAGTTTAGGAATAATCTAGGTCAGGTCACCTAGTAAAGGACCCCTGGGTGGTAAAGTCCAGTCAAAGGCGACTATGGGGTTGTGGCGCTCATCTCGCTTTTCAGGCTGAGGGAGCTGGCACTTGTCCACAGACAGCTTTTCAGGTCATGTGGCCAGCATGACTAAACCGCTTCTGGCGCAACGGAACACCCTGATGGAAACCAGAGCACAAAGAAACGCCATTGGCCTTCCCACCGCAGCAGTACCTATTTATCTACCTGCACTGGCATGCTTTCAAACTGCTAGGTTGGCAGGAACTGGGACAAAGTAACGGGACTCCGTCATGGGGATTCAAACCACCAACCTTCTGATCGGCAAGCCCAAGAGGCTCAGTGGTTTAGACCACAGCGCCACCCGCGTCCCAGGTCACCTAGTAAATATACATGGTTCTTTGCGTGGGTATTACATTATATGCGGGGAGGAATTACTTTGTGTTTATATGTTGTAAACCAATCTTTGGCTGAAGGGAGGTATATAAATTTAATAGAAGAAGAAGAAGAAGAAGATGGTTTGTAAAAAGAAGTTGGCAGCAACTCTCTGAAAAGCGAGTCAAGCTGTCAAGAAACCTGCTTAGTGAAAAACACCCCCCTTCCCAAAAAAATGGCAAATTTCTTTATTGTTCTCCTCTTCTGGGGTTTCCCATTTTCTAGTTCTCCTCAATAGTGGACCTCAATGGACAGGGAGAGAGAGATGAGAGAAGATTGCCCCTTAGTTGACCTGAACCTGGGCCATAGAAGTCTTTGAATTTTTTTTTATTAAAAAAAACAGCATTTAAAAACCGTCTCTCTAACAAATTAGTTTTCAGTGAAACTCCAACATGAGCAACCAACCTACCTGTTACCTTCTGAGCCAATGGAAGGTTTTCATGATGTCTTCAAGCATGGCACCAGCAAAAGCACAAGTCAAGAGATTGCACAGAGTTCCAAGGGGCCTCTTCTCCAAGAAGGGTGCAGCTGGTGTCTCAGGCAAAGTTCACAAAATATTCTCCCAGCTGTAACTTACACCCAAGAATCCAGAAGAAAGGCCACATCCACCAGCAAATATGAATATTACTAAATTTGACAGCCCCTCAACTGTGGGATAACTGTAAAATGTTGACCTCTCTTGCATGTCAGCTATCCAATACTGCAAAATGGCAAGTGTGTACATCAGATTCTATATCAAATGCTGATGGCAACTGCATGTCACTTTTCATATATCAGTAAGTACTGGCTGCTGCATGTCTGATGCTGTCAAATACTGACTGCTACTGCATGTCAGCTGTCAGATCCAATCAAATGCCAGCTACAATTATATATGTCAGTTGTCACATATTGTCAGATGTTAGCAGCTGCATGTGAAATGGCCCTGTTAGTACTGGACCACTATTATATTTCAGCTCTCGGATGTTGAATGCTCCAGCAAAATCTTTCATTGTCAAATGCTAGTGCTGAATATACTTTATTCACCGAATATCTGGAGAATGCTCACATATACAGAAGATATGCACCATCAGAATTTCAGAGGAAAATTTTGGTGGGGGAGATGGTTCCAGATAACATGACAAGAAGTTAACAATGGCCCAAAGCAGCACGGGGAATGTGACCTATATGGGAGCTTCACCCACTTTTTCATCTGACCCCACCCATCACTGGCTTTGGCCCCACCTGCTGCCTGCCTGCCTGCCTGCAGTCCTTGACACAGGGGCCTACCCAGAATCAAAACTAGGGGAGGGCAAGCCATGGTCATTCAGGTTGTGACATTTCAGCACGGAAAAGGCAAATGAAACCAAAATTTTAAGAAAATTATATATAATTATAGCAGTGCTTTATCACAGTAGTTATTACAATTATTTGCTTGAAAAAAAATAATTTTTGTTCTAGTTACATGTCTTATACTACTATCATTTTTCTTGGGTTTGAAGAAAACTTGTTCAAAACTTTCGTTTCAATCCAGTCCTGATTTTCCTTGAAGAATTCCCGATGGACGCTCATCAAACACAACCCAGTCAGACTGTCCTCTCCCATTGTACTTCTGAGCCAGGTCTTTACTCTTTAAAATTTAATTTTCTACAGAAATTACTTAACTTACCTTTTTGGAACCAGTTTCTTATATCCATTTAGGCAGCCTCGATGTCTTCTAAATGTAAATAAGAAGGTAAACTAATAGCGGGCAGCTCAGTTTTGTGACGCGGAACTCACTAGATAGACCCCTCTAGAAGATTCCCTCTTCTCTCTGCTAGAGCCTGCTAGAGACCTCTTCCTCCCTTGAATCCTAATGGCTGGCTGACATAGATTCCTCTACCAGTTGCTAGGTGTCTCTAGATACTTCTCGGTTTTTACACCATTTCAGTGTGGTAAACAACTGATTATTCGCCATCGCCCTACCTAATTTTGTTTCATTTCATCACTTTATAACCATTTAATATTTTTTTTTGCTTCTGGGGGCAGCTGCCCCCCGTCCCTCGCTGGGCACGCCCATGCCTTGACAGACTACCCACAAGGGAACCTGTGCCTTCAGGGATGGTGGGGTAGTAGTACCGGTATATGAGAGAAAATAACTAGCATGATGAGAAGCTTCACTTGTTTCAGAATTTTGACTAATGTCTCCTGATATCTCATGCCATTGCTTAACTTAATTCTACCTCCATACACTGCATTGTGTCGCTTAACTTTACCCCTAAATGCAATGTGAAGGCTTGCTGCTTCTTTTCGTCTCATGAGGGACCTGCAATTTGTGCGATTTAATATCATATGCCTATACCCATCTATCTCCTGCAATTGTGGAGAGCTCTGAGGCATGCTTTCACTTGTGGAGAGCCAGGCCAAATTGGAGACATCTCCTTGCAGCCCGGAATTCCCACAAAACAGAACCAGGGGCTTTGAGCTGCCAAGTTATCCCTTTTTTACAGGGATTTTCCCTTATGCTGAATAGGCTTCCTCGCGAGAAAAGGGAAAACTTGGCAGCTATGGTGTATTCTCACTTTGGTGGACTCATAAACTAATCCGTGCCTTTGCACTAACAATTTTATTTATTCATTCATTAATTTACTCTATACTCTATAAGCCACCATCTACAGGGGTACTCTGGGAAGCTTACAGGAATAAACATGGTACCTTAAAAGTAGCATTTTCTATGGAAGAAACTTAATCTCATACAGGAACTAGTCTGGCTCATTACTCTTACTGGGTGAGATATAGAGAAAGAAAGAGAGAGAAAAAAACCAGAGATATAGTAGGCTGCAATATATTGTCTGATGATGGGTCTTTGGATATAGGGTTTCCCACCACACAAAGAATAAACCCTGAGTCCAAAGGAGCCTCATTTTTTATCTACTAAATCAAAGAGAAATTCTTTGCAGAGTTTTGATCTGCAATTACATTGGACAAGTCTGAAGTAGGATAGTGTGTCAGAGTCGCTCAATTAGCCTGGCCATTATTGTACTCCATGAGAAGGTGTGTTTGCATCAGCAGGGGACAGAAAATCATTAGGGATTGTGGATGCCTTGGTTGGTTTCTGGATAGAAACCTGTGGGAAGTATAAAAGGGTTGATACCAGAGTACAGGCAACAGATAGAACCTGAATCGTTTTTTTAAATAAAAAAAACATTTTAGTTTCCATGGATACCATTGCCCTGCATATGCTTCGCCTAAGAAGTATGTCAAAGTCAAATCGCACTGCTTAAAGCTAAATAAACTGTGGAGTAGTGACGTAGCCCAACACTTTGTTAGCAGGGAGGTCGCTCATCCAATTTGCCAATTCAGGTACTTAATACTGGTTGCCTGCGAATGTCGGCAGGAAGAATCCTATGGGAAAATTTCTGTAGTGAATTTCAGTAGGTTCTATTTGTGCTGTCGACTGATTTTTTTTTGTGCGTGTTCAAGCATATATTTGTTAATAAAGCTTCAATGCATCATGGGTTAGATCAATGGTTCCCAAAGTACTGTCCTGCGGAGGATTACTGGGGAAAGGCAGTAGGGGGCTCTAGAGGTGTAAATGACTATCACTGGATCGAGTTCATCAGTTTTCTAGAATTAATTAAACTACAGTGGTACCTTGGTTCTCAAACTTAATCTGTTCTGGAAGTCCGTTCCAAAACCAAAGCATTCCAAAACCAAGGCATGCTTTCCCATAGAAAGTACAGTGGTACCTCGGTTTAAGAACAGCCCTGTTAACGAACTATTCGGTATACGAACTCCGCAAAACCAGAAGTAGTGTTCCGGTTAGCGAACTTTAGCTCGGTCTGTGAACGGAAGCCGAATGGTGGAAGGGCACCAACAGTGGGAGGCCTCATTAGGGAAAACGTGCCTTGGTTTAAGAACAGCTTCGGTTTAAGAACGGACTTCCGGAATGAATTAAGTTCGTAAACCGAGGTGCCACTGTAAAGCAACATGGATTAATCCATTCCAGACTTTTAAAAACAACCCCTAAAACAGCAATTTAACATGAATTTTACTATCTAACAAGACCATTGATCCATAAAATAAAAGCAATAATCAATGTACTCTACTATAAAATAAAAATGAGTATTGTAGATGATAATTAAAAAAAATTCTTACTTGCACTGATAGTCATTGTTTGGATGTGGGGCTTTTATCCATTTCCACAGTTACACAATCAATCAATCAATCAATCAATCAGTAGCTGAACTGGGTTACACACAGTCACAAAAACAAATTAACTGAAAAAAGCCTCAAAAACAAAAATGCCAAAAACAAAAGTGCCAAACTTAATCTGTTCCAGAAGTCCGTTTGACTTCCGAAATGTTTGAAAACCAAGGCACAGCTTCTGATTGGTGCAGGTGCTCCAGAAACAATAGCTGACAGCCGCATGGGATGTTCGGCTTCCGAAAAACGTTCAAAAACCAGAACACTTACTTCTCGGTTTTCAGCGTTTGAGAACCAAGGCGTTTGAGAACCAAGATACTACTGTAAATAGTATTAATTGGATTTTGAGTAAATGTGCAATTAATTGTTACTGTTTTGAAATTTTATTATGCTATCTTCCTTAGTGGGTTGTGCAAACGGCTATTCTGAATTATTATTTTTCATAGGGTAGGGTAGGGGGCACTGTGGATAAGTTTATGGAACCAAGCGGGCAGTAACCCCAAAAAGTTTGGAAACCACCGGGTTAGACAAGATAGGTATTTGCCTTCAGTTCACCATGTAGCAGACGTCCCATCTTAAATCTACATAAATATTTCACTGTTCTTGCTCGCTCATATTTGATACTTCACTGTAGATCATATCCAACATCACAGGATTGTTAAATGCTGTCAAGATTCTAATGTTGTGGAGAACATTAGCTGACAGTGTTGCTGTCCCACTTATGGGTGGTTGCTGTGTCTGGAACCATGCGACGATCAACTTCATAAATGCTCGCATTCTTAGAAGATACACTTTTCTTTTCAGCATCTACACGGGCCTCTTAAACTCCCAGGACAAGGAGCGGGTGTGGCAAACCACCTTCAAGCAGGAAGTTCTGTGAGTGTGTGCGACTTATTTAGAATCCTCCGCAGGAAAGGCAACTTTGCACAATCAAGGTTCCCATTCCCGGGGAGGAATTCTAAGTGTTTTCATCCAAATGCAAGCAGTTTCACACTGCTCCTTTAAAAACACCTGAAAACAGGGTTTAGAGGAGACATCTTGACTGATCACAAAAGGGCTTTCAAATAGGCCATAGCTGTCAAGTTCTCCCTTTTTTTAAGGGAAATTCCCTTACGCTGAATAGGCTTCCTCGCGAGAAAAGGGAAAACTTGACAGTTATGAAATAGGCCTGCCTTGCTCCTTCAAACCTCCAGAAACCAGAGGTGGATCATTCCACACATCTATCAAAATAGGCCTGTGGAGGGATGGGGAGGATAAGGATGCTGTTTCCAGTCCCCCCCCCCCCCCGCAGCTAACCAACTAGAGACATTTTCTGTGTGTGACTGTACTCTTTATTTCCCTCCAGTACGTCTGGTCCAAGTTATCCCTCATGATGAATTACTGTCAAGTACACAATTTTGTCTGTGGAGCAAACTGGCATCTGGAACAAACCACAGTCTATCTATGGGTTCGCCTTGCTTCCTCCTATGAGGCCAGGAACACTTAGCACTTTATGTAGTGTTATTTTATCCTCCTCACTCAATAACACATTTATGTCCCAATAACTTTCCTGGCGCAGGTAGAGACAATAAAGTACAATTACTAAACAGTCATTTTGTTTCAAAAGAAGACTTGAAGAAACAGTGAATGTTGTAATACCGTAAATGTGGTGACTGCAGAGAGGATTTAAATAGTAGTCTCACCAGGGTTGCCAGACTCAATAGAGGACAGGACTTCTGTGCCTTTAATTGCCTTGCTCTCTTTTGAGTCTGGAAACCTTAAAGAGAAACCAGCATACCCTTTGCTTGGAAATTAAACAAAGGGTCTCACACAGCAATGGGAGGGGGGGCAGAATTTGTTCTGTTTGCATTTTAATAGGAACCTCCTTAATTCATACTTCCCAAAGCCAACATGAGAGCAGAAGTATTGCTATCCTTTGAAATGTGTACTTCTCCACATTTGCTATCCAGTTCTCTAACCAAAAATGTATACAAAAACACGCATCTTGGGAAAAGTGCACACAAAAATACATGTTAGTGAAAAGAACATAATCAAAAATGCATTATACTAAGTTAAATAGCTTGCTAAAATACAAAGACTGGGAGGAAATTGCATGAAAATGTGTATATTAGAAGTGGTGCAGTGAAAATGCATAAAAAAATTCATGCAGACTTTTTAAACAAAATATTGCAGCTGTTAGGGAGCTTTTTAATATCATAATTATTACTTTTATTTGCTAAATGGGAAACTCAGTGTCCCTTTAGAAAACATATTCCCAGTGTCTTCTGCAGAACTGTTACACCAGTGCAAAGGGTTTGCTGTTGGCAACCTTTGCTAAAGTTAGATGTGAACATTGCAATATAGGTCAGCGACACCTGATTCAAAGGCAGCTTTATTGCAGGCATGTGACAGGCTAAGATAAGAACAGCACTGGTCACTGAAATCCTTTCCCTGGCCATGTCAAGCTCCCTCAAAAGACAGGGAATATTCTTCTGATTGTTAGATTGTGGGCAACCATTCCATTCCCTGGGTGGCATTCAACTAAATTGCTGTGGTAACGGAAGCTGGCACAGAACCCCCTTGAACAATGCATGGGGGAAGAAGAGGAAAGATTGTTCCAGTGGGCAAGCCGAAATGCTTGAATGCAACCTCTTGAATCTGGCCCACCCCAGACAGCCAGTTTTCTATCATTTGGTTTCTTGGTCATCTGAGGGAGCCTCAGTCAAAAAATCAAAAGAGAAGACCCTGATGTAAAAAGCCTTCCTGGGGACAAAGCCAAGCATTTCAGCTTTCATAGAATCATAGAGTTGGAAGAGACCA
The DNA here is from genome assembly GCF_963506605.1 of Zootoca vivipara. NCBI lineage: Eukaryota > Metazoa > Chordata > Lepidosauria > Squamata > Lacertidae > Zootoca > Zootoca vivipara. Next base: position 65,551,331 of record NC_083276.1, read on the forward strand.
CAAGGGCCATCCAGTCCAACCCCCTGCCAAGCAGGAAACACCATCAAAGCATTCTTGACATATGCCTGTCAAGCCTCTGCTTAAAGACCTCCAAAGAAGGAGACTCCACCACACTCCTCGGTAGCAAATTCCACTGCCAAACAGCTCTTACTGTCAGGAAGTTCTTCCTAATGTTTAGGTGGAATCTTCTTTCTTGAAGTTTGAATCCATTGCTCCGTGTCCGCTTCTCTGGAGCAGCAGAAAACAACCTTTCTCCCTCCTCTATATGACATCCTTTTATATATTTGAACATGGCTATCATATCACCCCTTAACCTTCTCTTCTCCAGGCTAAACATACCCAGCTCCCTAAGCCGTTCCTCATAAGGCATTGTTTCCAGGTCTTTGACCATTTTGGTTGCCCTCCTCTGGACACGTTCCAGCTTGTCAGTATCCTTCTTGAACTGTGGTGCCCAGAACTGGACACAGTACTCCAGGTGAGGTCTGACCAGAGCAGAATACAGTGGTACTATTACTTCCCTTGATCTAGATTTCAGCCTTAATAATTAGTAACTGGGTGGGGGAAGGGGGAAGATAGAAAGAGATGGGTAAGAGGCAGGGCAGAAGCGATATGCAATTTGGGAGGGGACAGGAACTTTCAAGTATCTTCCATGTTCATTATATCCTGGGGATGAAGTTATTCTCATGCAAACTCATCTGAGCTTAGGATCAGTATCTGATGCCTTGTTCTCAGACCTTCCGGTAAGAACTCTAAGATTAGTGTCTCCCAGGGATAGGGGCTTTTGAGTGGTGGCCCCATATCTTTGGAATACCCTCCCTGGGTATGTACATACAATCTCATCATCAGCGCCGTCTTAAGCGCCTCTGTCGCCATGGTGCGCCGGATCTCTCCGGCGCCCTTCCGCTCCGTTTCCCAACGCGGTGGGTGGGTGGGCGTGGCGCTGCTGCGCGGCAGGCGGGCGGGCAGACACAGCGCGATCTCTCCGGTGCCCTCCCGCCCCGTTTCCCAGCGCGGTGGGCAGGTGGGCGCCGCGCTCAGCTGACCGGCGGACCGGCCGGCCAGCGGGTGGGCGCAGCTCGTGGCGCCCTCCTGGCGGGCCGGCGCCATGGTGCCCTGCGCCACCGGGGGTCTACGATGAGCCGGCCCTGCTCATCATTGCCATATTTTAAGAGAGCATGGAAGATGTTTTTATTTCAGTGATGATTTCAAGCAGTGCTGGAAAGTTTAGCAGCTGCTGGTTTTAATTAAATGATTGTGGACTGTAGGTTGTTGTATTTATTATGCTTCCCAAGTTTTATTTATTCATTTCAAATTTATTTTTGTGAACGACCCCATAAGGGGCGATGTGCCTTGAAAGGTGGGTTAGAAATTCATTAGAGAAATACAGTTTGACAGCTAAATGAAATCTAAATTGATGGGAGGAAATTTTAGAATTGGTTTCAATCAAGCAAAAAAAAAGGGGGGGAATTGCAGGTACTTTTGGGGAGGGAAGGGGGGCACTTCCAGAACTTTAGCATCTTTAGAAGATGCTGAAATGATGCCACATATGAATGTGCATCTTCTACCTGGGAAGAAAATACAGAGTCTTTTGTAATGCTTATTTGGATATTGATCATATCTGGGGTGCATTGCTAGAGAACGATTCCATTGGGGGGGGGGTGCTGCTTCATTAATCAATATAGCTAGTCTATATCTTAAAGAGTAGTAAGAAAATGAAAATACTATGAAGCACACAGCTGGCTTTGAAGCAAACAGTGTCTGTTTGCCTATTCTTGTCTTTATGTTGAGATTAATGCTCTCAAACAATTGAATGGCAACTGACTTCAACACAAATGCATTTTTTTCTCTGTTTCCTGCATTATGTCAAAAAATACAGGACAACCCATGCTAAAGGGGATCTTTGATGACAATGGTAAGTTATTGTTACTCCTAAATATTAATCATGTGCGTATTTGTTTAGATCAGGGGTCCCCAGACTTACCGTGCGGCGGGCCGGTGCCCGCCGCGCCGACCGCGCGGTGGGCCGGAGGGCAGGGGAGTGCGCGCGCAGCGGGCCGGAGGGCGGGGGAGTGCGCGCCCGTGCGCATGCGCACACGCGCCCGTGCGGGAAAAAAATCACCGAAAATCGCTTGTGCGCATGCGTATGGGCCTCCCCTGACCCGGAAGTGCACCAGAAATGACCTCTTCCGGGTCAGGAGAGGCCCATACGCATGCGCACAAAGGATTTTCGGCGATTTTTTGGCGATTTTTTAGATCGCCGCTGCGCCGCGCGCCGTGAGAGCGGGCGGCGGCAGCGGGCAGCGGGAGTCGCCGCGGGCCGGATTGGAAGGCCGATTGGGCCGCATCCGGCCCGGGGGCCGTAGTTTGGGGACCCCTGGTTTAGATGAATGAAACCCAAGCAGACAGATGTATCCAAGCAGCATTGCTTTAATTGCATACAACATGTGCTGCTGTTTCACTCATATATTTAGGGCAGCTTTCACACTATTATGTAATTAGAAGTATGAAATTAAGGATAGAAAAGGAAAGCGTCTAATCCAACCATTTCGGAAAGTGGATAAGCCTGTCTTGAAAGGAATCACTAAACAAGTTATGTTTGAAATGTCATTGAATTATTCAGGTGGTTCAGTATGAACATCAAAGCTTTTGATCTGATGTTAAACTGTTCCAGACAGGGCTTGTATAACAGCCCTGCAAGTCTCCTGCTCCAACAAAACTTACGAGTGTATTCTCCCCCTCTCGCATTAACAGCTTTACACCGGGCTAATATTTGTCTGACAAGGGTTTCCTTCATAGAGGGCCTATTTGTTCATATAAAGGTTCCAAGAGTACAGTTGCAAAAGTTACAGAAGCAACAAGCCAGTTGACCAAACAGACATAGGATGTAGAGTCAGAACGTTGCTTCAACCAGCTCTCTATTGTCTGCAGACTGACTGGCAGCGGTTCTCCGAGGTTTTAGACAATAGTCTCTCCCATCTTTATATGGAGATGGCAGAGTTTAATCCTGGAACCTTCTGCCTGGAGAACAGATGCTCTACTCACTGAGTTCATAGCTGCCAAGTCTCCAATTTTTCACGGGAAACCCCCGTATTTAAACCCGTTTCCCGATGTTATCCCGAATAGAGAAAAATCCCGTAAATCCCCCGGATTTCCTACTGCCAGGGAGGCTCCTTCTGCGCATGTCTGGACATGTGCAGAACCGATTTCGGGTGCCGCTCTGCCCATGTCTGGCACCGGAAATCGGGCAGCGCCGGCACCGGAAGTTGCTTCTACACATGTCCAGACATGCATAGAAGCGACTTTCGGTGCCGCGCCATTGCTGATCCCGGATTTTAATTTCTTACCAGGAATTGGAGGGTATGTGAGTTAGGGCTCAACACTGTTGTCAACTGACCAGGAAAATAAATAGTCTTTAATAGTGACTTGATCACCAGAAATCAGCCAGTAAAGCTTTTCACAGTATGAAGACTAAGCAGGTCAAGCTGGCGTAGACCTTCTCTTTCTGCCCTCCAAGCACACACAATTATTAATCCTATGAGGTTCAGTGCCTAAAGGGATCTCTGCTGAAGCAAATATGGAGTTAATGCCTTTGTTATGGAGAGGAAAAATTCACTCCTCTCACTCCAAATACAAAGAAAATGCCCCTATACAGCCTGAAGCTTTAAGCCACACCATCATTTTTTAATTCTTGGAATCTCTTATCTTAAAGCTGAGTGAAGTGAGTGATAAGCACTGTAAAATCCATAACTGAACTTTGAAACTTCCCAGAAACTCATTAAAATCTTATAATAATCAACAATAGTATAATGTTCCTTAAAATTATGGGAGGCACAGAATGGGCAGAGATAATGTCCTCTTTTTAAAGTTGTAAACCTTCAAACTAATAGGACAAAACAATGCTTAGATGAATCTCTCATTATAAATCAGTGTTTACTAATGAAGATTTTGTAGATTCTCTGAATATATGGGCAAATGTTGCAGATTATATTCATGAATTCATTCATTATTAAAATGGGTTGGGTGCATTTAGCTAATATTCTTCCCGCAGCAAAGTGCAGTTAGCTCAGTTGGTTAGAGTGTGGTGCTGATAACACCAAGATCATGGGTTCGATTCCCATACAGGCCACCAGCATATTCCTGCATTGCAGGAGGTTGGACTAGATGACCATTGGGATCCCTTCCAACTCTGCAATATTATGGTTCTGTGATTGAAAATCTGTTGGAGATATCTGCTGTTCTATGTTTAGATCAGGGTAAGTGTATAGGGACGCGGGTGGCACTGTGGGTGCCTAGGGCTTGCTGCTCAGAAGGTCGGTAGTTCGAATCCCCGCGACAGGGTGAGCTCCCGTTGCTCGGTCCCTGCTCCTGCCAACCTAGCAGTTCGAAAGCACGTCAAACAGGTACCGCTCCAGGGGGAAAGTAAACGGCGTTTCTGTGTGCCGCTCTGGTTCACCAGAAGCAGCTTAGTCATGCTGGCCACATGACCTGGAAGCTGTACAAGATGAGCGCTGCAACCCCAGAGTCATCCGCGACTGGACCTAGTGGTCAGGGGTCCTTTACCTTTTTATAGCTATAAAGTCCTCCAAATGGTAGCTGGTAAGTGTATAGCTCACCTGGCCTCAGTATGTGAATGTATTCAAAAATAAAAAGGGAGAACTATTGAACCCATTTTAAAATTAATTCTTATATGGTTCCATAAAAGGAGTTTTTAAATTTTAAATGAAAGGGCTATAGCCAAAGCCTGTAATCCTATGCCAAGTTAGCTAAGAGTAGGCCCCACAGAAACCAGTGGGACTGGATGTGATTGTGCAGTACAGTTGTACCTTGGTGGTCAAACGCCTTGGTACTTATACATTTCGGCTCCTAAATGATTGAAACCCAGAAGTGAGTGTTCCGGTTTTTGAACTTTTTTGGGAAGCCGAACATCCAATGCGGCTTCCACTATTGTTTCCGGTGTGCCTGCGCAATCGGAAGCCAATCAGAAGCTGCGCCTTGATTTCTGAACATTTCGGAAGTCCTACGGACTTCCGGAACGCATTCTGTTTGAAAACCAAGGTACGTCTGTATGCCTCAAAGGCAGCCCACCCATTTTCCTTCATCTGGAAGGAGAACAGTGCTCAAAATATTTCTTTTTATGTATTTATATTTAAACACACACACACACATTTCTACTGAACCAGCCACTTCAGCAATAACCTTCATGGACAGAAGATAAGAACTATGTATCTTGCTCATCAAATTCCTGTAAGAAAAGGATTGGCCATATGCCAAGCAATGAGCAGAAGAACCTGTGCTGAACAGAAAGTCAGTGAGGTCTTTTGCTGTGAGGGCAGGTGGAGCATGATATGAGAGCCATGGGGAATGGTGTAAGCTCATGGAGACTTATACACAGCCTTCTTCCTGAAGGAAAAGGAAATAATTAAGGGCCTGAGAGACAGCCTTTGAAGAGTTTCATTGCCTTCAATGGATTTTAAAGCAAACCCTAGGAGAGCAGCCACACATTCTCTACGTAGCTAGAGCATCTGAAAGAAAGGAAAAGGAAGAACAAAGCATAAAGTACAAGAATTTTGAAAGAATGCATTCAAAGGATATTAGGGAGAAAATACAGAGGCGGAGGAGGGCGAATCAAGCAATGAAAAGCATTACAGATCAAGTAGAACATTATCTTCAAGAAAGCCAGAGATGAAAGAAGGGATCTGTCAACAGGAGATTGCAACACAAGCTAGCTAAAATTTCCTGTTTAAAATGATAAAGTAGAAGGTGTTGTTGTTATTAACCACATGCAATATAAAATGGTACCTTTCACCAGAGGTGTATGTAAATGGCTGTGATTTTTTCTTCTTCATTGTAGACATAGAAACACAGTGCTCCCCCCCCCCCGAGGGGACACATATCTCTATACATTTTGTGAATCTTTGTACATCTGTCCATTTACTATATTTATTTCTCCCAATCTGAACTTTAAAATGGTGATTTTCTTGAGTCAAAATGTGAGTACCCCTAAACATTTTTTAAAAGAAAAAAAAGCACTATAGAAACATATCCAATCTCAATTGAAAACATTTGATTTCTCCATGTAGGGGATGAGGGAGGTAAAAGTCCTCTAGTAGCAGACTGGTTGAGTGGTAGTGAGGGATGTCCAGGTTTTCAGATGAAAGCATCCTGGGATAGTGAGTTGCAGGTATAGCCGGCAGGAGTCAGTGATTGCCATGTAGTCTCCCATCCAACTTTTTTGCTGCTGTGGGCTATGCCGATCGGGTGTCCTCACTCACAGGGTTTTGCAATCCTGCACTTATGCAGTTTTCAGTAAACGTACCTATGTCTGGGCCCATAACCACATGTGAATATACAGAAGATAACATTTGGCTTTCTGGATCAGATCACAACTTCTTCTTCACTATTGTATTTCTAGCAGTGCTGTGTCAGATGTAAACAGAATATGAAGGTGATGCCCTTTCCTCATCATTCATCCCCAGAGTCTGGTGTTCAGAAGTATATTGGCTCTGGGCAAAACTAGGCACAAGGTTTCTCTCATAGTTCAGCTTTGCACATCCAATTTTTGTTTAGCGGAGAGCTTGTGTGGGACCACAAACTGAATTCGTCTGTGGCATGGGTGTGCTTTAACACGTCCATCGCTGACCCAATTGGAATGGTCACTATGTTCACAGTGGGAGAAAAGCTCCCATGAATGGCATTGGGTGGGCGGTGAGAATTCTGGTCAAAGAGTTAAAGCAGTGCTTTTTTTCTGGGGGGACGCAGGGTTATGAATCTAACAAGAGAAGAAACTTTTTTTTTAAATAGTTTCTTTAGCACGGTGAATCAACAGTTCCATTGTATGCCTAATGGCGGCCTCATTTCCTATCACAGTGTTTCCTGAGTTTCAGACAGAATGAAAGCACTGGGTTAAAGCCAGGGCCATCTCAAGCATGTCGGGCGCCCTGGCACCGTGGTGTGGAGATCGCTCTGGCGCCCCCGCCCTGGTGGGCGCAGCGCGCAGCACGGCTTCCATGCGGCTTTGCTGTCCACCGGCCCCGCGCCACCCAGCCTACCTCTAGAGCCGGCCCTGGTTAAGGCACCCCCACTCCACAGTTCTGGTCTAGTTGGTCTGGTTATTTTTTTAAACAAAAAGCAGCTATGCAAGGCCAAACCATGTGACAAACATCTGTTTAACTTTGCCGTCTGTACAGTATATACTGTGCTAGACCAGACTTCCATGACTTTCTCAAATCCTTTCTTAAAGTAATCTAAACCAGGGGCTATAATTGCTTTGATTGTTATGTACTCTTCCTGGGTGTAATTTTTTTCCATGAGCATCCTGCAAGAAATTTAGGAACAAAGGGAAGAACATAAACCCCTTCCAAAATGGTTGGCAATTACATTAGCAAATATTCGCACAGTAGAAGAGAATTGCCAGTAATCTCAGGATGCTGTGAATGCATTAATATGATTGATGAATTCATTTGTACAGGAAGCAAGTCAAGAGCAAATTAGCTTTAATTTGACTAAATCAGGTTAATGGTTATGGCTAGATCCCTCATGCTTTTGTAAAGTTGATAATAGGAAAAATGTATTATAAAGATCTGGCTGTTCCCTGAAAATATTTTCTAGTGCTTAGTAATGGGTACTGGGTTGGGGAATGGGGAGAAACCTGGTAAAGCTGAATATAGCATAAAAGGTTAAATTAAAAATAATAATTTTAAATCTTCAGTATAATTCTCAATTATTATAAGTATGTCAAAAGTCTGTTTCTTGTTCACCTTCGGATAAAAGTGAGACCTCTTTTTACTATTTTATTATTACTATTTTTGTAAAATAGTATGATAGTTAATCCAGTACATAACACAGTGCACTTAGTAGATTCATATTACATTTTGGTATAATGCGTTCTTTATAATGTTGCTGACTTTTATGCAAAAGTTTTTCTTCTTTTTTGCCTTCCTGGTCATATATAGATACAGTAGCCATGTTTGCTGGCAGACAGGGGCGTAGTGAGGCGCCGCGACACTCGGGGTGGCAAATTGCCATTCACCCGGGTGGGCATGGCATCAATATGTGGCAGGGTATCAACGCCCCCCCTGCGCCTCCAAAGCCGCACACCTCCAGCTACAAAATTCCAGGTAAAAAGCCCGCTCAGCGCGGCGCACCCGCCGCACTGAGCGGGCTTTTTACCTGGAGTTTGTAGCTGGAGTGAGGCGCAAGGCTTTGGAGGCGTCGATCGCGGGGCAGGGGCGTGGCCCCAAGTGACACCCCCTCCAGGGCGGTGCCCGGGGCGTACCGCCCCCCCGCTTGTTCCGCCCCTGCTGGCAGAAATGTGAGGCGTTTTAAGCTCCATTCATATAGAGCATTTATGTGTTTGCTATGGTGTGGCTTTGGGGCTAATTCCGCAGTCCTGGGAAGTTTCTTGCCCTCAAAGAGGCAAAGTGAACCACATTCAGCCTTGATAAGGAAAGTAAGGGTAAACAAGAACCCCAGTTTGCTGTGAGTGATTTTTCTCTTTCCGTTTCAGAGCACAATAGCTCATATCAGCATGCAAACTTGTATAAGAAAAAGATAATAATAATAATAATAATAATAATAATAATAATAATAATAATAATATATTGTAATAATTATATTACTGCTTGGTATGGTACAGCCTCCAAGACAGACAAGAAAAGGCTCCAACGATCTGTAAGAATTGCAGAAAGGGTAATTGGTGCTAGCTTGCCTACAATAGAGGCAATCTATGCTACCAGAGTTAAGAAGAGAGCAGAGAGAATTGCAGCAGATCCTTTACATCCCTGTCATCATCTGCTAGATTCACTCCCATCTGGACGTCGCTACAGGTCTTCCTATACAAAATCGGCCAGGCACAGGAACAGTTTTTCCTCTTGTGCCATTAAATTGTTAAATTTATAGGTGTGTAGCTGAAGGGGAGGTCAATTATGGGTGGGTTTCTTTGCTTATTTGTATTGTGAGTGGAACAATATGTGTATGTTTACATTGCAATGTAGCCGAAACAAATTCCAAGTATGTTGGAAACTGTACTTGGCCAACAATACATCATCATCATCATCATCATCATTATACTTATACGCCGCCCATCTGGCTGGGTTTCCCTAGCCACTCTGGGCAGCTCCCAACAGAATATTAAAATCACAATAAAACATCAAACATTAAAAACCTCCCTAAACATTAACATGACTCTTCAGGGCTCTTCATATTGGGGATGGGATATTTTCCAAAAGAAAAAACAGAAGCTTCCATAGGACCAGTGTGCTAACAGGGAATATTATTATACCCCATAAACTGCTTATGAGCTCACTGTTCTGTTGTCTCCAGTGCTCTGTTGTCACTTTCTACCACTAGTAGAGTTTCCCCATAGCCACTCAGCAACTGGGCATCAAAGTTCTCGTCATCTGACACACTTTACAATGCTCACTTCTATGAATCAAGTCACTTGCACACAGGTCCGGATTTAGGTTTGATGAGGCCCTAAGCTACTGAAGGTAATGGGGCCCTTTATATGTCCAGCTGTCCCTTGTCAACAAGAAATTGTCACTGTTTTTTTTGTGTTGAATATAGGCTAGATGGTAATTTACGGACCTAATAGGTATCTAAAGCCATTTGTACATAACAAAATATGTATCTTATCAAAGTAATCATTGAAGAAGAAGTATATTAACAGTGAAATACAATTAAGAAGAAGTATATTAATAGTGAAATAATTATTAACTGTATGTAGGTTTATTTGTTTTTTATCTTATACTTTGGAAATGTACATCCAGTGGCTTTTTCTCCTTTACATTTTTTTTTGGGGGGGGGGGCCTCCAAGAGAGTGGGGCCCTAAGCTATAGCTTGTTTAGTTTATACTTAAACCCAGCACTGCTTGCACAGCACAACAGATAAAGAGACTCAAAAACTCAATTCCTTTTCAAGGCCTTTTTATTGGGAATAGTCGGGAAAGAAATACCCCAAAAAGACGTTATATTCTTTTTGTATGCCACAACAGCAGCAAGAATTTTGATACCAAAGAATTGGAAGATACAAGAAATACCAACGGTGGAAGAATGACAGTTGAAAATGATGGAATATATGGAATTAGCTGAACTGACCAGGAGGCTTCGCGACCAGGGAGAAAAATTGGTGGAAGAAGATTGGAAGAGTTTTAAAGTTTATTTCAAGAAGTATTGTAATATTAATTAGTATGAAATGGATCTTGAAATACATATAATGCTGTAGTTTAGGAATTTGTTTTAGGATTAAGGAAAATATGATAAAATGATAGATAATGGTTTAGAATTAAAAATAAGTATAGATAGAAAATATGATAATAGATTAAGAAATTGCTAAAGAGGAGTTGCAGTGAATTGTAGTGTGGGTGGCTCGAGGATGTCACCTTAAAATGATTGGAAAGGGGTTAAGCTTATAAAATTTTGTATTTTGTTGTTGTTGTTGTTTGTTTCTGTTTTATAATGTTCTGTTTTGTATTTGTATATTGTGGATGTAGTGTTTTGTTCATAATAGATGTTTATAAAATTAATTTTAAAAATTGAAAAAAAAAACAAAAAAACTCAATTCCTGCAAACTGTGGGGGCCCTTGGGGTCTCAAATTTCAGCGGTGCTCTGTGAGATGCCAAAATCCGGTGCCCCCCCCCCGCCTCTTGCCTTTCATTCTGCATCATAGTTGTGGTGCCCCTGCAGCTCCACACCCAGTGAGACCAAACCTTCACCCTCCCCTAAATCTGCCTCTGCTGCAAGTGTTCGCTGAGTATACAGTCCATTTATTTCACAGAAACTTTTGATGGTAGAGTGTGGCCAATTTGTAAAGTGAGAACCTAAAGCTGGGCCAGCCTAGGACATTTTGCTGCTTTAGGCAAAACAGAAAATGCCCCCCAATGCCGCCTCTATCTCCACAGCCCCCCCCCTGCCCCCAGAGCAGGTGGTGGGTGGGTAGGCATGGAGGAGGAGGGTGGGCATGGAGATGGGCAAGGAGGAGGCAGCAATAGCTCACTCCTCCGAGGCCGGATCTGCCGGCATGACTGCTTCACATCATCTCATGGGCAAGCATGAGGCCCTGATCTAGATTTTAAACTTTGGAAATGAATTATGGATCAGTGAATTTCTGTCAGTTTTCATTCCTAAATCTGACTGGTGCTTCTTCCCCAAGTTCAAAATACATAATTTCCTGGTGCCTTTTAAGATTATTCTACGGCTCAGAGTATCGTCTCAAGGAACACGATTTAAGGAAAAGGATCTGGCTGTGAGTAGTTCTGGATGGGTAATTATACAGGAACTATTTTTAAGCCTGTCTGAATTACCTGGTGGAAGAGGTAATCAATTAGAACATTGCTGCCCACAATGCTCATGTGTAATGCTAAATCATTTAATGTTGAACAAGTGTGACATGAATGAGTCTAGCTTCTTCCTAGGTCCATACTTCCTCCTCTGTTTTCCTGGTATGTAGCCAAGAGGAGAAGCTTATGCAATTTCTCCCTTGAAGACGGTTATTAAAATGAAAGTGGGTGGGCACAGTTTCATGGTCAAACTGAAGGTCCACCCTCTGCCCGTTTTAAGAAGAGGCTCACTCTATCTAATGGTTTGGCTGCCCCTACCTAGACAGCTAGGAGTTCGGGAATGGGAATTTGCATCTCACCAAAAGCAAAGGGCAACTTCTGAATTATACTTGCAGTTCCAAAAAACTTTGGCTATCTAAAGGCACTTGATGGCAATTATATGAATATCTATGGGGCAGCAAAGCAGAAAAATCCATGGAAAATAAAGGGACATTTTTTGCATATCTTTAGATGGGGGTGGGGATTGAACTTTAGTGCTGCCAGAGCTGGTCAAGTTGTTTCCATTTAGAAGGCCCTGGTAATAATGTCAGGTGCCAGTTTGCCATGGAGACTGGTTTTCCATTGAGGCACTTAGTGGCTTTTATTCTAAAAAGCAGAAAACCAAATAATAAAAGCATCTAATTATAGAGTTGCAGGAGACACAAAGTTCTTTTAGCACTGCCTCCTGCTGTAAAACAGGATAATTCTCATGTCAACCCTACCCCCACCGTACTTCACAAATAAAAACCGCTTCGCCTGGAATTGCCATGCAAAAAACAGGTTCACAAGGTGCTTCAGGGCAGGTGAGTAGGCAAAGAATTATTTTGTGAAACAATACTTAAGAGCCACTTCGTATGGTATCCCCCCCCCCTGTAAAGCAATAATTCTAGAATAGAAAAGGACAGCAATGCTGGGCTCCCCTTGACTTACCACCCACCTGGTCTTATACACAGTTCCTCTTGTTCCCTGGGGCAAACAACTCTTTTAGTGCTCAATCAGAGCAAATGGCAATTCGGGTTTCCCCCAGATTGCCATTTGTTCTGATCAATCACTAAAGAGGGGGCTTTCCCTTGGAAAGGAGTGAGGCAAGGGAGAAACCACTCAGACCCATGCTTTCTAGGTCACAGCGGAAGTGTGGATGAGCCTTTTGATACACATATTGAACAGCCACAGTAGCCAAATTCTCTGGAAATGAAATCCACGAAGCAGCCCAGAGCTAAGATTCTCGATTTTATGCAAGCACAGGTGCACCTAGGCTCCCTTGCACCATTGGCAAGCATATGTATCAGTGCTCCTGTCCCTTGAACCCTTGCCAGAGGTGCACCTTGTCCGGCTGCCCAGAGCAGCACAGGAGTGACCTGCGTAGTGTGCAGACAGACGGGCTGCTGGCCACTCCAAACCACAGTGGAGAGGTGTAATTTTGTGCCTCCCCAGTCCTGTGCCAAGACAAGGGCCACCCTGACCAGATACACCCCTGAGTGCAATCTCTGCAGAGTGGTTCTATGGTTAGAGAGAGGAGTGTGGCCAGAGGTGGTTCTACAGCCATGCAATGTCATTGATCATGGCACCACAGCATCTTAATGCCAAAGAAGACCAGAATCAATACGCTTTTACCACCATCCATGCCATGGGCGTAGGCAGGGGGGCAGGAGGGGGCAGTTGCCCCCCCTAGAAGCAGGCCCGCTGGTGGCCAGCCTGCCCCGCTGCCCGCCACCGCCCGGTGCCGTCTCCCTTCTCCCTGGCTGGCTGTGGGGCGGGTGGAGGCAAAGCGTTTGGCTGGCTTTCCCTCCGCAAGCCCACAGCCAGCCAGGGAGAAGCCAGCCAAACGCTTTGCGCAGCTCTGGGGCTTTCCCTCCACCCACCCCACAGCCAGCCGGCTAGAAGGGACGTCTCCCTTCTCCCTTGCTGGCTGTGGGGTGGGTGGAGGGAAAGCCAGCTTTCCCTCCACCCGCCCTGGCGATTGCGGAGGGGGAGGAGGGAATCGGAACAGCCCGATTTCGGGCTGATCCTGGCGCCCCCTCGCCCCTGCCGATCGTGGAGGGGGAGGAGGGGGTCGAAGCAGCCCGATTTTGGGCTGATCCTGGCGCCCCCTCGCCCCTGCCGATCGCGGAGGGGGTAGAGGGGGTCGGAGCAGCATGATTTCGGGCTGATCCTGGCGCCCCCTCGCCCCTGCCGGTCGAGGAGGGGGAGGAGGGGGTCGGAGCAGCCCAATTTTGGGCTGATCCTGGCGCCCCCTCGCCCCTGAATGACCATGGCTTCCCTTGCCCCACTGTGGCCCCTCTCCCGGTGCCTTGGCCCCACCCCTTGCCCCCCAAATTTTGATCATGGCTACGCCCCTGATCCATGCCATCCTCCCAGTCCTTCTTCTCAGTATCTTCCACCCACATGCACAGTTGTAGCATCAGAAATCCAGCTGAGGCTGCCTGTGGTAGTGGCAGGAATATTGGTATGAGGTGGTCTACCCCAGCCTACCATTCAGGTGCCACTTCAGAGCTCCTACACCTCAAGACCTTTCTGCTGTTAGCACCGCTTTTGTCTAGATGGAAATGTTCCTTTCAGCTCTTCTGTAACTATAAACAGATTTTGTAGTCTATCTGTTGAGCGCTTTATCAGTGCTTTATCTCTAAGAGCTTGATGTAGAGTTTCATGTCAATGTGTGGCTTTAGCACTGAGATCCTACCATTGTGCATGTTAGCATTGCTGGGATTCTAGGAACAACAACCAGTGACTAAAAATGTCAACCCAAAGAAGCAAGTCAACTTTCCTTTTCAAATCATCATGCACAGCAGCAGAGTTCATTTATTCCTGTAACGTTCTAGGATTTGCTTAAACCGAAACAAAGAAAGACGTCTTTGTTACATAGCTGCCAAGTTTTCCCTTTTCTCGCGACGAAGCCTATTCAGCATGAGGGAAAATCCCTTTTAAAAAGGGATAACTTGGCAGCTATGCTTTGTTAGTGCCTCTGCTGAGAAGGGAGGTGCCCAAGGCTGTCAGACAGAAAGAACATCGTCTCAGCAGGTGCCTTGGTAAATCACTGCTTATACTAATTCAATATATTCATGGAGCGTCAAATCTCACATTGCTTCCCCTCTGTCTGTTAGAAGACCAGCTGCAGCAAGAGTGTCAACCTTCTCTTCAACTCATAGAGACAAGCAAGTCTTGACAGAGGGCAAGATGGCAAGCTGCACTTTTGCATGTATTTCCTTCCCATGGGGGGTGGCATGGTTAATTTTAGAATTTCAGTAAAGACCTTTATATTTTTAAATGTTTGCTGAACTACACAGTTTACAGTTTCTGTTTCCACAAATGAAGGCACTTGTTGTCCCAATGCTAAGTGTATTATTGATATAACCCAAAGAGGCCAGCTATGCATTTGCAATGAAGCAGAGCATTCTGAGCACAATCCAGCCAAAGTGAAGCATTTTTCAGTCTAATTTATTCCAGTGGGTCCATATGAAGGACATGTTTGATTCTCCTGTTGAATCCTATGAGTATGTTTGTCGGATTGTGCCCTTTTGTTGGTTGCCACCAATCCTAAGAACCAAAGTGCTACACCCACAGACACAGACACACAAAACAAAAAAGACGTGTGCATCAATTAATGTCAAAATTTAAAAAAATAAGCAAAAACAGAGGCCACTAAAAGCCAGTCTAAACTGAGAAGTTTGTTTATTTAGTTCATAATATTTATACACCTAAGGGTGGTTTGCAATTTCCTCTGGAACACATCAAGACCAATGTTCAACAAAGGAAGTGGATTCCAAATCAAGAGGTTGGTTCTGTTGAGTCAAAATCCTTCTTTGTGTGCCCTTGGCATTTCTGAAGGACCATCCTTTGTAGATCTCAAGAGAAAGCAGCCAGGGAGGCAGCAGCAGACAGAGTGAACAATGGCACCAAAGAGGACTGGGAAAAGTCAAGAAATTCTGGAAGCATTTCCACCCTGGAAATTGCTGGGTTCAACCAAAATACTGAAAACTGAGAACATTTTACACAGTCTCAAGGGATGATTGGTTAACCCGCCCAAAACATCAAAGCAAATCACCTGCAACCCCGAGTGGAGCAGTTTTGAGCCCAGTTTCTCACAGTTTCCCAGGTCACCTTCATATCAGCTAACCCGAATCTACAAGGGGAAGTATCAAGACCATCATTGTTTTAGGGTAATGTCATGTTACACAAATTAAAAGCAAACAGCTGCAAATGTATGGTAAACTCTGCAGTGTGGACTAGCTCCAAGAAATATACCCAGCAAGACTTGATTGATCTTCTCTGACATTCACATGCCTCACCAATTCCCACAATATGGCAGCTCACAATAGGTGAGGAAGTTCTGTACGTGCAAGATGCAACTGAGGGGGAAAGGGAAGTAAGATCGCACTGCCTTAAGACAGTGATGAGGAGCAGGCAGGCTCAGAAAATCAAGTACAGTAATACCACAGGGGGAAAAAGCTCTCCAAGAGCGCATGATTTCCTGAGAGAGTATAACAGCAACATTCACAACAGGCAAGAAGAGGAAAGCAATAATAATAATAAAAACACCAGAAGTAAAGATGGACTCTCGGAGAGAGAGCTTTTGACCCAGATTTCATTGACTTTGATTGCATTTTCCTAAATGTAGCATCAGGTGGCAAAAACAGCCTATCTGGAGGAGCTGTAGCACCTTGAGACATCTAATCCCTTCTGGTAACAAGATGATGGGCACAGGAATCAACAGAGGGGAAATGAATCAGCTGTAAATGGTTTTGTGGGAAACAAACCTGGCACCTGGAATGCTCAGTTGTGTGATTAAAAAAGATGACATGTTTTCAGGCTGTGCCATTTTATATCTTCATTGGATCACTTTGTTGCAATCCTGTCTCTTTGTCTTGGGCTACAAAGGGTTTTTCTTGGATCCTGGGACGCCATGTCAGTTTGGATGACAGGTAGAAGAGGGTGGAAGGGTGGGGGAGCCACCAGAAGAGAAGAAGAAAAAAGCCTGTTTTCTTAATATTGAAGATGAAATTGCAGGGAGGGGAAAGCAGAGCCCAATGATTTTGAAGCACTTTGATGCCTGATCATAACCAGATTGTAGCTGCTTTTGTGTAATGATAATGTATAACAGTGTAGGAAGGGAAAGTCACCCCCCGCTTTCCAGCCTCCCTAGATAGCGCCCGATCCCATGCTTGAATTGCTGGTTTATTATTTTAGCTGCGAGCAAAATTCAAGTTGGCTTTTCAGGGGGTAGAATAAGTGGTTCCAATCCACTTAGTTTATTTACGTTAGTCTTCTCCAGAATCATTTCCGGTAATATTTCTTAGTCCAAATGATGGAATATTTGCTATCAAATAAATACATTCCAAATGCAGCAGCAGGGCTTTTAGGGATGGTTTGCAGTATTTAAGTAATTTGGATGTAGTTGCCTTTGCCCAACGCAAGACAAAACAAGTCTACGGTTGTATAAGGACATGCTGTGTTGGAGTTGCCTAGCTATCATTCACCAAGCAGAACCCTGCAATGCTGTTTAACTAATTCTGACGCACAAGCAGCTCATAGCCTTTTTTAAAGGGAAATTCCATTATGCTGAATAGGCTTCCTCGCGAGAAAAGGGAAAACTTGGCAGCTATGCAAGCAGATTACAGGGCTCCCATGGAGGAAAACCTATAAAAGCTGCACTGCTTATGGTTCTGAAAACTGATGCATGGTATTATGTTGGGAAACCTGAAAGGATGCTAATGGATGGCACCTGCTTCAATGCAATAGAAAGCTTTAAAGGGGGGGGAGTAACAAATAAGCCAAATTCGAAAGCCAATTTATCTCTAACATCCCTGAAGCACTGCATCCAACAATTATCCAATGGGTTGGCAAAGTTTATTAACGGGCAAATGAAAGGCCACAGTGTGTTAAGCAACTGGTTTTGGAATGGAAATGTAGAAAATCCGAGGTTCCTCACTGCACCCCAAAAATACTTGCTGTCACAGCAGATCTGTGCTGAGTTCAAGGTGTCTTTAATGGTTAATGAATCATCTCTAGGTGAAATAACCCCACTTCCAGCGATTTATCGGAAATATCCTGAACTCCTCTATCCATTTACCTCAGAATAAATCCTATTAAACTCTGTGTGACTTACTTCTGGGTAGGCATCCATAGACCTACACTGCTAGAGTTATACTTGGCTTCTAAAATTTCTGTCCTAGAAATACTTTTTCTAAAACCATTCTTCTTATTCTACTTCTTATTCAAAAAGAACTTGCTCCTGAAACCATCATCTCAAAAGAACTTGAATGCAGACTTCCCTTTGAGGATTTTTTAAATAAAGAAATTAAGAGTAACAAGATACAGTGGTACCTTGGTTTATGAACACAATTGGTTCCAGAAGTCTGTTCATAAACTGAAGTGTTCATAAACTGAAGTGAACTTTCCCATTGAAAATAATGGAAAGTGGATTAATCCATTCCAGACGGGTCCGCGGAGTACTCAACCTGAAGTGTACTTAACCCGAAGCATGGGTGTAATTGGTTCCGGAAGTCTGTTCATAAACTGAAGCGTTTATAAACTGAAGCGAACTTTCCCATTGAAAGTAATGGAAAATGAATTAATCCGTTCCAGATGGGTCCGCGGCGTTCGTAAACCGAAAATTCGTAAACTGAGGTGTTCATAAACCGAGGTTCCACTGTATACATTTTCAAGCTACCAAATTCATTTTTAAAATAAATAGAGCAAAGCAGGAAAGTCAAGCTGAGAAGATCAGACCTATTTCTGCACAAGCGTTGGTATAGTTGGTTGAGGAAACTTTCGTTAGTAGATCTCAGCAGAGTTGGCACCTTCATTGTCCCCTCTGTCATGTCTGGTTCTTTGTTTTTGAAGCTGGGTTTTCTGTCAAGCCAGGCAGGCATCAAAAAGCACTTTCCTGAGACCAGCTTCCTCACTAGATTTGATAAGAGTAGTTACGTTACGTATCATCCTAGGGCAAGGAATACAGTATTCAGACTGAGGGTCCAACTAGACGTGATGTTCAATTCATATCATGTGGGTTTCTAAAGATGCTAATAGCATCAGCTGGAAGGGGCAGTAATTATTGGGATCTTATCAGATGGGAAGGGGAAATTTTTACCATTTCCTTCCCTGTTACTGTTCCTCCTTCCCTCCTTCCTTCCCTCCCTCCCCCCCCCGCTCTCTCTCTCTCACTCACACACACACACATTGCTATCACAGCACTGATCCATTTGGTGGCGAAAAGAGAGTGACTGACGACTTCCGTAGGCCAAGCTAATAAATCGCTGCTGATGGGAGTTGTGGTCCTAAAAATATGGATGGCATCACATTGGGGAAAGTTGCACCAGAGCATTCTGTTTATGTGTCCCATCACTTTCACAGACACAATTAGTTGAGACAGAAGACAGGGCATTTTCTATTGTGGCAGTCAGGCTGTGGAATTTCCTGCTTAGATGGTTTGCTTGTCCCCCTGTGTCTTAAGTCTCAGGAGAGCAAATTAAGGCTTTAAGTGCATTCACTGACTTTTAGTTTTGGCTGAAGTTTTTCTCTCCTACTTTTATGCTTGCTTTCCCCTTTTTTCCTCTTTGAATCTACTTTTAGTTTTATAGTTTGTTGTGGATTTTAGTAGTTTTGATTATTTTTAACCAAACTCTGCTTTTATTGAAAAGAATACCATTTGTATGCACTGTTATCTATCTATCTATCTATCTATCTATCTATCTATCTATCTATCTATCTATCTATCTATCATCTATCTATCTATTTAAAACATCCATGTTTGTGTGTCTCCACTTTTCTCCGAAACTGCTTGACTGATTGCATTGAAATTTGGACACAACATCACATGTGAATACACGAGTGTTTGCATATGCTTTGCATAGACAGATGTCTCACCTGTGGCAGGTAAAACTCTGTTTTTCGAAAACACAACTCCACACAGCACCATCTATTGGGCATTGACGTAACAGACGCTATACTACATGCATCACACAACGGAGGCTGCTGGGAGCGACTACCTGGCAACTACTTCTCTGAGGGCGGGGGCTGGATCCTGACGTCAGCAAACACAGCATGTTGGAACCGCCACCACAGTGACTCATGCTCCAAGGGTGATGGCCGGATCCTGCCCCTTGGCCCACTGGGTCCCGCTGGGACCATGAGGTATGTGAGGGGGGGAGAGTGAACTTCGATGGAGAGTGAGCGGCTCCTGCTCCGAGGCCGACGCCCGGATCCTACCCCTTCGCCTGCCTGCCCCGCCAAGAGCATGAGGTATGCAGGGGGGGGAGGAAACACCAACAGGAGACCCACGGCTTTTGGGGACCCTCAATGGGTTGGGACGGGACGGGGGATTTACCAGAACGCCCTTGGAGGACTATGAAACGGGGGCCAGGGGTACATTCTCTACTTTCACTACACCCCTCCTGTCTGTGTCTTATCTACAGACGAAACGCACGTCCATTCTTACCCTTAGCCACAGCAACGCTTGGCCAGGTATAGCTAGTAGGAAATAAAAAGGGCATACAAAAATATAACTGAAACGTGGTAGAGAAGATGAAGTCACTACAGTATCTTGCTATATTTGATAGTTTTTATATGTTCATGCATTTGGTGTTTTATATGAATGTATGCTGTAAGGCACCTTTAACTTTCTGGGATCAGAAGAAGAAGCCCTGAATTGGCCTTGGCAAATGCCCCAAAATACCGATACCTGACTTGGCTCCTGAGTAAAGGCAGAGCTTTACTTCCACCATTTTTATCTCTCTCCCTGTGCCAGTTGTTTCCCCTTAGTGTATGGAAATTTCAGGAATATCTCTTGAAACTTGCACCTTTCCCCATGTGGTGTCCTAGGAATCCACTTCCATATTTGGTTACAGTAAAGCCAGAGCCTACTTAACACTCCTACAGTATGTTCCATGTTTGAGCAGACATTGCAAGGAACATGTCATTAACCACTTGTACCTTGCTGCTTCTGATTGTGGGTGCAGGTGGTGGTTTTAAAAGCAGTTTGAAGGATTAGTTGTAAAGTTCCCCTCAAAGAGAATAAACTGTCATAAAGACTGTAATAATCACCTTTCCATCTGAAAAGCAATCTCTCGCAGACCTGTGATATAAAAGAGATTTTTAAGACTCCTTGTTATCCTTCTCGTATTATATCACAACAGACACATACCACTGGGTTGTGGGTGATTGATGGATTTATTTATTTTTTAAAGGAACTCCTGAGTTCTTGGTGGTTCTGCATCCAGCCTGTGCTAAGCAGCTCATGGTAAAATGCTGCGTACCTTAAAATAGGTCAAGTAGATGTGGCACATAGTGAAGACTATTCCCAACTTAGGCGCAGACACATTCTCCATTTGTATAAAAAGATGTTTGTATCTCCGTCCCTAAACCAAAAGGGGTTTGTTTAATGTTGTAAAATATGAGGCTTTTTCCTTCCAACAGTCAGAAGCGGCAGTCTGCGCATGCATTATTTATAGAAAATAATTGCAAAACAATTAGTTGAGCGACTGTAATGATTTCTGAATGGGAGTAGGTAGTGAGACATAGAAAACATATGGCATTTCACCAACTGTTTATAAATATTATAGCAGAATTGTGCAGAAGAACGGCCTCCTCCTCTACAAGAATCAACAAGGAAGATCTCCTTTAATTGCTGACTACCCATGGTGTTAGTATCATCCTGACATTTTATCCTCTCTGTGTGTGTTTCCCACACATAAACTCATACTCATACTCTTTCTCCTCTGACTCCCTCCCAGGTTTTCTATTTCTACTATGGTTGTGCTGTTCTGAACAATACCTAGGCAGAATTGAGTTTTCAGCCGTTCCTTAACTACCCCAAATCAGGTATCACAAGGTGTGTGTGTGTGTGTGTGTGTGTGTGTGTGTGTGTGTGTGTGTGTATCCTAGGAAGTCACAGCCACCCTAATAGTCTAGCAGTTCTGCATAGGAGACAGGGGACATCTCTGAATTCAAAAGGTCTACATGAGGAAATCTTACATGTACAACTCTCATTTCTTTCCTTCTCATACTGGGCCCTCTTCCTGAGCTTTGTGCCAAATTGCTAAACCAGAAACACAAGAAGATTGCATGGAGAGTTGCCCACATGAGCACCTTTCTCTTGCTCAGCCATCGTATAGAAAGAAAAAATAGGCAGCTGAAGAACTACTGCCTGCCAGGCTTGGCCCCGAATTAGCATTAGAACTTCCAGCTTGCAGGACAAATTTCATCTACCGGGCTTCCTTCCCCGTGGTGAGTTCTCCAAACCTGCCCCCCATTTGCCTCACATCTGATGTGATAAGTAGCATCATGTGCAGGGCAGGAGAGACATGGCTGGATCCTGCTGCTGGAAAGCAGGATTGAACTCCCTGTCAGCTGATGCGCGGACAGTTCAGTTCTGCTTGTTTAGGTGTCCACTGAGAACAAAATGTTGTCATTTTGAGTGTTCCTGTTTAGGGTTCCTGACAGCCATGTCCTCTGCCAAGATACCCCATTTTACCCTTTGTGGCTCCCACTTGACTGTTTGCAAACATTATTTTATTCCGTACTTCTGAAAATATTTTGAGTGTTCCTGTTTAGGGTTCCTGACAGCCATGTCCTCTGCCAAGATACCCCATTTTACCCTTTGTGGCTCCCACTTGACTGTTTGCAAACATTATTTTTATTCCGTACTTCTGAAAATATCGAGGTTGCCCTGAGTAGGCTGCTATAGCCCTCTTGGTTTTTAGTGGCCTTGGTTTGGCCACAGCTCTTAGTACTCAGGAGCTGAGTTTGCTATTAGAAGAACTGAGGATTGTTACGATTTTAATGTGCTTCTTGCCGTGTCTTTTATTTATATCATGCTCTGAACACTCTGTTAAAAGTGGAAAGGCAAACTATAAATTGGGGAAATAAATAAACGTACTGTGCCTCCATGATGTGACCCAACGTAACCTGAAAATACATAGTATTACTTAGCAGTATGTATGCACCTGTGTATGGAGTTACTTCATGCTAGTTCACAAAATGTGGGGGGGGGGCACTAGCAGGTGGTAAGATTCCTCTGGGGACACCAGCTGGTACTTTAAAGTAAGGATTAGCAGGAATATGTGTGCAGTTGAACCACTTGGAAAATACTGACCCTATTTTGATAAAATGAAAAACAACCCCATGTGCAGCAGATTGTGTCTGTTTTATTCCCCCCACACTAAGCAAAGTGAAACAATGAAATGTTCAGTAGAGGATTTCTCTTCTCTCATTTGGGTGTGCATGCCTGGGAAACACAGAACCACCATTTTAAAAGTGGCTGATGAAAAGCGGGCGAGAGGCTTTGTGTGGCTTGATCTTTCATTGGAATAAAGAAGAAAGAAGAGAAGCATTTTGGTTCCCGTTCTCTGGAAAAATTGTGGTGCTTCCCCCTCACAATAGCTTGCAATGCCCAGTGCCTAGGGAACGGAGAGGCCCAGAAACCAAAGCCTGTGCATTGTACACTGAGGGGGGCGGGGGCGGGCGGAGAACCTCTGTGTGAAGGGAAACTGTGTTGCGAAAAGTAAACTTTTTTATGAGAGTACTGTTTTTAAAAGCAGCAAGATTAGGAATCAGCTTTGTTTTATTTGCCGCAAGAAAACAGCACATTCTCTTCATGTGGCTCCTCAAGTACTTGAGGAGAATTCCACACGCAGGCAGCCGTTGAGTTGCACTGCTCTGCTCTGCTCCGCGTGTGCGTTTGGAACGTCAAGGTCTCCAGGGAAATTGTTGTTCCAGAAAAAGAAAGGTTGGGAAAGAAATGCGATAGCTCAGCTGACAATCTTTGGGAAGGGGAGACACGGGAAAACGCCGAGCTCCCCTGAGCCTGCCTGGCGCTGAGCGGAAGGAGGCGCCTTCCCTATTGGCGCCGGGCTGCTGCAGTGAGGCTCGCGGCCGCCAGGGAGAGCCGTTCGGGCGCCGCCTCGAGCCGAGCGAGGCGCGGCTGGCTGGGCGCCTGGCTTTGGGCGCAACTGGTGGCGGGGTCCTCCTTCTCCTCGTCCGGGCGGGGTGGTCACGCCCGGCGGTGGCGGCTCCTGCACAGTGCCGAGGCCGGCCAGGCGAAGTTGGGCAGCTGCTACTGCTGCTGCTTCCTCTTCCCAGTATGCCGGAGTCTCCCCAGTTGCCTCGGCGGCTACGGCGAGCGGGCGGCAGGCAGCGGCAGCGGCGGCAGCCGAAGAAGCGCGTGTGAGCGACCGGAGAGCTCCTCTCCACTCACAAGGATGCTGGGGGGCGATGCCTGGCGGCAGGGAGGACGAGATTTGCCAGAAAGCGCTGAAGCTGCTGGTCGAGCTCTGCTCCGACGGGACGGTGGAGAACGACCGCTGCCTCGAGTTCAACTACTACCTGCGGGACAGCGGCAGACCCCGGCCCACAGACTCCGGTAAGCGCCGCGATCCTGGGTGCCAGGGTGGTGGGTGGCCGGGAAGGAACTTCAGCGGGACAAGGATCGGAAATCCATAGGCGTACATCGCTGGCTGGGTTTGGAGAGGTGGCGCGTCAGTGACATAGCTGCCAAGTTATCCCTTTTTTTAAGGGATTTTCCCTTATGCTGAATAGGCTTCCTCGCGAGAAAAGGGAAAACTTGGCAGCTGTGGTCAGTGATCGCCCGATCCCATCCCTCCATTTTTCAGAAATCTCCCTCCGCCCTGATTTAGTGGCGACCAGGACTTTACTTCCAAATGGTGAGGTCAGGATTGATGTTCCCGGTCTGTGCAGCGAGAGAGCACGCTGTCCTCCCGGACGCAGCGCCCAACCCTAGTCACATTTAGGCGCCAAACCCATTGGTTTCAATGGAATCTTACATGCTGATTTGAATGGATGCAGAAATGAATCCTGTTGATTTTCACAGAACTTACTCTTAAGCATGGCTTTAGGATAGGATCATGGGTTTGCATCCTGATATTCGACATGCTCACTCAGAGGGAAGTCCCTGGGAGTTGAGTGAGAGTTGTTCCCATGTAACACGTGTGTGTGTACAGCGTTGTGGACATGGTCATGGGGCAGAGTTAAGGTACGATCTCTGAACTATTTTTAGATCCTGTGGATTTCTATTGCTGCTGTAAGACCAGCACGTATGCAGGTGTGTCCGAATAAACACATCTCCAGGAACCAAAACATGGCTGTGTCTCTGTTTGAACTCAGAGTGGGACCAGGGCGGTGTGTTCAAAAGGCATCACTCGCTGGGTAGCTCTAAGGCTATTCAGATCTTACAGGAATTGTTTCTTTGCCTTGCTTACACACGCACACGCACGTGCACAACAATAAAATAAAATGTGACAGAGCATTAAATTGCTCTTCTATATCTCCTACAAGTAATACTGTATAAGCATTTTACAATATAACAAATCTCTGTACTGTACCTTTGGTTTCATTATGAAAATCAACTGGCAGCAGACCTTGTTTTCTTTAAAACATGTTTGGGGGGCTGATTGTTTTGGGACTAATGGAGCAAAGGAATGGTACCACCGTTTAATTAGTTGTAATCCTTTCACTGGGTAGCGTAGAAGTTGCTTGCTTGCTGAGCTATTTGAAAGCTAGCAGCTAACTTTGGTAAGTTCCTTTGACCAGGATCAGGATTTAAGTGAGGTGGGCATGCTGAATTGTTAAACTGATAGGTGCTTCTGTTCTGTCTTGAATCCTGAGCATACTTGTTTGGAAATAAGTCCTACTGAAATCACAGAGAATTGACTTATGCATAAACACACTTAAGATGTTGCAGGGTGGGAGGTAGAGGCAGGATGTTATACTTTGCAGCAGATGGGTTTTACGTTACTGCTTTTCTTAGGAACAATCCTATACTATGTCCCACAGTAGCATTTTTGATTCACTGGCAAGCATGTTGAATCCCCTCCCTCTTGTTTCCTATCAGAGAGACTGCATACCAGCCTTTTGGGCTGATTATGGGATTTATGTTGGATTATGTCTTTAGTGCAGTGCCTTTGGTTTCTTTTTGATAAATGTCCTGATTTAAAGGCTTCTTTCTTAAAGAAGCACCTCCAGCTGCTTCGTTGCTGTTCTACTTTCTGCAAGAATGTTGACCCATTCTGTGGCTGCTGAAGAAGATCAGACATCTTCCTAATTCAAATATGCACATGTATTTCCCAGATAAATCACCAAAGGCCTAAGCTGAGTCTGCATTGTTTCTCTGTGTGAAATTTTATCTAGTGCACATGCAGCTCCCAAGTGCAAGTCTTTAGTCCTCTTCAACCCATTTGCACTGGAAGCATAACTGTTCACAGGGCTAGCGTAGATCATCCACCTAACACAATATGATGCACATGAAGTGCTCTCATTCTATATCATACCTGCCTCGGCTTTTCTGATGATTACTTTACCACTAAGCTGTGGGTATGGGAAGCTATGAAGAAGTGCCTCCTTAGTGGCATTTATAGTCTTCTGAAACTGTGGGTTACTAACTACAAAGTTTATTCTGCTGAACTTAGCAGGACTTCAAGAAATAATTTTTTTGGATCATGCTGCTGAAGTCATCCAATTTACTTACAAATGGAGCCCCACAACAAAATGTTATACCGTGCCACAGGTGTTACCAGGGCCTGTGACTAAGTAGAATTGGGGGGGGGGTTAACATTGAATACAGAAGTCCCTCCCTTGGACTTGGAACTTGATTCATGTATGTTTTATTTATATTGTTAGTTCTTGGACGTTTAAAGGGGAATGCAAGTCAATTGAACTGATGGATTTGGCCTGGAATGAGGTTCCAGAGGGAAACTTAAGGAGCTGGATTTTTACTGCAACCTGAGATGTATGGGGTATTTTTGACTGGAAATCAAAAGCAGCCTCAGTAGCTCTGCTCAGCAATGTTAACAGAAGATTCCTGTGCCCCATAAGTCTGCAGTGAGGATGCAACATGGAACTGCACTGCATATTTCTCAAGCCAACCAGCAATGTGGGAATAAAGGCAGTGGATAATACCGCAGCAGTGCTGTTGAAAACTGCTCACTTAGCTTGAATCCATCCTTCGATTGGGGTCTAATACTTCTGGACATCACCGCAGAGTTGTTGTGCATCACTCAGAGCCTAAGCTGCAGTATTTCATGTGAACTACACTGCAGGCCTGTCGTAAACCCTTTCCTCATCCACAGCCTTTCCAACTTGTAATATGGTGAAGATGAACTGCATTTGGAGAAGGTGGGGTGTGGTGGCTACACTGATGTCCAATCCTGGTTACATGGAAATCTTGGATTTCTCCATTGGTTTCTTTGGGAAGCTCTCACTTCTTCTGTTCCTAACAACATTTAAAAATAGCTTCTCAGTGTGAACCAGCAAATGAATTCTCTTTAGACTATAAGAAGATTCTCTCTATACTTCTTGTATCTGTGTCTGTTTTTCCTCATTCCTTTTAGAGGATGAAGGAGAAAGTGACAAATAGACTGAAGGGCAATGGAGGAAAAGACCTAATAATATTACTGTGTACCTTCTATTCTCTCCTTTAATCTTTTTGCCTAGTTTCTCAGCTAGCTGATCAGCAGTTCTTGAAGCTGAGCAGCCATGTCCACTTTCTTTTCTAATTTTCTGTGGCTATTGAGCATACTTGTTCTGCCTTGGACTGTTCTTGGGTTCCCCGCCTGCCCCGAGGGTGCTTTTCTTCTAAACATTTTTTGTACATCTGAAAACTTTGAGGTTTCCTTAAGCCTGCTGATACCTCCTCTTGTGTGTGGATGCCCCCATTTTAGCTAAATAAGAATTGACACTCAACCCTGAATCTTTGAAACAGAGTAAATAATTTTCTTTATGGGGAGTCAGAAGCAAATTAGGTTCCACTGATTTTACTGTACAGTTGTGCCCATGTTTTATCATCTGATGTTGAGTGGCTGCTACATTATACAAATTCTTCACTATATTGTAATCCATTGGTATTCAGCTGCTGGGTTGAGATCCACACTGGGTAGTGGACTGACTTTGGGTGGGTTGCAACAGCAACATTACCAGTGTACAAGTATATAGTGTGGAATTAAAAAATAGGGTCTTTATGCATCTTTGGGCTAAAAGTGGATCCTTGTTCTCAAAAGGTTCAGGACCATTTGGTTTAGTGAATACAGCCTGTGACTATGCATGCAAAAGTGGTCAATCCATGGAGATGTTTTCTAGATCACCAGTGCATGCATAACTGTGCATTTGTGGCACATTGACAGCATAGCAAGAACTAACCTTTCTCTATTTTAACTAAGCTTCTTTACCTGGTCATTCAGAAGCAACAGTTATTTGCCACATTAATTGGTTATTCACAAACCAAGCTTATTTTGTTGAGCCATTTCCTGCATCAAATTTTATGCAGAATAAGTTATGTTTTAGTGGGGTTTACACAACCTTTATTTAAAATAATATTAAGCATTTCAAGTAAGAACACTTAAACATAAAGTTAAACCTAAGTTGGCAGGTGTAAAACAATTTGAGCATGGGCTTCACAAGTTAAACTATAGCTATTTAGTTTGTACTTGGTGTGATTGATAGAAATATGTCAAAAGGAATTCATAGAAATACCATTTCACTTGTTCTTTGTCATGCTTCTGAGTTCCAAATGACATTTCTGAGATGTCCAGGATGCTTTTCACTTGGACTATACTGAAAGGCTTTCTCTGCCGTCCACAGTGCTTGTACATACAGCTTTAGCCATATCCTAGTAAGGATTCTGGAATTGCTTCAGTCAGCTGCAATATAAGTTAGTTGAGTTTTAAAACCGTTGACAGCTTTTGGTTTTTCTAGAAGAAGATACCAGGTTTCCGTGAAAATAAAATGTGAACATCTACCATGTTCTCTACCAGCCCCACATCTAACACCTTAATCATAAAGGTGGTATTGAACACAGTCACCTGCATTGACATAATCTGGACATCACCCTGTCTTTGGCAGTTGCTGTGTTGCCTGTTCAACAGTTCTTGCATTGGCAAAACCCTGAGCTTTAATTTTATATTGGCAGGAAGTAGCAACTGAAGTAGCACTCTTGCATTCTATTGTATATTGAAACCATCTTATTTATATTGTATCTTTGTTGTTTAAACCATGAGGTTTGTGTTTGTTTTTGAGGAGGGCATGTAAAGGTAAAGGGACCCCTGACCATTAGGTCCAGTCATGACTGACTCTGGGGTTGCGGCACTCATCTCGCTTTACTGCCGTAGGGAGCCGGCGTACAGCTTCCGGGTCATGTGGCCAGCATGACTAAGCCGCTTCTGGCAAACCAGAGCAGCGCACAGAAATGCCGTTTATCTTCCCGCCAGAGCAGTACCTATTTATCTACTTGCACTTTGACGTGCTTTTGAACTGCTAGGTGGGCAGAAGCAGGGACTGAGCAACAGGAGCTCAGCCCATCGCGGGGATTCGAACCGGCGACCTTCTGATCGGCAAGCCCTAGGCTCTGTGGTTTAACACAGTGCCACCCGCGTTGCAAGCAAAAGGGTCCTATCGATAATGTAAGATGGGGTATAGATTTTTCAAATAATGAGATGGTGTCTCACAAGTAGCATGTGGTTAATAATGGTTCCCAGTGCCCCAGCATGCCCCATCTGCAACAGGAAAAGGATGGAGGCACAAGTCCACCCACATTCATGTGATTATGATTATAACCTCTTAATAGTACTGCTAGTTTAAGGGGAGGAAAGGGTCAACCCAATTCCTCTCACCAGCAAATATTTCAATATCACAATATATCGCCAGCTAAACATTGCGATACCTCAATATATCTTTTTTTATATCACACTGGGGAACAAAATTTTTGTTGCATTGACACCTACAGTTGTTCTAACCTAATTTCAACGTGTTGATTTCATATCTGAAGTCGGTTTTGTTCTGTAAGCTCTAGCTTTTTTTTGCAATTCATGTTTTTCACTTTTCACCTGAATATTCGTTTTTCACAATGCAAGAATTAAATATTTTATTAAACACATAGCCAAAGTAATACAATATGATTATAAACGTAAACATGTATAGTATTGAAAATGGCATGTACTTAGATGTACTTAGATATACATCTACCGGTAAGTACACATCTAAGTACAGTTGGAGGTATGCAAAAAATGTATTCCCTAGGGATACAGAATATACAAGCTGTTGTTATTCAGGTAAGAATTTGTGCTTGTAGCTCTTGCGTTTGTGGACTTGCACAGGGGATTCTCGTTTGATGATCCAGCAGTAGTCTGACATCATACTTTTGTCCCATCGCCCTTGATAACGCTCTTCCATTGTCTTCAGGTCTTGATAAAAGTGCCAGTGTGGTGTAGTGGTTAAGAGCGGTAGACTCGTAATCTGGGGAACCGGGTTCGCGTCTCCGCTCCTCCACATGCAGCTGCTGGGTTACCTTGGGCTAGTGACACTTCTCTGAAGTCTCTCAGCCCCACTCACCTCACAGAGTGTTTGTTGTGGGGGGGGGGGAGGGAAAAGGAGATTGTTAGCCGCTTTGAGACATCTTCGGGTAGTGATAAAGCGGGATATCAGATCCAAACTCTTCTTCTTCTTCTTCTTCTTCTTCTTCTTCTTCTTCTTCTTCTTCTTCTTCTTCTTCTTCTTCTTCTTCTTTCCCTGTTCATCACTGACTGCCCCAAGGTTTTTGGGGAATTGATCTAGGGGAATTGATTTTGGGGAAATGGAGCTTCAAAGTCATATTGTACCCAAGATTGTGGAAAGCAGTGGATGTAACATGAGGTATGGCTGTATTATAATATTGGGGGTTGTACACGCAGTCCTCATAGAGTATGGACATTCAGCTAAGAGCCCTATGTATAATTAAACCATGTATAAATACAACCTTCTTGAGTGGTTCTTAACACATTGCTTTCCTAAATAATGAGATACACTTCTGTGCTTTCAAAGTAAAATCTACGCATTCACATGGCTTTATATTTGTTGCTATACACATGAAGTGATATGTACATCTGTTTTAGGACTTTGTATTTAACTCACTTTTAGGTGGTTGAAATATCACTGTGTGAAGAACGCATTAAAAGAAATCCCTGTGCTGTGTGCTTTTCTGGCCATGAAGTCGAATGCCTCATCCTAGTTGGAAAACAATATATTGAGTAAGGTAGTGCTCTCTGTAGCTCAGCAGAAACCCATCAATAGTAGACAGGCCAAAGACAGCTTGATTTATTCAGACAAGCCGTCTCATTGAGTTAGTAGAAGGCAATTAATGGGCTCTGAAGAATGTCTCTTCAGGTTTTCGAGGACTGGAAGAATGGTGGCAACAGCATGGAGCCAACTGAGGGAAAAAAAAAACCTTTCTAATTAGTACCTTGACTCCAACAGTATTAATATTTTAGCTTAATTCAGGTAAAAATGTTTGCATTAGGGGATTTGGTCATTATAGGGAAGGTTGCTAAGAAGTATATAAAATGGTTGATGTTTCAGATGAATAAAATAAATGAAGAGCAAGCATTTTTACTACTCTTTTACACACTGCATATAGTGAGTACTCAGTTAAATCAATACTTCATTTAAAGCCCACGGTTTCCTGAGTGAGATGAGCCTCCCTACAAGCAAGCGTCCCTGCCTAGGAATGCGCTTCCATATGTATGGCAGGGTGGATGCATGTATGGAAAACCTGTTTCACTTTCACATGCCCTTACAGGATCCTTCACTGTGCAGAAACTGTGTATCCATAGCTCAATGCAGTGCTTTTTTCTGGGGGGATGCAGGGGGACGCATACCCCTAAACATTTTGTGAATCTAAGTTTGGCCTCATTGAGGGGCAGTATTTCAATATGAGTAGGAAAATGAGAGTACCCGTAAACCTTTTTTAAAAAAAGAAAAGAAAAAAGCAATGACTTAATATAAAATGATTTATTTGATTTGTTACATTTCTTTGATTAGTGTACAGTATATATTTCTCATTCCAATGAATCCCAATAAACCCCAATTGTAAAACCCAGTTTACAAACAATGAATAACAGTAACATGATGGAACGTAATCGAACATCACAAATACAAGTTACAGGTAGGTAGCCGTGTTGGTCTGACGTAGTAAAAAAAGACCAAAAAACCCCCCCAAAATCAGTAGCACCTTAGAGACCAACTAGGTTTGTCATAGGTATGAGCTTTCATGTGCATGCACATGAAAGCTCATACCTATGACAGACGTAGTTGGTCTCTAAGGTGCTACTGGAAGGATTTTATTTATTTATTCATCACAAATACAGTCGAACCTCTACTTACCACCACCTCTTCTTACGGTTGTTCCAAGTCATGACCGCGGCAAACCCGGAAGTAACTGGCGTTTAACATCTATAAAACAATATTAACAACATTAACAATTTAGCAGTCAAAAATCAACAAAGCACTGTTAACTTCACACACACACACACACACACACACACACACACTGCACCCCATGACTCATAAACTTTCACTCTATTTATCTCATTAAAACACATCCACATGATGCCTGTGGCAGCAACTCCCTTCTGAAGGTTCTTCAGGCTGGAGGTGGGGCAGCACAAGTGAAACCGCCCACTTGCTGATGGCAAACAAGAGTATCTTTCCCTTCACAGTTCTTCCTCTGGAAACAGCTCCCTTATATAAGGCTCCCGGGGCTGGAGAATAGGCAAGGCAGGTAGGGAAAGCCATTGCCTGCTGGCCAACACAGAGTCACATAGCCCTACAGCATGTGACCCTAGCAGCAGGCAGCACTATGGCAATGCACTGCTGTTAAGCTGTCATTTCCCTTGTAAATATTGACCAGCTACTGTCTGAAATATGATGAGTGTATGTTCAGCCTAACTGATCTTGAAGCATCAGTTTGTTTTTACAGAAATGAAGAAATGTGGCACTGTCACTGAGCTGGTTTCGACATATAGTTTATCATGATGGGAATGAGTTGCAGTGAGCCTCAGTCTCATTTCCCCCCTGCTTCTGATCACAAGATAGATCAAATGCTTTCGTTTCGGATTAGCCACAGCTTGTCACTACCAGTAAACTGTAGTTAATCTAAATTATGTAAAAATTCCTTCAGTAGCACCCTAAAGACCAACTAAGTTTTTATTTTGGTATGAGCTTTCGTGTGCATGCACACTTCATCAGATACACTGAAACAGAGGGGAATTTTTTTTATTTTGTTTCGACTCAGACCAACACGGCTACCTACCTGTAACTAAATCTAAATTATGGTTTGTTTGAAATAAGCCCATTTTAAAGGTGTTGGCTGATTACGGAAAAGTCTCAGGTAATTTATCTGTTATTTTCTTGCATTTATATCCTCTCTCTTTTTCCATCATGGAGCCCAAGGCTCCATGTGGTTCCCAGGAAGTCTCCCGCTGACCAAATCCAACCCTGCTTAGCTTCAGCAAGGTGGTAACCTCATGTGCACCTTCACACCATCCCCTGGGATGTTGTGTGTTTACCCCTCTAAGATAATTGCATCAGCACAAGAGCTGTAGTTACAGTAGAAGCTTATATCCTATAAGGTTTTTAATTGACCAGAGTCCATAGCGCCATGTCGAATGTGCCCCTTGTGGAAGACGTGGGCAAACTTCTGGGAGTTGCATGACAGTACTGGTGGGCGGGGGTGGGCACAGGCGAAATGGGTGGAGCAGCAGATATGACTGTCACTTTTGCATGGTAGGTTGCATTCCAGCCATGGAAAAGTCAGGTTTCTACACACACACACACACACACACACACACACACACACACACTGCCCTCCATTCAGGCAAGCAAGAGACATTTTCAAAGAGTACACTTTAGTCAAGCAAAGGTACTCAAGAGAGTGTGGAACAGCAGTTGGTAAGGAGAAAGAGTGGTGGGAGCCAAAATATCTGATGGGAATTGGACTGCAAAACATCTGGATACCTCCAGGTTGGGGGAAGGTTGCATATTCTCTGTTTTTAAGAGCCAAGCATTGCTATTGTTATTGTTATTATTTACCTGGGCCTTTGGACCTCAATTTTCTGCATATTTTAGTTGGGATGGAGTTGAGTTGGATCTACTCATTGTGTGTGTGTGTGTGTGTGTGTGTGTGTTATCGATGAGCATTTTGTAAATTGTCCAAGTAGTAACATTTACGGGTTATGCATGCCTATCTTCCTGCAAGTATCCTGAACCCCACCTGCCCAACAAATTACAGGGACATGGAGCCAGTGCAGGAACATTGAATATTTTTTGTGTGTGGCAGGAATAACAAGGCACATATCAACCTGGAGTTAAGCACATGTTTTTCACCCCAATTCCCATCAGATAATTCGGACTACTGTGAGTGTTTTCTCTAGTAATGTTAGGGTAGCACCTGTTAACATTGGTGGGCATGCATGACCTGGGCCGAAGGTGTGGCCTGAGATTGTCAGTCATGAAAATGGTTTTTAGCAACTGCTGTGCTCCATCCTCTTCACTTAGAATGGGTCTCTTCCTTGAGAAACTAGTAAGGCTCTGACCCTAGGAACTTTCCATTAAAAATTCATAAAGGTCATAGGAGACTGTGGTGAAGCCCCAGAATAGGATGAAAAGAGAGATCAGGAAATACTTATGCAGATAAGGATGATAAATAGAAAGGCCAGACCATTAATCATGTTGATTTTCATTAATGCCACACTGAGTGGAAGAATGAGACTACCAAAACCAAATAAAGCTTTCTCTTCCTTATTGCCATGCTGGGCTGCATATTTTTGAAGCCCAGAAAACAAGCCAGTGGGCCCGCTGCTACTTATTTATATTAAAAACAGCTTCTGACAAATTACAGTGTAAATAGATGCTGTTTAGGATTTTGGAGCTTATGAGCAAAAGGAATGAAAAGTCACATTTGATCATTTATTCAAATGCTTAGATCTAGGAAATTAAAAACCCCACAAAGTCAAGGATGTCAGATAGGCTCTGAATGAACTGTGTGAGACATTTTTATGCCAGTGGAATCAGGGTCTTGTCATTAATATTTTACTTGTATATGTGTGCTCTTATTTCTGCATAAAGGGCGGGCGGGGGAATAACCTAGCAGCATAAATTATCAACAGGAAAACTAAAAGTGAAAACACCCTGGAAAGCATGCATTTTGAATGTTCTCTCGTTTGTACAGCCTCTTACCGTATGTGTATACTATGTGTACAAAATGCCTAATTCAGTTTTGCTTTGCATTATGCTTGATGAAGCTAGTGGGTGGGGTGTGTTTTGCTTGATCTGTCATAGAGCAGCATATTTCCGGCAGAGAAGCCTCCGCTCCCTGTTCTCACTAGCCATATAAGTGGGGAAGAAGCATATTTCTGTGCAGAATGTGACTTTGGTATTAGTTAGTTGGTTCCTGAATTATTTTCTCAGTGTGCTATTTGAATAGTGCAGGCTCACTTTAGGCATCCTGCTTGGTCCTGGTCCTGACTTATTGCAATTCGGATGACACTAGTTGCTCCGAGGCTATCCATTGTGTTAGTACCATTATGTAACACTAGGGCTTTCACATTTAACTTTCAGTAAACTGGCACTCCATATTCTGGAACAGGAGAAGAACTAGGGTGGAATCTGGTGGATCATGGTTGCTGAGACTGGGAAGGTGGGTCAATAGTGAAAAGAAAAGAAAGGAGAAGAAAGAAGAAAAGAGAAGAGAAAAGCTTAGTTCAGCTGGGGCTGAAATTTACTGGCTTATCACAGCCAGATAATGGTGACTTACAAAGACAGTTTTACTGTCAGGACCATTAAAATAATGAATGTTAAGCATCCATTGATTCTGTGATATTTATAAATAAGAGACTGGATTTTTCAAACAGGGCTTAAGTAAGGATAACCTTACACTCCAGTGCCTCCCTTTTGGCAACCTGAGGGATGGGAAGCACACAAGGGCAAAAATCTTTGCAGCTGCTGCCCCTGCCCTCTTTAGTTAGTGTCTTTCCAAGAGAGGATGAGGGATCACACTTTAGATCAGGCATCCCCAAACTTCGGCCCTCCAGATGTTTTGGACTACAATTCCCATCATCCCTGACCACTGGTCCTGTTAGCTAGGGATCATGGGCCGCAGTTTGGGGATGTCTGCTTTAGATTGCCTCCTTTTAATGTGGCAGTTTGCAAGCACTTTGCCACTTTGAAAGAAAATTGTGCTGGGGTGGGGCATGTACTGTACAGGAATTGGCTAGGACAGCACTAGGCCACAGGGATCTAATTTGACCCACAAGTCCCTTCGCTGGAAAGCACATCCATTGGCCCCATGTTACCTTTGGGGCAGGTCAAGATGTAGCTGCAAGGGAACAATTGGGAATTTAAAGGGCACTCCCAGTTGTTCCTTAGCAAGTGCCTATCAGCTGATCGGCACCACCATTGAGCCCATTTGAAGTTGTCCATTTGCAGGTTTGGTTGGAATTCAGTCTGCACATGCAAACAGACATCCTTCATCTGCAGCTTTGCAGTCAGCTAGCTTGCCACGGGAATCATGCAGCAGAATGTAGTTGCAAAGAGCTTGCAAGACACCACTTTAAAGGAGGCAGCCTGTGCCACTTGAGCCCCTCACCTCAATTTTCAAGAGGTTTGGCTGCTCAGAGGGGCATTATGTTCCTGATTAAAATCACCAGTCCAAGAGGAATTGCTCTCAATATAATATTTTCCCCTCTGTGATATTACCTCACCCTCCATGCCTATTGACTGGCGGAGATGAAGTAGAGATTAGAGGAATTAAATAATGCTGCAACAGCATAGGGAAATAATGGCTGTAAATAGTGCTGGAGTAAAAAGGATTTAGGAAACTGTTTGGGGAATAAATGCCCACAATGCCCTGAAATTGTTCCCTTGCAAACATTTGGTGCAGCCTATTTCACTTCCTTCATAGGCCTTCATTTAATTTGAAGAATCCTTGACTGGGGTTAAATCCTTAGCAAATGTGAAGCTGAAATAAGCTAAAAGAAATAACTTTCTTTTAAAAGAAGCCTTAATTTTTGAAGAAGGGATATATATATATAATATTTTATGCTTGAATAACTCAAAAGTGATTCAATTGATTTTGGTCAAACATTTTTATAACGGCACGAGCTCTTAAAGATTAATTTAAGCATGACAAATTTCAGCCGAAGGGGAAGAACATTTATAAAGTCGAGATAGCGTGGAATTGTGGATTTTTGGTGGAGTAACTCAATTAGGAGCACACTTATCAACATTTTGACACCTCTATAATAGTGCAGAAGGACTCTAAATGACACAGACATCCTGGTTTGGTACCATTTTATCCGTGTTGTGCACAATTATAAAGACTTCAATGAAGTGCAGGATGGCAGCAACTTGCATTCTGGCAAAGCTTGCAAATAAGCCAGTAGCTCTAAAATTCCATAGTTTCCCCCTCCCTGTGTTTATGTAGGGGGTCATCACTGATCTTAAAGGGCTACGCAAATTGTATAAAACTCTCTTCTCCAACCTGTTCCACTTAATACTCCATGATGTACTCGTCCTTCCTTCACTTTAATCTGAAGCTTTCATTAATG
Source organism: Zootoca vivipara (assembly GCF_963506605.1). Lineage (NCBI taxonomy): Eukaryota > Metazoa > Chordata > Lepidosauria > Squamata > Lacertidae > Zootoca > Zootoca vivipara. The sequence continues at coordinate 65,588,004 of NC_083276.1, forward strand.
ACATTGTGGTCAGACTCAAATGGAAATAAATGGGGGGAGGGGAGGACAAAACACTGTACACTGAAAATATATAGGATCTAAGTTGATGCAGCAGTGAAGGTGTTAAAACATAAAACATTTTCAAAATGTGCATTTTTGGTATATTTGAGTTGAAAGGAAGCGACCCATTATACTTATAGAAACTAACGGGGGAGATCATTAAAGACCCCAAATACTATAGCTGTACCCCCTATGCTATAAAACATTTAATACAGTTTTATGGTTTTACATTGGTAAATTGGAATGGTACTTTTAAAACTATAATTAAATTGGGACATTTTTGACCCAGATATTGCATTCATCAGTGCTTTTTTTCTGGAGGTATTTCAAGCAGTTCCAGTATTTTTTTTTCTCCTAGAAAAAAAGCACTGCCATTAATAATATGTATTTTACAAGGGAAGGAGGGTTTAAAGCATGCCCCCAGACCTGGTTCCATCATCCCCCCCCCCCTTTTTGAGACATTTAAAAGAGCTATGTGCAGCTCGTCTTTAACATTGTACTTGGATTAATTGGCTACAGTGAACATTAACAGTAAAGGGACAGGCTCTTAACCTAATTAGTGTCAGCGGCTAATGTTTAAATACTCGGGTTACAAGACAGAAAAAGCAGTAACTGCCAAATATATTCGGAGACACTGGCTAAAATACATCTGTTAATGGGGCCTTCCGGCTTCCTGAAGGTTGGGTCCTTTTAATTGCTGCTTCACAATGTGGATTTTAATGGTATTTGTGGCTTCTACCAGCAGACTCATAACTTTCGAACAATACCATTTAACTGAAAAATGGGGAAAGTTTGTCCTGATACTTGTGAGCAACTCTGTTTGTTTGTTTGTTTTTGTGTGTGATGTCTTTTCACTTCTCTTCGTCAATGCTGTTTTTAAAAAACAAATCTCTGCTATGGCAGCTCTGCTATGCCTTTACAGGGTTGGCTGTGGCACATGTCAGTCTGCCTCAGTTCACATCATCTGTCTAATAATAGCAATAATAATAATAAGGATATTAAAATACAATCTATTAAACATTGAAAGCTTCCCTATGGAAGGTGGTAACAAGAGCCTAGCTTACATGTAATGCAAGGGGAATATCATTTGAAAAGAAATTGCTTCTGTAATTAAAATGGATGCCAAGGATGGGTGAAAGGGCTAGTGGCAGCTTCAAGGTCGGACCCAGAACAGGGCAGTACCACCCCCCCACCCACAGTCCTCCTTATGTGGCCATGTGAATAGCAGGAAAGGAGGAGGCAGCTGGTATTCAGGGAATGTTCTGGATCCGCATACCCTCCAATATTCTGCAGATGAAAATAGGGAGATTTCTCACTGCCCACCAACTGAACCTCATTTGTGTCCCCCCCCTCAAGCATTTCCTAACAGAAGAAGGGCAAGTGCCACCACAACTACAACAACAGGGCACAGCACACACACACCCCAATTTTATTTTATTCTTTGCTAGATTTAGAAACAGAAAAACACACACCAACAAATACATTTTAGAAAGAGGAAAGATTAGATGCGGGCACACAAAGCGCTTAATAAGTGCTCCACTCCCTCCTTTCTTTCTGCGCAGGGCAGCACTGCCCTCTGCCTGCCCCTCAGAGCTGGTGCATCGCTAAGGGCTGGGCCTCTGTGGCCATAGCCTCCAATCCTCCTCGCCTTCTCTTCAGCAGCCACTAGGAGCTGCCCAGGGAAGAGGCTGGTAGTGGCAACCATGGAGAGCCCAGGGAGAGGCAGTGAGATGCCACCTTACAGCCACCGCCACAGCCGCCGGCATCGCTTAGGACAAGTGCCAACTCATTCTCCTCCCCAAGCTCAACAGCAGTTGCACTGGCAGGGAAAATGAGGACTTTTGGGGAACAAATCAGCAGCCCCGTTTAAGGAAGTTTTTAATGTCTGATGCTTTATCATTAAAAATTATTATTATTATTATTATTATTATTATTATTATTATTATTATTATTAATTCTGTTGGGAGCCACCCGGGGTGGTTGGGAAAACCCAGCCAGATGGGTGTGGTATATATAATAAAAAGGTAAAGAGGCCCCTGACCATCAGGTCCAGTTGTGTCCAACTCTGGGGTTGCGGCGCTCATCTCGCTCTATAGGCCGAGGGAGCCGGCGTTTGTCCGCAGACAGCTTCCAGGTCATGTGGCCAGCATGACAAAGCTGCTTCTGGCGAACCAGAGCAGCACACGGAAACGCTGTTTACCTTCCCGCTGGAGCGGTCCCTATTTATCTACTTGCACTTTGATGTGCTTTCGAACTGCTAGGTATATATAATAGATTATTATTATTTTATTATTATTGTTTCATAATTCCAGGACTGTCCCTGGAAAATCGGGACATTTGGAGGGTATGGATCCCTCTCTCCTAAATTGTCCAGAAGACAAGTCTGAGGCTGACTCTTGACTACCATTTCCAGAAGAAGGAAGAAGGAAGAAGGAAGAAGGAAGAAGGAAGAAGGAAGAAGGAGGAGAATGAGAATGAGAATGAGAATGAGAATGAGAATGAGAAGAAGAAGAAGAAGAAGAAGAAGAAGAAGAAGAAGAAGAAGAAGAAGAAGAAGAAGAAGAAGAAGAAGAAGAATTGTATACCTCCATTCACTTGTAAATCTCAGAGTGGTTCACCACCTAAAAATACAAGATAAAAACAAAACAAAATACATAATAAAAAGAAGAATTAAAACAAAGTAAATGAAGGTCATGATTTTACCTACCTTCTACCTGACATCACATATGGTGATGGGAAGGGGCAAGTGAGTGTGGTTTGGGGAAAACCCAAATGAATTAGGCCCACGGAGTAGATATTCCCGAACTCTGAGCTAGATGGACTAATAGTCTGACTTGGTATAAGGCAACTTCCTATATTCCTATAAGTTACTATGTATTAAGTTTCCAAGAGGCAAAAAATATTATTTGCATGCCTATATTTCATTTGCAGGTGAATACCTTTGCCTTGACCAAGGGTGGATTTCAAGGTAGCCCTAAGTGGGTCCCGCACTGCCCTTCAATCACAGCATGGGAGGCCCAGTTGAATCAGACCCTGTTGCAAAGCACAACTTTAATGTTCTCCCGCAGCCTCAGTCCCCAGTCTGTAAAATGGGATTACAGCAACTGCTATTGGAGCATTTGCCAGCATTGTTGTAAGAACAAGCAAAGAAGATTTACAAGCACTTTGCGCATTTATATTACAGAGGTACTTATGTATTAGGTGAAATCTGCTGCACTTAAATTACTGGCCCTCCATAAGGGAAAGGGGTGTGATACTGCCAGAGTCTCTCCCAAATCCTGCCCTGCCCCTGCTGTTCCCACCTGCCTTTTTTATGCCATCTTCAGAATAAAAGGCAACATGTTGCACAAGTCTGTGGTTCCTTTGAAAACATTTGAGTCCAGAGGAGGACATCTGGGATAAATGAATTGTAAATGCTGCCATTAATTATTCATCTTAAAAACCAAAGAAAATGTTACAAGAAAATAATAATAGAAGTCAAACTGCAGGACACAGTTGTTTTCAGTATTTCTGTAGGCATGTTTGACTACGGAATAAAATAAAATAAATTTATTTTTTACCCAGTATCAACCAAACTGTAATAAACTTACCACCAAAACAAAAGAAACCCAAATTAAATAGATCTCAGATTTATCATTTTCAGATCGAGTTATTAGTAAAGACAACCAGTTCAGCAAAGCTGCTGACCTTCTGTTTCATCTTTTTAAGAGAGATGTCAAGGAGAAATGCCAGACTTTAAGCCTAACCCATTGCAGTTATGATTGTTATATTTGGCTGAGATCCTGTACTTACTTACCTGGAACCCACCCCATTGAATTCTGCAGGACTTACTTCTGAGTAGACATGTAGAGAGGCGCACTGGTAATTGCAATTTCTTCTCCTAAAAATAAAAATTAATTATGGCAGGGTCTTCTTTTCAGATGAGGGCAAGGGGAAGGACTATTTAAGAGTAAGCTGCACACCAACAAATCGTGTCCTCCTCCCAGAGAGCATGTGTTGCGGTGAGATCATCAAGACTGACCTCACTGCTGATGTGGGTGGGAGCGATTGAATAGCCACAACAACCCGATTGGTTGCTGGGGTAAATCTGGCCAATGGGATCATTTCATGCATTAACCGAGGGACCTATATTTAGCGCTGTACATTGCGTTGAGCTTCCTCTTTTTCGCCTTTTTCACCTGCCCACCCTTCCTTATATTTAGGGTTCATTATGACCTTGCTACGCATCATGGGTAGTCTGTTTTGGGGACAGGGTCCCGGTAGGAATTTTCCTATTTGGCTGATCGGCTGTTGCCACTTGGGTTTTGCCTGCCGTGTCAAGGGCGTACCCACCACGGGGCAAGTTAGGGCAGCTGCCCTACTCTAGAAGCAGGGCTGGTGGGCAGAGGCGGAGCACAGCCCGGCGGAGCGAGAGTTCGCCATTCCCGCCGCGCCGCACCCTCCCTCCAGCTCCCCGCCGCGCCCTCAGGCAAGGCCAAGCACGGCGGGGAACCAGGGAGCGCGGCGCGGTGGGCGGGAACGCTGAACTCGCGCTCCGCTGGGCTGGGCTCCGCCTCCGCCCACCAGCCCTGCTTCTAGGGAGGGGCACAGCCCGGCGGAGCGCGAGTTCGGCGTTCCCGCCCGCCGCGCTGCGCCCTCCCTCCAGCTCCCCGTCGCGCCCTCTGGCAAGGCCAAGCATGGCGGGGAATCAGAGAGCGCGGTGCGGCGGGCGGGAACGCCGAACTCGCGCTCCGCTGGGCTGGGCTCCGCCTCCGCCCACCAGCCCTGCTTCTAGGGAGGGGCACAGCCCGGCGGAGCGCGAGTTTGCCGTTCCCGCCCACTTTGTGGCCCCTCCCCTTCCGTGCCTTGGCCCCTCCCCTTGCCCCCCCTAGTTTTGATCCTGGGTACGCCCATGTGCCGTGTAGCAAATCGTCACAACTTTGTAAGTTTTGGCGGTTAGGCATTGGTTCAATGTGGAGGGGAGGGGAGGTTGTCACACCTGCCCCTCCCATGCACAAAGGGTATTCTGTTAAAGGAATCCAGGGGCTCACCTTGCTTTTGTCCAATCCCCTTCCAGGCGTCAGGGCCATGCCCCTGGGAGCATTTGGGGGTGAGCTTGAGTCTGAACCTGGTCCGATGCTCCCCCAGGATGCTGGCCAAAATTATGCCAATAACCTTAAACTAAATTCCGTGTCGATTGTGTCTTTATTTATTGGGGGAGGTCTTGGGATGTTAACACGCAACCTAATGTATTAGTTATTCCTTTTTTATATACCTTGTAATAACTATAGAACTGCTACATTGCTCTCCCACTTTCCAAACACTGCAAGTCGCTGCCGCTTACTGGGAGGGACAAAGCAGCAGGAAGCTTGGCAGAGTGCGGGCGCGGCAGCAGAAGTGTCAGACTGGCTCTGCCACCATGCCTGAACCAGCCAAGCTCCCTGCTGCCTTGTCCCTCACCCTCCCAGCAAGCGGCAGTGACACTCAGAAACCGGGAACGCAATGCAGCCCCACCCATGCCACCCCACCAGTCACTACTAACTATAGCCATGGTACACCCCCACCCCTTTTAAAAGCAAAGGTTTTTGTGCTTTGGGGGCAATGCATTAGCCTGTAATACAGGCACTCCTGAAGAATAATTTCATGTGGCTTGAACACATCAGGGGACCCCTTCTGCCTTCTCTAATGGTTCCCAATCTAGACCTCTTTGCACACAGGAAGAGGCTGTTGATTTGCTGCTGGACCTGAGGATTTTCACTCGTGAAAATATGATGATCTCTCTAATCTTTGGCTTGGTCTGAAATGTTTTCCTTCAGCTGACAGTGCTGGAGCAGAGTATTTTATTTAGGGAGTCTCAGGATTTACGTACGTACCGGCAAAATGGTAGCATTCGCCAGCAAAGCAAGTAAATCATGTTTCTCATCTCAGTGGTTTATGCTTAGTGGTGAAGAGGGTCTATACCTACTAAGCGGGTCTATACTATACGCTCCAATTGTGAATACAGACATATCTCTGCTTTAAAATGTGAGCTGTTTTGTGAATAAACACTTTTTCTTTCACTGTTTATGTGTTAAAAGTATAATAGCAACATAGTTATCAATGAAGATACAGTACCGTATATACATTACATCTTTGATGTATGTTCTGAAAGACCAACAAATTATTCTGTGCAAGCAAACATAGTAGAACATTGAATTGTGTGTTGGGTTTTCCTTCTGGTGTTTTTGACTACTTACGATCTTCCACTCTCCTCCTGTGACCTCATGAAGAGGACTCCCACACATTGTAATAATTACTGTTTTTTACCCCCATTTAATAATGCTGTTACATTGTTTCTTGGTTATTTTATGCAAACCCCTTAGAGACTTTTAAATATTAAGTTGCTTAGAAATGTTTTGAAATCTATAAATAGAAAATAAGTTGGGGTGGGATTGGGTAGAAGCTTCATTTTGTTAAACTGGTGATTTGTGGGAAGCTGCATTCAGTAAAATCTGTGATACCCAAATGCTAGTGAGGATGGAAATGGGCCATTGCATCTTTCATTGCTATATTTCCAAAGGGAATATATATTAATCATTTCCTGCTGGCTCCTAGAAAGTCTTTTAGTACTTGAAACATCTCAGTTAGGGCCCTTCTATAGTCTAACATCCAATTGACTCCTGCTTCAACTTTGTATTTTTGTAACGCCCCCTGTCCCACTCCTTCCAATCAGAGATCTGTTTTATTAGTCTGTTTTGTGCTTGCTTAGTACAAAGCTGTATTTTAAAACTTTCTGTATTGTTGTGGATTTCAGCTGCATTTTTGGCATTAGTTTAAGCTGTTTTGCAGCTTTATTTGTTTAGGGGAAACAAAGAGATTATTCCAGTTTAAAGCTGCATTTTGCTTTTGTTGTGCATCTTGTGACATGTCTGTTTTCAAATTGATAGAAAAACAAATGAGTGAATCTACATGGCTGCTGCTGCCTTAATTCACTTGGTTTGTTGCTGTGGGTTTTTGTTTTACTTTGGCTTACTCCCACCCACCCCCGAAATGTTTTTCCAACTACATAATTTATTTTCAGATATATTACTACTTCTATGAAGGGAATATTGGAAGTTTAGTTTGTTGCTCTTATATCTCCAGCGAATAAAGTAAAAAGGAAAAGTGAGATACTCTTGCATAACAGTTAGTACTTTATATACTTAATAATGCTACCACACTGAAACCGTTGATTGATTGATTGATTGATTGATTGATTGTGATGGTTAGCAGTCTTGGCACATAGCCATGATATGCCCATTGAGTAGGGTCATTTTTGCTTTCTTCTCTAACCACTTCTCTAACTAGAATTCATAGGAAACAATACATAGGGATATGCCTGCAGTGTATTGTTCAATTTTGGATTAGGTCTATTGCCAGATCTTAGGAATTTTGAAGAATAAATAAAGATTAAGAAATAAAGAAATATTTGTTGCTTGATTTACTGACTGGTCTATTAAAGAAGAAGAAAGTTCCTCGCTTTTAGAGGACACCTGGTTTATTTCCTTTTATTTATTAAATTTATATCCTACCCTTCCTGCAAAAGGAACAGCAAGTACCGCGTTAGAAGCATTTCCTTATGTGCAAGTATAAAGGGAGAAAGGCATTTCTAAGGTGGAGCCTGTCCTCTACAGGCTTCATACGCTCTTGTATTTTAAACAATTCAGCAAATCTATCAGTCAGTTAATCAGGGCATCTTTTTAGTCAATGAATTTAATCTGTTAATGTAGCAAATTAACTCACTCAGCATTGTCATGCTATTTGTGGGCAAACACAACACCATGTACCTTTCCTGTATTGCCCCAAGCCAGACCATCGTGTGTCCTTGGATGGAGATGCCATGTCGAGGATTTCCCATTTTCTTATGTGGAGGAGGAAACTCTGAGCACACACAACATGTGCTTGGAGTTGCTTCCTCCAATTTGAAGAATAGGAAATTTCTTTTGGCCAGGATAATCCTATATGCATAGCCTGGACACCTGAAGCAAATTGTTCCATATATCTTATCTCCATTGTCCCAAGAGTAACCTGTGTGTGTGTGTGTGTGTATAAATCTTTAGATCTTTTAATTAAGATTTCAAAAGACAGAGTTAAATGCTTTGTCTGTCATGGTTTATAACTGCTAATTAAAGGTGGTAGCGAAGTAACATGCCATCCACCCTTCAAAGCTCTTGTCTTTGCACAAGCCTTCTTGTTTTCTTGTATGCATTTCTTGTTTGTTCATTTGATATTATCCATTCTTTTCTTCTCGTATCACTTTAGGGATTAAAAAGAGTGGAAATGAGTCACGTCAATATTTCCGCAGCCTCATTTTCACTCTTTTCTTTTCATTGTGCCTTTTTTCCTTTCTTTCTCTGACATTCTCCCACGTAATTAATACTAATTAATTAATTAATGTCTAGAAGTGCAGCTTAGTATACCAGGCATCAAATAGAGCTAAATAGATGAGAGTTTGTACCAGAAAGGGCATGTGGGAAAGACAGCAGGGGAAATGTTATATTCCATTGGACCAGCTTGGGGATTTAAAAGCGAGACAAGTTTCAAAAAATGGGATTCAGAAATCCATGGCCAGCGGTGATGGGCCCAATAGGGAGGCATAGCCATTTCTATAACTCTGCTGCTTGTACCAAACTAAAGGTGAGACCCAGTGGGTCTTGCGCTAGCCCTGAACCCTGTGTCAAATTGCTCCATTTCAAGGTTTTCCACAGGCTGTTACCAGTGGTATCACTGCCGACACTACCTTCAACCTACTAGTTTGGCAGGCATGATAGGGCTCCCCTTTTTGGTGGGGCTTCCCTGACAAATGGCAGAGTTCTTCCAATGGTGACGACCAGGATGGGGAACACTTCCATTCCATTCAACGCCTCCTTCAACATTGAGGGTTTGGATTATCCTGTTATTTATTTTATTTAGAGCCTCTCTAGTCCACTCTTCATTAAAATAATCCCAGCACAGGGTACATTGTGCAAAACAAATACTTAATGAAAAAGCAGATTTCAGAAAATCAGTATAATATTAAAGCTTATCATTGCAAACCAGGAATCAGCAAGTCAGGGCAAGCTACTGACCTTCAGAACCAGTTTAACTAAATACTGATAGGTGTGTGTGTGTGTGTGTGTGTGTGTGTGTCTGGTTTTTAATTGGCACCCAAAACTCTCATGGGTTGGTGCCAGTCAGATCTGTGAGAGGAGGACATAACACAATAGGTTACATCACTCTATCCATCCTTGTACTTTCTATTATTTTATATAGATGAACTCTGTCTCACATATACAGTCACAAGCTGTGAGTCCTAATTTGGATCAGAATCTCTACATCACCTCCACTTCATTGAAAAGGTGAGAGAAATCCATTCTTTCACCACCCTCATTGTGTATGACAGGTTTACTAAGGGGTGCTATGGAGTGATTAATTAGTGTTAAGTTAACTCAAGTACGAACTCTTAAGAAGTGGCTATAATACACGTACAGCAAACATGATGGAACACATTTAACAATAGTACTAAGCATTCATATTGCATTTTAGAAGAGCTTTAATGTTTTGGCGCCTCCTAAAAATATTCTTGTTTAATGAGCCTACACAGATGCTTAGAAAGTTAAGGTAATTTTAATCGGCTTTAGTATTTTAACTTTTGTACGTTTTAAAGCAGGGTTGTAATTTTTTATTGGTTTTATTGTGTTGTCTTTTTGTAAACCAAATTGAGGTTTCTTGCAATCAAGCAGTGTATAAATTGTATGAAATAAATTAAGGAAGAAAGAACTTATGGTTTCCAAAAAAGATAATTTTTCCTAAAGTTGTGACCAAATTTCAGGGCACATTCTAAGCATTCTGATTAAGAGACACGCCCAAGGTATTTTTTGAGGGAAACTAAAACTTATGATAAAACTTGTGGACTTTTCCCAGGGGAATTGGATCTGCATATCTTTTCCAAACTTGTAAATTAGTGTTGCTGTCGTCTATCAGCAGCTTTTATTGTGTCCATTTCAGTAGAGGCTTCCCATGCAGTTTCCCCTTTCTTGGTGTTCAGAGAGCTGCCCATTCGCACCACCTTTGTTTTCAGGCTTAAATTAGTAAATGTGAGCCATAATGATCTGCGACCTTAAAAAGCCCTCATCGCCTTCTCCTCCTCCAGTTGTTCATATGAGGTACTGACTTATCATACCTGGTTGAACAGCTGACTGGCCTTGCGGGTGTGGAGGAACTTACAAAGAGCTAATAATAAGGATGCATCTGACCAGCACTGGTATGAAGAAAATTCGCCTTCCTCCCATCAAAAACTACTGCCTTCTCCTTTCATTGTAGTCTCTCTTGACCTGCAACTCCTGTTATTTCTTCTTTTGCTGACAAGCTGCCACTGTGAGCAGAGATCGTGAACATTTAACTCATGAGCATATATAAAAAGTTATTTCCTATCGGTACCCAGAAATCAATTCCTTCTGAAATTCCAGCTGAAAAAAAATACTCATAACATCTACTTCTGGCATGGCAGTTGTTTTTAAGAGCATAAGAAAAGCAAAAGTACACCAGGCATTAAAATGGCCAATGTGGTATCTTAGGTATTATTCCCTGGGCTGTGGAGTCAAGAATGTGTTTTTATTTTTCTATTTTTTATTATTAATTTTCAAGAAACAGGATATAAGCATAAGCATTGCATTATCCAATGGCCAGGTCAGTAAGTATTTTGTATAAAATTGATAATATTTTGTTCATTCATATTCAAAATCAGATTTTCAAATGGTCTCAATGGTCTAATTGCCTGAAACTGCTGAATGTGAGATAGACTCATAGCCGGTTCACATCACACCCCTCCATTCTTTCCATGATCTATGGAAGTATGTGAATGAAAGTTTTATCAAGTAGGCTACCATCCACAGTCCTTACATTGAGCTGGGTACCTTGAAAATCTGTATAGAAGCAATGTTAGATATGCTCCAAAGATTCAATGTATTTAGAGTGGTATAGAGATTGAGACACCAGCCTTGATGGTTTTTGTCACTAGTATGAAGTGCTCTACTAACATGAGCAATGTAACGCCTGGAATGGAAATTTGTCTACCTGAGTCACGGTGGGTTTTTTAGCGAACTTTTATTGAAGTTCTAAATGTACATTCACATGGGCTAGCTCTGCTGTTAGATAGAGTGAGATTGTTGTCTCAGGCAGTGGAGATATGAAGTGCTGTTAGGTGTTAGAGACAGACCCGTGCACCACCCCATTAGCTAGACTGTGTCCCTAAGATAATGTGGAGAACACTGTCCCATCACCAATTCAGATACCTTTTGTACATGGAGCTGTGGAGCAAGGCAGGGCTGTACCCAGGATCAAAACTGGGGGGGGGCAAGAGAGGGGAAGAGAGAGGGCAGGAGGGAGGGAGGGAAGAGAGAGAAGGAAGGAAGGAAGGAAGGAAGGGGTGAGTGAGAGAGAGGGGGGAAGGAAAGAAAGAGAGAAAGAGAAAGAAGGAAGGAAGGAAGGAAGGAAGGAAGGAAGGAAGGATGGAAAGAAGGGGTGAGAGAGAGAAAGAAGGGAGGGAGAGAGAGAGAAAGGAAGAAAGAAAGAGGGGGGAAGGAAGGAAGGATGGAGCTCCCGCCCGCCCGCCCCCCCCAGCTCAGGCTGCTCTCCCCCCCCCCACATTCCTGTCGCTGGCTGCAGCCGCGGAGGGGGCGGAAACAGCCCAATTTCCATAACCCGCAGCGACTTTTTCCCTTCAGTTTTCGGAGGGAAAAAGTGCAGGTTATGGTCCGTAAAATACGGTAAAAATTTTTTGCTTGGGGGGGCAGCTGCCCCCCTGCCCCTCGCTGGGTACGCCCATGGAGCAAGGGGAAGAGGAGCTTGCTCCTTTTTTTTCAGGCAGTAAAATTCCTTGGGCCAGCCCTGACTTTCACAGATCTTTTACAGGTAGAATGCATTAGCTCTTGGTTTATATGTTACATTGCTCCCACTAATACTAGCTGATGCCAGTAATAGAACAACTAAAAACTACAACTGAAAGAACAACGACCATAAAAGACAACATACCTCTTTGTTTTTAAACTGTCACAGCTGTGGTGTTTCTGGTGACAGAACTCGCTAACAAAGAGGGATTTGCCTTTTAGGACCGAGGCTGTCAGTATTAATGTACTGGGTTCTTAAAAACTGAAAACACAGGATGGGATTCATCCAATGAAGCTCATCCATGGAAACCGTGCTCAAGGGCTTCTGCTTGTGCAGTGGGGATTTCCTCCCTCTCCTTCCCCCCTCCATGCCCCCACACACCTGAAATTGGCTCTGGGGGTGGGGTTGGGAGCACCCCCAAGAAACAGTGCAAGCTTTCTGTTTGGCAAGCTGAAATGCTTGCTCAGGATCGAATTCCACCCTTAGCTTTCTTGAGTTCTAGCACCTATTACTGCAGAAAGTTTCTCTGAGGAGTTTGCTGAGTCATGCTTAAAAGTCAAATAATTAGATGGCAGTGACACATCTTGTTTAGAAGAAGAGGAAGTATGAAAAAGCACTTTTGAATTATAAAGTGTTAATGCATTCCTCCCCTTCATGGATCAATGCCTTGTCGTGGCGAAGGGGCTTGAATAACTCAGAGAAGCTATGAGCTATGCCATGCAGGGCCACCCAAGATGGACAGGTCATAGTGGAGAGTTTTGACTAAACGTGATCCACCTGGAGAAGGAACTGGCAAGCCACTCCAGTATCCCTGCCAAGAAAACTCCATGGACAAAGACAACAGGCATATAAAAGTTATGACGCTGGAAGATGAGCCCCTCAGGTCGGAAGGCATCCAACATGCTACTGAGGAAGAGCGGCGGACAAGTACAAGTAGATTCAGAGCTGATGAAGCGGCTGGGCCAAAGCCGAAAGGACGCTCAGTTGCGGATATGCCTGGAAGCGAAAGGAAAGTCCGATGCTGTAAAGAAAAATATTGCATAGGAACCTGGAATGTAAGAACCATGAGTGGAGGTAAGCTGGATGTGGTCAAAAATGAGATGACAAGAATAAATATCGACATCCTGGGCATCAGTGAACTAAAATGGAAGGGAATGGGCGAATTCAGTTCGGGTGACTATCATATCTACTACTGTGGGCAAGAATCCTGTAGCAGAAATGGAGTGGCCCTCATAGTCAACAAAAGAGTGGCAAAAACTGTAATGGGATGCAATCTCAAAAATGACAGAATGATCTCGATACGAATCCAAGGCAGACCTTTTAACATCACAGTAATCCAAGTTTATGCACCAACTACCGGTGCTGAAGAAAGTGAAATTGACCAATTCTATGAAGACCTACAACAACTTCTAGAAATGACACCAAAGAAGGATGTTCTTCTCATTACAGGGGATTGGAATGCTAAAGTAGGGAATCAAGAGATAAAAGGAACAACTGGCAAGTTTGGCCTTGGAGTTCAAAATGAAGCAGGGCAAAGGCTAATAGAGTTCTGTCAAGAGAACAAGCTGGTCATCACAAACACTCTCTTCCAACAACACAAGAGACGACTCTACACATGGATATCACCAAATGGGCAGCATCGAAATCAGATTGATTATATTCTCTGCAGCCAAAGATGGAGAAGCTCTATACAGTCAGCAAAAACAAGACCTGGAGCTGACTGTAACTCAGATCATCAGCTTCTTATAGCAAAATTCCAGCTTAAACTGAAGAAAGTAGGAAAAACCACTGGGCCAGTAAGATACAATCTGAATCAAATCCCTTATGAATACACAGTGGAAGTGAGGAACAAGTTTAAGGATTTAGATTTGGTGAACAGAGTGCCTGAAGAACTATGGATGGAGGCTCGTAACATTATACAGGAGGCAGCAACGAAAACCATCCCAAGGAAAAGGAAATGCAAGAAAGCAAAATGGCTATCCAACGAGGCCTTACAAATAGCGGAGGAGAGGAGGCAAGCAAAATGCAAGGGAGATAGGGAAAGATACAGGAAACTGAATGCAGATTTCCAAAAAACAGCAAGGAGAGACAAGAGGGTCTTCTTAAATGAGCAATGCAAAGAAATAGAGGAAAACAATAGAATGGGGAAAACCAGAGATCTGTTCAAGAAAATTGGAGATATGAAAGGAACATTTCGTACAAAGATTACCATAATCAAGGACAAAAGTGGTAAGGACCTAACAGAAGCAGAAGACATCAAGAAGAGGTGGCAAGAATACACAGAGGAATTATACCAGAAAGATATGGAGGTCTCATACACCCCAGGTAGTGTGGTTGGTGACCTTGAGCCAGACATCTTGGAGAGTGAAGTCAAATGGGCCTTAGAAAGCATTGCTAATAACAAGGCCAGTGGAAGTGATGATATTCCAGCTGAACTATTTAAAATTTTAAAAGATGATGCTGTTAAGGTGCTACACCCAATATGCCAGCAAGTTTGGAAAACTCAGCAATGGCCAGAGGATTGGAGAAGATCAGTCTACATCCCAATTCCAAAGAAGGGCAGTGCCAAAGAATGCTCCAACTACCGCACAATTGCGCTCATTTCACACGCTAGCAAGGTTATGCTTAAAATTCTACAAGGCAGGCTTAGGCAGTATGTGGACCGAGAGCTCCCAGAAGTGCAAGCTGGATTTCGAAAGGGCAGAGGAACCAGAGACCAAATAGCAAACATGCGCTGGATTATGGAGAAAGCTAGAGAGTTCCAGAAAAACGTCTACTTCTGCTTCATTGACTATGCAAAAGCCTTTGACTGTGTCGACCACAGCAAACTATGGCAAGTTCTTAAAGAAATGGGAGTGCCTGATCACCTCATCTGTCTCCTGAGAAATCTCTATGTGGGACAAGAAGCTACAGTTAGAACTGGATATGGAACAACTGATTGGTTCAAAATTGGGAAAGGAGTACGACAAGGTTGTATATTGTCTCCCTGCTTATTTAACTTATATGCAGAATTCATCATGCGAAAGGCTGGACTAGATGAATCCCAAGCCGGAATTAAGATTGCCGGAAGAAATATCAACAACCTCAGATATGCAGATGACACAACCTTGATGGCAGAAAGCGAGGAGGAATTAAAGAACCTTTTAATGAGGGTGAAAGAGGAGAGCGCAAAATATGGTCTGAAGCTCAACATCAAAAAAACCAAGATCATGGCCACTGGTCCCATCACCTCCTGGCAAATAGAAGGGGAAGAAATGGAGGCAGTGAGAGATTTTACTTTCTTGGGCTCCTTGATCACTGCAGATGGTGACAGCAGTCACGAAATTAAAAGACGCCTGCTTCTTGGGAGAAAAGCAATGACAAACCTAGACAGCATCTTAAAAAGCAGAGACATCACTTTGCCGACAAAGGTCCGTATAGTTAAAGCTATGGTTTTCCCAGTAGTGATGTATGGAAGTGAGAGCTGGACCATAAAGAAGGCTGATCGTCGAAGAATTGATGCTTTTGAATTATGGTGCTGGAGAAGACTCTTGAGAGTCCCATGGACCGCTAGAAGATCAAACCTATCCATTCTTAAGGAAATCAGCCCTGAGTGCTCCCTGGAAGGACAGATCGTGAAGCTGAGGCTCCAATACTTTGGCCACCTCATGAGAAGAGAAGAATCCTTGGAAAAGACCCTGATGTTGGGAAAGATTGAGGGCACTAGGAGAAGGGGACGACAGAGGACAAGATGGTTGGACAGTGTTCTCGAAGCTACGAACATGAGTTTGACCAAACTGCGGGAGGCAGTGCAAGACAGGAGTGCCTGGCGTGCTATGGTCCATGGGGTCACGAAGAGTCGGACACGACTAAACGACTAAACAACAACAATGCATTCCTAATTGCACTAGAGTTCTTCTTAAGATGCCCTGTGAATCAGATTTTCCCTGTTATTACAGCAGGGTAGTACATTTGGTGAGCTTGAAAAGAGAATGTATAACTAGTGCAGGTTTTCCCAAAACAAGACCCAACTAAATAAGAGGTTGGGTACAAAAGCAGACACAGGTTCAGACATATGGAAGAAAAGTGAAACTCCTCCTTAATGTTTTCTAAAAGTATGGAATTATACTTTTTAAAATCAAATATTGCTCTCACCCCCAGCTAACATCTTCCCTCTGTTGGCCCCATGAGTAAAAGCGAATGTGGACATTCCTGTTGCTTCTAACATTTCATATCTTATGCATTTGGTTAAGTCTCTGGACAAAAGTAGATGAGATGTTTAGCAATTCTGTATGGAAACACTCCCCCCCCCCCAAGCATCACTCGCTTGATCCAGTTGGGAGCCCTTTGAATCTGCTTTAAATTAAAAAGGTGGGGAAACCTGCTCTGAATTGATAGTAAACCTTTTCAACCTCCCACTGATAAATTTTGAGTTTGAAGGAAGCAGCCATTGGTTATGCATGGTATGTGCACATCCGACCTCACCTGTTCAAAGTCTCATTAAACTGGAGTATTTCAGGATTTAGATAGCCTGCAATTCTATCAGTGCACTCCCATTAGCACTTGTCTTGGTATTGTTGTGTATGTAACATTACCCCAGTATAGCTATGGAAATACCCTATTTTAAGCTGCCTATGTGGTACAGCTTTTAAGATTCATCTATTACTTCCATTGAGTGCAATAGGGCCACATGAGCTTACATTCTAGCATTTCATTCAGATAATAACTAGTCCACTTGTCCATGCTCTTCCTTTCATCCTCAGAAGCGTGTGTCTTCAGCTACTAGCCAAATATGTCCTACCCTCCTGTGAATCAGTGGGAGGCAGAAGAATAGAGTCACATGGCAATTTTCAACTTTGAAACACTTAACTGTACCATGTCAGCTGTCACATGGCTTTCCCTTTGCTAGCAGAAGCCAATAGGTGCTTCAAATACCTGTGAAGCACTGGAGAATGGATGGGTCGTAATGTAGATTTAATTGCCTTGCATCCTTTTCTTGTTGCTGCTGAAAAAACCGCAGGCAAAGGACTGTGGGCCAAATTGTTCATTTGCAATGCAGACATTCATATTAATCCAGGCAAGGCAATCTGAAGGGGTGCTGCTTCAAAAAGTGTTAGAAGGATTTCTGAACATCTCCTGTCCTATGTAAACAAAGTATGAAAATGCAAGGTGATCAGTAATGCTGTTGACAATTCCCAAGGAGGCCAGCAGCATTTACTTTAAGTGCCAGTATACATCAAGGCAAAATCAGGATTGGTTACTAAATTCTATCAAACAGTGCGAACATGTAGGTAAATGTTTGAAGTTTTATTTTCTCTCCTAAATGGCACCAATCTTCATTTGTGACTGTCCCTTGGGAGGTAATTGCAGAAAGGCAACATTGCCTGTGACTGAGCAGGCTCCTTTATGCTCTGGCTTCCTTTAAAATATTTTTGAAATCTTAGAACACAGAGTTTTTCCCAGCTTCCTTCATACAGAGAGGCAAAGCTATATAATTGTGTTAGGAGTTTTGTTCATAACAAATCAAAAATAATCATAGTGCTGCAGCTTTGCAAAACATTTTTGCTCTCTTAAATTGCATTAGCTTGGTAATTTGTAGGAATACCTCCTGTACCTGTCCTGCCTGATTTATGATGTGGTTTTATCCAGTCTCTGGACTGAATGCAGCCTATATTTTTATTCTATTAGCATGTACCCACTTACAGCTAAATAATTTGTGTTACTGTTTGTTCTTCAGATTTTATTCCTCCTGTGTCCCTCATACTCAGGGCGCATTATGACACAGGCACAACCCCCCACATAGTAGACTACATTAATTTACATGTTACAGTAAGATTAAAAACTATAAAACAAAAATAGTGTCACGTAACATTTATTATATTTATGATGATAAAATTCTCTAGATGCCATACAAATAACAAGAGAATTAAGACATTGCAACCAAACTACACTGCAGTAAAAACAGAATAAATGTAAGGGAGAAAGTAAGCTGAAAAGCAATATCCCATTCTCTTCAGTCTTGTTCCTGCCATTATTTTGGCATACTTGTTGTTGTTGTTGTTGTTGTTGTTGTGTCGTTTAGTCGTGTCCGACTCTTCTTGACCCCATGGACCAGAGCACGCCAGGCACTCCTGTCTTCCACTGCCTCCCACAGTTTGGTCAAACTCATGTTCGTAGCTTCGAGAACACTGTCCAACCATCTCGTCCTCTGTTGTCTCCTTCTCCTTTGAGGGCATACTTATAGACTGCCTTATTATAAAAACCCTCAAAGCAGTTTATGCAATAAAATTATTGGTAAAATATCATTGTTCTTTAGGGCTACGGTGGCCTGCTTTTCAAATCCCAGTAGAATGGTGAAGGCTCTCTTGCCTTCTCTCAGGACATTTAAGTCTGTGACTTTTGGTGATTTCTAAATTGGCAAGCCATGGTTTGCAGTTGGATGGCTCATAGCTTAACTATGGTTTGAACCTTGCCCACAGTAGGACATGCTCAAGACAACAAGGTTAACATCAAGAGTGGTGTGGTGTGGCAATGTCTGTCTGAGGTAGTGAGGTGGGGCTCCTTCCTACTGCTAATGCCCTCTCTTTGCAATGGTTTGTTGTTTTGAGGAGGGAACTGGCAGGGGAATAATAGAATCATAGAATTGTAGAGTTGGAAGGGACCATGAGGGTCACCTAGTCCAACACTCTACAAAGCAGAAATCTTTCTGCCCCACATGGGTCTTGAACCTGTGACCCTGATATTATGAATCTCATGCGCTACCAACTGAGCTGCCATTGGGTTTTTGTAATCATTTCTTGCATGTACTTCTAATATGTTGGTGGGGTGGTTTTTTTAGACTTTGTAAAGAATAATTGGTTTGTGGCTGTGGAGAATCAAAGCCTGCAGAAAAAATCTTTTTAAATGTTGTGTTAATATAAAAATAGGATTTTTAAAAAAGGTAATAGGTAAAGGTAAAGGGACCCCTGACCATTAAGTCCAGTCATGGATGACTGGGGTTGCGGCGCTCATCTTGCTTTACTGGCTGAGGGAGCCGGCGTACAACTTCCGGGTCATGTGGCCAGCATGACTAAGCCGCTTCTGGCGAACCAGAGCAGCACACGGAAATGCTGTTTACCTTCCCACTGTAGCAGTACCTATATATCTACTTCCACTTTGATGTGCTTTCGAACTGCTAGGTTGCCAGGAGCAGGGACCAAACAATGGGAGCTCACCCCGTTGCGGGGATTCGAACCGCCGACCTTCTGATTGGCAAGCCCTAGACTCAGTGGTTTAGACCACAGCACCACCTGCGTCCCTAAAAATATATATAAAAGGTAATACCCATGTGTAAACAACAGTAACAACGAGGGGTGAAAAGATCAGCTCTAGCTGAATCCTAACTGCTACTTCACATACAAAGTTTACTGGGGGCCTCTAACTGCCAGTTGCTACAAGGCACCTGTACAAAGAATTTGGGATTCAGTGTGACTTGTCAGCTTACGTAAGAGCTCAAAAGGTCAATGCCAGGTAAGATTTTGGGGATTGGAAATTCTTATAGGGTGGAATTCAACATTTCATTTTTCCAGTAGTTCTGTCTGCACAAGTCTTGCCAGATGGGACGACCCTCCCTTCTCCCCTGAACCCTGTTCTCCACCCAGCCCCCCAAGCCAATTTCAGACACACAGAGGGCAGAGGGGGAGGGAAATCCATGTTGCACAAGCAGGAAGTCCTTCAGCTGACGTGTTGGTTAGGTGAATCCCACCTGTAATTAGTATTCAGCCATTAGCAGAACTGCTACTCCAATTTTTCTCTGAAAGTAACTGTGACAAAGAGGGAAATAAAGCTTTTGAACACCAACAGGCCCCATTTCTGAGCTTTATTGCATGCCCAGTCACTACGAGTGGGTATCAGTGACGCAAGAACATTGCTTTCCCTATCTCTGCCTATTTTGTAGATTCTCTCTTTAAGCTATAATCACAGTGCTGTTTACATTCCCTGTGGGAACGTTCCTCTTGCTTAATTTGCCTGCCCTAAATGGGAAAGCTTTTATGTAAAGCTTAATTGGTTGCGTGTTTCAGAAATGGTACAAGAAGAGGTTAAATGGATGTTGCAGAAAATGCAGGTAAATTGGCCTGGTTGCTGGCGGTTGTTTTATCCTGTATGACATTTTTCAAAGCCAGCTGTTCCGGAACCAGGAATGAGGATCCATCCCCTTCAACAGCAGAATAAGGTAGTGTCAGGAGAATAGAATTTTATATGCAAAAGGTACTTTGAACCTGTTTTGGGGAAAAAATCCCATGCACTTGGTTTGTTTTCAGATTCCTAATACTGGTGTATCTCTGCTGGTAACACTGGCTTCTTAGCACATTTCCCAGTGCTTGAGGGAAGCTCCCTTGTGGATTCTATCTCTCTCAGTCTCAGTCTCCTTCCTAGGCTGGGTACTTAGCATTGATTGCTTTGGCTTTATATGGCATTCTCAGATTCACAGCCTAATCAAGTATTCATAAATATTGGCTTTCTCCATGAATTTTACATTTTGAATGGGATCCAGTTTCTGCCATCTCTTAGGCAATGATATAATGAAGTCTCCATGAATTTGCAAACATGCAACGTGATAATTTAGTATTTTATAATGAAGGATATAATGATCAAGGATTTTGGTGTTTGCTTTGGACAGATCAAATACCAACCATCAGTTCTGTGAACTCAAGAGAATGCATAGACTACCACCAACAAAAACCGTTCCATAAAATAACATTTATGTGAATTTAATCTCTCCTTTGGGTGGGAGGTTAAGCACAATAACACCTTTTAATATGAGAATTTGGGAGGTAGCTTTGGGGGGCGGGACCACCTTTGTTGCTCCAGTGTGGAGTTTTCAAGTATTGATTTATATTTTCAAAGTAAGCTGCTACAACCTTTACCCTTGTAAAATTTATGGTGCAAGTTTTCAACATTGTAAACCACTCTGATGGGGCAGAAGCAAATATATATTTATTTACTCTTCTACCTGTGGTTGTAATTAGATTAGAACAATTCAAGAGTAGTGATTCATTGTCTGTCTGAGTTACATTATAGTCAAGCAAAGACAATCGAATCTGTGCATTTGATTCTGTTTGCACTAAACTGTTATTACTTTGATTATGATTGGGGCTGCTTTGTGCTAGATTTTATATGGATGTGTGTTTCACTTCCAACAGGATCTTATAAAATTATATACAAGAAAAATATTTCATTATTCTGTCTTCTCTCCACTAACTGGATACAAGGCAGTGCCTACTGTCAGTCAGTTGAAAAGACACAATAAGCATTCTGATCAGTACAATTAACTTTGATCCATTTTACACATTGCTGTCACTTGGCTACTGAATTTGAGACTGTGTAAAAACATCGGGCATACATACACAGAGTTCCTATTGGAACAACTCGTCTGCAAATAACAAATAATTACTATGCTGTCCTTATTCTGAAAGTACCGTATGTGTAATAGCTGCATTAAGAAGTTGAAAGGTAATTTGCTTCTTAGGATGTTAGTTCAAATGACTGGAAGGAAAGACGAAGGAGTACTAACGAGCAAGAAATGTGTGCAATGTCTCTTGATTTGTATCTGAAAAATGGGTGTGTTACTCTATACTTTATTTAGAACGTACAGATGATTGACAGGAATAGCTGTATCCTTCATGTTGCCTGTGGCAGCATCACTGTGAAGAGATTAAGTAGGCCTTTAGGTAAGAATTGTAATCTAATGGAAGAAAGAACTGGAAAATGACAGGTTTTTTAAAAAGGAAAAAAAAACCTCCGCTATCAGTTCTCTAGTCTGTAGTAGTATACAGTACAGTCAATTCTTACTGATCATATAAAATGGTTGGAGAGCATACTGTTCTCTGCATGGTATTCTTGGATATCAATTGCAAAGTTTTTTTTCCTGGAAGACTTCCTGTCTACTTAGATTGTGGGCCCTCACTGCACTATATATTTAAAAGATTGTCAATCCCTTTCAACAGTTGTTACTTCCTCCAAAGACTCCTGGGAATTTTAGTTTGTTAAGGGTGCGGAGGGCAGAAGGAGAAGGGGATGACAGAGGACGAGATGGTTGGACAGTGTTCTCGAAGCTACCAACATGAGTCTGACCAAACTGCAGGAGGCAGTGGAAGACAGGAGTGCCTGGCGTGCTTTGGTCCATGGGGTCACGAAGAGTCGGACACGACTAAACAACAACAACAAGGGTGCGGAGAGTCATTGGAAGACCTATCTTATCCTTACAGAGCTGCAATTGGTAGAGTTCCCCAGGAAGGATTTATAAACTACTTATGAGTTTCCTTCAGACTAGAATGTTGCTTCCGTGTCACCATATAGGATCAGGGCAGAGCAGCAAGTTAAAATGGACCCTGTTCCTTGTTTTGCAGTTGACCAGCTTCATTGTTTTAATTAATTCTTTTAACAGCCTGATTCAAAGTTCCATGTGTGCTTCCATAGTCATTTGGAAATGTTCTGTCCATTTTAATTATTGTTAGCCATCTGCAAAACCAGTCTCTAAAAGCAATATACTTTTAGAGACAGATTAATCCTAGGCATTTCTACTCAGAAGTAAATCCCATTGTGTTCAATAGTGCTTAGTCCCTATGCCTGCTGCCCTTTCCAAATTTCAGGGTTCTAGATCAGGCATCCCCAAACTTCGGCCCTCCAGATGTTTTGGACTACAATTCCCATCATCCCTGACCACTGGTCCTGTTAGGTAGGGATCATGGGAGTTGTAGGCCAAAACATCTGGAGGGCCACAGTTTGGGGATGCCTGTTCTAGATTAACATAACTAAGAATTGCAAATTAGTGGTGGATCGGTGGATAGCAAAGGTGCCTATAGCTGCAATCCTATAGACCCACTTGCCTGGAAGAATCTGACAGAAGTTTATAACCTATTCAATTATTTTTAAAATCCTGCTTTGTTTTGTTTTGTTGCAAGGTGAGAAGCAATAGGGTGCAATGGGATAATATCGTGCATTAATCCTGTCTGAGACCCTACCTGCCTGCAGACTGTCTCGCCAGTGGTGCATACTCTGGTTGGACTACTGCAATGCGCTCTACGTGGGCTACCTTTGAAGGTGACCTGGAAAGTACAACTAATCCAGAATGCGGCAGCTAGACTGGTGATTGGGATTGGCCGCCAGAACCATATAACACCAGTCCTAAAGGATCTTCACTGGCTCCCAGTACGTTTCTGAGCACAATTCAAAGTGTTGGTGCTGACCTTTAAAGCCCTAAACTGCCTCGGTCCTGTACACCTATAGGAGCGTCTCCACCCCCATCATTCTGCCTGGACACTGAGGTCCAGCTCCGAGGGCCTTCTGCTGGTTCCCTCGCTGTAAGAAAGGAAGTTACAGGCAGAGGGCCTTCTCGGTAGTGGCACCCACCCTGTGGAATGCCTCCCTTCAGATGTCAAGGAAATAAACAACTATCTGACTTTTAGAAGACATCTGAAGGCAACTCTGTTTAGAGAGGTTTTTAAGGATTGATGTTTTTATTATGTTTTTAGATATGTTATAACCCTCCCAGAGTGGCTGGGAAAGCCCAGCCAGATGGGTGGAGTATTATTATTATTATTATTACAGTGGTACCTTGGTTTACGAACACCTCGGTTTACGAACTTTCGGTTTACGAACTATCCTAACCCGGAAGTTAGTAAACTGAGGTGCCGGAGGTCTACTCAGCGTCCGATGCCTTCGGGG
The DNA here is from genome assembly GCF_963506605.1 of Zootoca vivipara. NCBI lineage: Eukaryota > Metazoa > Chordata > Lepidosauria > Squamata > Lacertidae > Zootoca > Zootoca vivipara. The sequence continues at coordinate 65,611,593 of NC_083276.1, forward strand.
AGGCCGGGCCTTCGCTCCAATGCCTCCTGGAGGCCCGCAGCGAAGGACCGGCCTCCCCGAAGGCATCGGAGCAAAGGCCAAACCTCCCCAAAGGCATCAGAGCGTCGGATACCTTCGGGGAGGCTGGGGCTTCGCTCCGATGCCTTTGCGGAGGCCGGGGAGCGTTTCCGTGACTTCGGCAACCGGAAGCCGGGGACCGCTTTCGCGGCTGCACAGCCCAGTCGCGGAAACGCTCCCCGGCCTCCGCGAAGGCATCGGAGCAAAGCGGTTAATCCGTTCTAGGGGGTGTTTTTCCTCGTCTAGAACGGATTAATCAACTTCCCATTACTTTAAATGGGAAAGTTCACTTCGGTTTACGAACACTTCGGTTTATGAACAGACTTCTGGAACCAATTGTGTTCGTAAACCGAGGTTCCACTGTATTATTATTATTATTATTATTCAATCACCCTTTTTAGTAGAACAGATGCTATGTGAATAAAGAAGTCAGATCATGAATAAGTAATAAAAAGTATTCCCATTGCTGTAGTTCATGGTAACCTATCAAATTTTATATTCTAGCCCTAGTGAGGATTAAAGGCTTCTTGCCTTTTTCATGCAAAAGTGGATAAATTTCAGAGTGCCCTTTCTCTTTCAGTGGGTTGGCACAGTAAGCTCATTTTACATTTTCTGACATTTGCATCTTTTCATACTTCAAGGGGATAAAGGTCCCTTCTTACAGAAATCTCTGCAGAGGTCTGTATGTGGTATCTTTTCTTTTTGTAAAGGGTGCTTAACATTTCTATAGTAAATTCAATATCATTTTGAATCCAAGCAGAATGGGAGGTGAACAGCAGGTGCAGAGAAATGACCAGCATGTATGTATTTGCTGTTTTCAAACAAGCGGCTTCCTTCTCGGCGTAAACTCAATAGCAACTCAGCAATCTGCAGACAACCTTTTTTGGCTCATAAAGTGGGAAACTTCAAATATGGTACTTAGCTTTACAGAAAAATATTAGTGTTTTATTCTGAGCTGTACTATTATTGCTGGGCTGGGTACTTTCTGCAGTATAGTACTCCAGGTTCGGAGAAAGTTATCCAAAATAACCATAATTACACAGGTGTGTGCTGCCCATGGTCTGTTTTTCCCTAGATCCGCTGTGAAATTATTAAATAGAGCACATACTCTGCATGCAAAAAATATCCCAGATTCGTTCCCAGTTTTTTCAGGGATGACTGGAAAAGTTGCCTGGACTAGTTTTGCTGCCAGGGGGTGTAAGCAGTACTGAGCCAGAGGAAACAGTGGTCTGACTTAGGATATAAGTCAGCTGCTTACATTCCTATTGTTTTGGGGAAAGACTGAAAGAATGGAGGGCATGTGGATGGGTGGACTTGTTTCAGGAAATAGGAGGCAGTGGTTAAAAAAAAAAAGCTGCAAATGCCATTGAAAATTCACTTCCTGGCCATGAGAAATGTTACTTGCTTCTCATCTGGCTTCTTCCACTAGGTATTGCCGATGTGTTAGTTTTCTGTATCCATGAAGCAAGGTAAGCGGAATTTTGTGCTATATATCCAATTCCACCTGTCTGGCAATTCCACAGATGCACTCGCTGTTGGCTATGCTTCTCTTCCCCTTCACCCCCATGACAACTAGCTTGCTGCAGTGTAATGTGGAAAGTTTATGAGGGCTGGTTCCCAAATGACTTGCTGCTCTTATCTATGCCTTTCCCATGCTGTTCACTGCTTAGGTGTGTGTGAAAATTATCCCATTCATAGTTAATGTAGGTAGGCCAGAATTGCGTTGGATTGCTGTCTTGCCAAAGGGGAAAGGGCTCTTTTTCAATGCAATAAAAGAAACACCAAGTTGATCCTTTATCAGGGGGTTATTTGCTATGCAAGAATAGAAAGCAAAGCATTAAAGAGCTGAGACCTCATGGCCTTTTGAGTTGTTGGAAAAGCTCCTCCAGAACAGCAGAACAGTCTTTCACTCTGTCTGTCTGCAGCTGACATTGGGATCTCCCATTAAGCAAGGGCATTACTGGGCTTTATCCTATTTTTAATATTATTTGATGAGCAATGGGAGGAGAGCAGAAAGAAGAACTGCCATGGTACATCTGCAGCAGCACAACCGGACGCCTTCATCTGCCCCAGCTGCAACAAAACATGTCTCTGCAGCCACAGCAGGCACTGCAACCTCCCAACAGTTTGACTTCACCTGCAAAGGCACTCTCCCCCAAGGCAGATAAATGCAAACTATGATGATCTCATCAAATTTTTCCACTCTCCTAACTGGTGGCTTCAAATGACTGGCAAGTCACCAAGAGTTATGGCTGCCCAGTGCCTTATCTTGATTACCTTTAAGGGGTTGACAACCACCCTTATGACTGTATTTTCTCGTGCTACAGTCTTACTAGAAGACCACAGCCCTTTCTTAGGACATCATACATTTATACACAACTAGCTCCTTGTGTAGGATGCCACCTAGAAGGATTACATTACAGTACAGTGGAACCTCGGTTTATGAACACCTCGGTTTATGAATTTTCGGTTTATGAACACCGCGGACCCATCTGGAACGGATTAATTCACTTTCCATTACTTTTAATGGGAAAGTTCGCTTCAGTTTATGAACGCTTCAGTTTATGAACAGACTTCTGGAACCAATTACACCCATGTTTCAGTTTATGAACGCTTCAGTTTAAGTACTTCACGGACCCGTCTGGAACGGATTAATCCACTTTCCATTACTTTCAATGGAAAAGTTCGCTTCAGTTTATGAACGGTTACTCCGCGGACCGTCTGGAACGGATTAATCCACGTTCCATTACTTTCAATGGGAAAGTTCGCTTCACTTTATGAACGCTTCAGTTTATGAACAGACTTCCAGAACCAATTGTGTTCATAAACCGAGGTACCACTGTATTAGCTTTCTCTCTCTCTCTCTCTCTCTCTCTCTCCTCTCCTCTCCTCTCCTCTCCTCTCCTCTCCTCTCCTCTCCCTCCCTCCACACACACACACACACATGTCCTGTATATGTTCAGCAATGATCCACATGACAAGCATGCAAATTACTGAATTATTTGTAAGGATTACATTTTTGTACATCCTTGGTGTTTTGTAGTGCTAATTAGCTTGTCAGTAGAAGGTAGGAATGCCAAGGTGCATTGAATCCGCTCACTTGGGGAAGTGCCGGGGGGGGGGGGGTATAAGTGTGACTAACAGGCAGCGTTTCTTGTATACACAAAAGAGCTAAGGTAAAGTAAAGCATCTTTGTAATCCAGATTTCTCCTTTCTCTGTTTGTGTGTGTATTTCTAAGTTGTCTGCCACTTCAATGTTTAATGCTGTTTAGTAACTCTTTAGCACTCGCTCTCCTTTCTGATTTCCATTCCCTCCTTTGGGAAAGACAACAATGGATGACAATGAGGCTGTGCTCCTTAAATGTGTTTTCTGAAAATGTGGAAGCATTTAAAGTTTAAACTACTGCTTTTACTCTTCCTTATGGGGAGGCATAAGGAGCCAAAATGCTATAAATTGGACCTCTGGGGATACTCACACTCTTAGATCTTAAGCGGGTAGGGTTGGGGGAAAGGAGTTTGAATTTCACACAGATACATATAAAAACGCAGTCAGTAAAAATATGTTTTCTTCCTGACAGTAGTATGACCTAGCATTGTTGAAAACCTCCTTAAACACAGCAAAGTGACGGCATTCTCCTGGGAAAGTAAGGTCACTGGTTTGAAGCAGTGCATGAACTACTTCTGCTGACCTTGATGTACCACAATAGAAAATGAGAAAGACAAGGGGAGGGGGAGGGAAGCTTTGATAGGCCATCTCAGCCTTCGTGTAACCATTGCAAAAGCAAAGATGGTCTGCTGCTTGCAGTCACAAAGTAGCTATGCCACACCAGTTTCCAAGGAGATAGGACAAATACCTTGATTGGGTGAAGATTAGAATTTCCAGGCATTACGATAGTAGAATTATATTCCCCCTCCCCTCTGCCTTAATATATAGAAACTCTCCTGTATGATATAAAGGAGATTCTGATTATCTGCAAGAGTAAGTGGGATACATAGCCCCAAAAAATTGTGTTTACTGTCAATGCAGCTGAGCTGTGGCCTTTACAGCTGTTGAGGTGCTGGTGCACTGCTGTGATTCTTTTGAAAAGCGATCTTGTAAGGAAAAAAATCACCTTTACATTGAAGATTAACAAAGGCCTGAAAACTGTACAATTCCATTGAAGCTTCTGTGCATTTGGGCAGCCGGGGCTGTTGCAGGGAGGTACAAGTTCCTGACTCCAGGCCAAGAAATAACAGCCTGCAGGAATATATTTAGGCCTAGATAAATAGGTTCAGAGGAGCTGAACTGCCCAGGAAGATGTAGTGAGGTTGAGGGTAAATCACAAGTGTAAGTAATATGAAGGCGGCTCCATAGTAATAGAGTCTTTTAACGCTGGAGAGGCGACTGCTTGGAACACTCATTACCTGAGGCACCTCTACTCCAAGGATGCCCCAAGGGATTTAATAGCTATGAATAGTGAAAGGAATAGGGCCTGCCTGGTATGAATCATATACTCAGTAATCAAAGGGATTGCTTGCAAACCACTGCCTTGTCAGCAAGCACCGTTTAGTCATAGTAAATTGTGTGTTTGTAACTATGAAACACATCAGCATAAAAGAAATAACAGGAATTAAAAAAGGAATGTGCTGAAAAAGCAAAGCATTTCATTTTACTCAAGAGATCAGTGGTGTGCGGTGAAATTTTCCGTAGGGGACAGTTAGGACCAGAGGCACCAGCTTGTGAAGGCAATTCAGGGAGGGCGATATCCTGAGATCCCACGTGTGGGAACTGCGCCTCCCTCCCTAATCTGGGCAGAAGCTCCCTGGGCTTTCAGAAGTAGGCACCTCTGACAAGATGCTGGAGCCCTGCTGCCTCTTTGGGAAGGTGGCCAGAGGGCTCTTGCACCCCATCAGAGCATCACATCTCCCTCCCTAAGCTGGGCAGGAGCTTCCTGGACTTTGGGAAGGAGGCACCAGGATTTAATTGTCTAATTTACTGAGAATATTTGGGAGACCAGCCTAGTCCATTGATCGCATGCCACTGCCAGACACACACACACACACACACACACACACACACACACACACACACTTCTTCTTGATTTGCTCGCTTTCTGTAGGTGGGGAGCTTGCGTCTTTTGTTGTTTGCTTGAGTTGTGTTTTTTTCCCCTTCTAATGTTAACTGCTTTGTGAACCCTTTCCGATAGAGAAAATAAAAATTAAACAAATGAAATAGTGAGTCGTTTTGCAAAGTTTCTTGTAGGGCATCCTTCCTACACTTCGACTGTCTCCTCACTGCTGCCCCATTGGTGTAGAACTCCTATTGCTGGGGGTCACAGTTTCCCAGCAGTCAGTGAGAGGAGATTACCTTTCCTTCTTCCTCACGCTAGAACAGGCATAGGCAACCTTGGCCCGCCAGATGTTTTGGGACTACAATTCCCATCATCCCCGACCACAAGTCCTGTTAGCTAGGGATCATGGGAGTTGTAGGCCAAAAACATCTAGAGTCCCAAAACATCTGGTGGGCCGAGGTTGCCTATGCCTGCTCTAGAAGCTAGCGATTCCATTGCAGTAGTTGCCCCTTCTCAGAAATTGCCATCCACACCTATAGCTAAAAGTAGTGGGGGTTCAGGGGGTACTCAAGGATTTTGTTGTTGTTGTTAAAAAGTGTGGCATTTACTGTAACAACTTTGTGGTGTGTACCGGCACCTATTTTTCTAGAAAAAAAAGCACTGGCTAAACTGTGGGTTAAACCACAGAACCTAGGGTTTGCTGATCAGAAGGTCTGCGGTTCGAATCCCCGCGACAGGGTGAGCTCCCTTTGCTCGGTCCCAGCTCCTGCCAACCTAGCAGTTCGAAAGCACATCAAAGTGCAAGTAGATAAATAGGTACCGCTCCAAGCGTGAAGGTAAACGGCGTTTCCGTGTGCTGCTCTGGTTTGCCAGAAGCAGCTTTGTCATGCTGGCCACATGACCTGGAAGCTGTACGCCGGCTCCCTCTGCCAATAATGCGAGATGAGCGCCGCAACCCCAGAGTTGGTCACAACTGGACCTAATGGTCAGGGGTTCCTTTACCTTTAAACATATAGATGCAGGAAGGAGGCCATGCCTCCTGGCCACACCTGCAACATCACACCTCTTGAGCCCTAGGTATCTGTGAAGAAAGGAAGATGCTTTCAACAGTTCATATGAAGACTTGCCCATTACAGACATCACACACCATGCCTAGATATCATGGGGGAAGGGAGCACATCGTCAGGAATGTGGTTGTGGTTGTACAAATCTCCCAGGCTCTTGTTCATCAAAGAGCAGTCTCATTTCCCACACAGTTTTTAAATTTTATTTTCAGTTGTACTTTAGCAGCTGAGCAGCCTTCCTCTGCCCTGCATGGCCACTAGTCGCTCTCCTGTAACCCTTTAAAAATACATGCAATGCTCTCTTTCTCTCCCCACCCCCACCCCCCACCACCACACTGCTGCCTTTCTCCAAGGAGCGCTTCACTGTGAATGTTTTCTGTATATTTGGTGCAGCACCTATTTAAGAAGCTCTGCAAAAATCCCTGTAAACGGCTGTTTCTTGTAGCCTCCTTTTTGCTGTTTCTCTCTGTAGTAACCCAGATGTGTCAGCATGGCTACAAGATAAGATAATAGTAGGATTTTGTGAAAGGTGAGCAAATCGCCTATCCCTGTGGAATGCCCTCCCACCAGATGTTAAAGAGAAAAACAACTACCAGACTTTTAGAAGACATCTCAAGGCAGCCCTGTTTAGGGAAGCTTGTAATGTTTAATATACTATTGTATTTTAATATTCTGTTGGAAGCCACCCAGAGTGGCTGGGGAAACTCAGCCAGATGGGCAGGGTATAAATATATTATTATTATTATTATTATTATTATTATTATTATTATTATGTCAGTTCCCTGTGACTTAGAACGCCCCAGGAAAATAGGAGGGTAAAGCTTTGCTGAAAAAAGCAGCAGAACAGGTGAGCCATTTGGAGGCTTCCAGGTTAAAGAACAATTTGAAGGAGGGATGGTTGTTACTCAAAATTATAGACTTTGGGTTCTTATAGCCATCGGGTTTTTGGAAACATGGAAATACTCTTGACTTCCACTTACCATGTACAATACAAAATGCCTTTCTTCTTTCTGTTGCCGCTTAGTCACTAGCAAGGGTTGTTGTACTGCCTTGGGAGGTCCCCACTAAAATTTCTTTGAGGGTCTTGTGAATGAGTACCCAAATAAAAGCCTGACATTGTTATCCACAAAAGGGTAAATAGTCCTGCGTGGCAAAAAGCATCTGCGCTCTTGCAGCTGTTTTGAAAAGAGAAACAGCTACTTTTCACAATTTCAGCAACATCTTCTCTGTTAATCAGTACATTTTCTGAAGGCTGTATGATGTTCTCTCTCTCTCTCTCTCTCTCTCTCTCTCTCTCTCTCTCTCTCTGTGTGTGTGTGTGTGTGTGTACAGTGAGACACTCACACACAAAACAAAAAGGGAAACAGGCTTTTTATTATTTCATTTATGTAAAATCTTTATATTTTGTCTTACCATCCGTTAGGCTCCAAGAGAATGCCAGTTGGCATCCATCTGTCTCAGGAGACAATGGAGGAATGAGCCTTTGGGAGTGAAGTCAAACTGTCGGAGCCTGCTGTGGCTGTAGAGACATGTTTTGTTGCAGCAGATGCACCATGATGGCAGTATGAAACAGATCAACTGTAAACAGTGTTAAAAACTATAATCCATGGCAGAAGCTTTTATTCTGTTTGTTTTCCTGCTGTAACAATGTTCCCTCTCCCAGGGGCAGAGCTGGGTGCTCTGGAACCTGGACCGGCACACATGTCATGCACCCGAGGGCGGGGAGATCCGCCCACGGGGCCGATCAGTGCGGCTGCGCGATCCTCCCCAGGGGCCGGTCTCGGTATGGCACCGCGATCCTCTCCTACAGCGAGCCGGGGGAAGGGCGAGAGCTGCACCTTTGCCACTCGCTGCTTTGCCACTTGCCGGGCTTGGAGTCACAGGCAGCCGGGGGGGGCGGGGCATGCCGAATGTCAAACCCTTCAGGATGACACCCGGGGCGCCCCCCCCACCCCCTTCCTACGCCCCTACTCTCTCCAGGCATTACATTTGTGCAGGGAGAACAAGGTGTGTGCGCAAAGGGGCCTGCAGAATAGGAGAGAGGAGGAGGAAGGGTGGAAATAGTGGAGCAGGAGAGACAGAGACAAGTGTGATACATAAAGCAGAGGCATTAGGTTTTCTTGAAGTCTGGATGATAAAACAATGTGTCTTGTAAAACAGCATTCGGTGAGCATCACAAAGTCCTGTGCTAGTTCGATGATATGTCTTTTTTTCTTGAGTGGCGAGTTGGGAAGGAAAACAGTACCAAAATTGTGGGCTACACAGCAGCTTCTATGCACAAAGAAAATGGTTGTATTTATTAAATTGCTATACCGCCCTTAATCCAAGGTTTATTTCTGTTAAAGTCTCTTGTCTTAGAACTGATTTTTCCTTCCAGTGTTAACATGTATTTATTTTCCTTCTTTTCAGATATCACAGTGAGTTTACTGTCCTTAGTTGTCACAGCATGTGGACTTGCTTTGTTTGGGGTGTCTCTGTTTGTGTCCTGGAAGCTGTGTTGGGTTCCTTGGCGAGAACGTGGCCTGCCTGGAAACAAAGACAAACAGGAGTCCCTGAACTATACAGACACAGAGACCAATGACCACGAGTATAGTGAGGATTACTTGGGACAACCTACCACCTACCCCGACTCTTCCATGAAGATTAGCCACACATCCCCTGACATCCCTTTGGACGCTAAGACAGGGACCAAGGAAAACTGTGTGCATAATGTTCGGATGCATCGACAGATCACGGAGCCAACTCCTTCTGCACGGTCAGTAGCTCCAGTAAGGAACAGAGTCGCCCCCAAAGTAAAAAAGCTTTACTGTGCCAAAAAGTATCCCTTACCTAACAGGCTCCTTGATCACCAAGGACTGCACAGGTGGAGGTTTGTGTTTGCTTAATCAAATGCAGGAGCAGGATTCTTGATGGGGAAGGAAGAAGGCATCAGAGACTAATTTAGAGATAGCATTCCTGATAAGGGGAGAGATGGGCAACCAGTGCATCCCCTGCCTTCATTCACCAGTTCCCATGATCCCGAGAGAGGATTTTTAGTAAACGCCTGGTTGCAATCGAGACAAAGGAGCCAGCAAACCAGTGTGGCTGGAAGATCAAACATAAAAGGCCAGAGGAAAGGGGAAGTCAAGGAAGAAAGGACCACTACAGTTTACTGTGTTCAGAGTGGGATTTAGGGGAAGGAACCGAGGGGATCACTTCATTTTCTCCAACCACCTGAGGCTTGCCTGACCACCTTCCTCACACTGGGTCACAAATCAGCATCCCGTGTGAAGCAAGGGAGGCAGAGTCTCTTTGGTACCCCTTGACACTTTGCAGCTGTGTGTCAGTAAGTGTGTTGGTCAGCCTTGGTATAGCTAGTGCTTCAAAAGATGGAAAACATTCCAAAGGATTGCAAATCAGTAAGTCGTCCACACTATGCCATCCCATTTATTGCTGCTTGGCACCTCCTCTTCCTCCTTTTTACAAAAAGGGGAGGGTAAATGCATTTCAGGGTGTTTTCATAACATGGGTAAAAGTCATGTATTTCAACACAATTTTAGGGCTTGTGAAATCACCCTTCACACATTTCTTCCTTATATACAGTTTCGGCTATAAGTTGGGACTCAGCTTTACAGCTGCAAATAAAACGTTTTAAGTGTGTTTTAAGTGCAATACACAATGTGACACTAGATGGCATTGGTGAGCCTTATGGAAAATTCAATGTATTTTTTTAAAAAAGTTTTTAAAAGGAGCATTTTCAGAACAGTTTTTATATATGTGTAGATTCCACCTTGATCTGAAAAGTATTATAAACATAGACGTTTGATTTAAGAAATCTATACAAACATTCTGACTCACCTATTAGTTGTAAGCTTCTTTATCATCATTACTAACATTATTTTACTTGTATTCAAAAATTCATATTCTCAATAAAAATAAAAAAATTGCTGAGCATGCTGACTAAGCACTTCCACCAAATAACAGGAACAGTTCAGGAACAGTTAAGCTTTTAGTAATATTGCAGAGAATTAGTGAAAGTACTAGAGTCAGACTTGAATGGCATGTACTTTTGCAAATGTTGCCGTAGCAGCCGTAGAGCCCCACACATTTTTTTGCTATTTTATCACCGAGGGGGAAGACTGACTGAACCAAACTGTGTGAAGAGGAGTGTATGTAAAATATGGGAGAGCTAACAGAGTCGGTCACGACTGGACCTAATGTTCAGGGGTCCCTTTACCTTTAATGATGGTGGGGCAGAGTCAACATAAAAAACTGCTGAACTGTATCAGATCTATGGCTCACCCAGTGCAGCTCAGTCTTGTTGACTGTGTCCAACCACCTCACAAGCAAGACGTGATGAAGAAAGCTTTCCTCTGCAGTTTGCCCCATCATCTGGTAAACAAAGGTATATTATCTCTCGCAACACATGGGGTGAAATTCCACATTGTGCTGATACGCATGATCTGGAAAAGCATTTCAGCTTGCAGGATGGAATGACCTCCCTCTCCTCCCTGGCACACTGTTCTGGGTTTTTTCCCCCCTGACCTCCCTCCTGAGCCAGTTTTAAGGTACAGTTGGGGAGAGGAGACAGGGATCCCAATTGTGCAAGTTCTTCCACAGGGATTCTGCCAATGGAGCACCTTAGACGGTCAATTTTTTTATTATCATAATGAATAGTAATTATTACACTCATCTATCATAAACTTGTCCCCGCCTTTCAAAAGCTGTTAGTATCATGGCTATACCACATCTTATGGTAATAAAAACCATAAGGTGCGTTGAGTAGATAAATGCGCACATGTTTATACTCCTATGCACAGTGGTACCTTGGTACTTGAAGGCTTGGCTCCCAAACAAATCAGCTCCCGCGCCTTGATTTTTGAATGGTTTCGGGAGTCGAATGGACCCCCGGAACGGATTAAGTTCGAGAACCAAGGTACCACTGCATTTGGGGAGTAGCAAAGCACTTTTGACCTCTGGCAAGATTTAGAACAGATGGATGACCTTTATAGGTGGAGCAACTGGAAGAACACAGCAGCAGCAGCAGCAGCAGCAGGGCATGAGACCCCATAGTCAGAAACTGAGTGTGAAAGCTGTGGTATCCACATAAATTGTGGAAGGGATCAAGGATGAATTAGACTAATATTTTGACCAAGAGGCAATGTAAAATTTGCTTCCAGCTAGGTTACAGTGAGAGGAACCATCAAGGGATAGAGGAAATTTCAAAGGAGGGGAAGCACCACCAACCACTTACCTGTTGCCCAGGTGATGCAGGTGATTGGAAAGAGGATGCAGTCAAGTTAGAAGCATGGTTGGTAAGAAGTCCACAACGACTGTTATGAGTTGCATGGATGAGTGGTGTGGTGGGGAAACTATATCTAAAAATGTTCTTAATTGTCCAAAATCATTTCAGCTTTCATTTTTTTAAATTATATATATTTTTTATTTCCTTTAACACTGTAGAGATGCTGTAATCCCACCTGTCTAATAAAGTCTGTTTTGTTGTTTTTATTCAAGGCATAATTCATTCCGAAGGCAGCTCAATCTCTCAAACCCAGACTTCAACATCCAGCAGATCCAAAAGCAGGAGCAGCTGACAGGGATTGGGCGCATCAAGCCAGAGCTGTATAAGCAAAGATCGGTGGACACAGATGATGGGAGGAGGAACAATAGCAAATCTTGTGGGAAGCTCAACTTTATTGTGAAATACGATTGTGACTTGGAGCAACTGATAGTGAAGATTCACAAAGCTGTCAACCTGCCAGCTAAGGACTTCTCTGGGACTTCAGACCCCTATGTCAAGATCTACTTACTTCCAGATAGGAAAACAAAACAGCAGACTAAAGTGCATAGAAAGACCCTAAACCCAGTGTTTGATGAAGTTTTTTTATTTCCTGTTCCTTACAATGATTTGAGCACGAGGAAACTCCACTTCTCTGTATATGACTTTGACCGATTCTCCAGGCATGACTTGATTGGCCAAGTGATAGTGGATAATTTTTTAGAGTTGTCGGACTTTCCCAGGGAGTGTAATCTTTGGAAGGATATTGAATATGTCACCAATGTAAGTATGACCCCCCCCCTTTATTTTGAGATTTTATTTTCTGCCTCTTTACATTGTTGCCCAGTTTAAAGGTAAAGGGACCCCTGACCGTTAGGTCCAGTCGTGGACGACTCTGGGGTTGTGGTGCTCATCTCACTTTATTGGCTGAGGGAGCCAGCGTACAGCTTCTGGGTCATGTGGCCAGCATGTCTATGCCACTTCTGGCAAATCAGAGCAGTGCACGGAAACGCTGTTTACCTTCCCGCTGGAGCGGTACCTATTTATCTACTTGCACTTTGCCGTGCTTTTGAGCACTTTCAGTTTAAGTACTCCGTGGACCCGTCTGGAACGGATTAACCCACTTTCCATTACTTTCAATGGGGAAGTTCTCTTCAGGTTAAGTACGCTTCAGGTTAAGTACGGACTTCTGGAACCAATTACACCCATACTTTGGGTTAAGTACGCTTCATGTTGAGTACTCCGCAGATCCGTCTGGAACAGATTAATCCACTTTCCATTACTTTTAATGGGAAAGTTCACTTCGGTTTGTGTACTTTCAGTTTAAGTACTCCGCGGACCCATCTGGAATGGATTAATCCACTTTCCATTACTTTCAATGGGAAAGTTCGCTTCAGGTTAAGTATACTTCCAGAACCAATTGTGTACTTAAACCAAGGTACCACTGTATAGAAAAAGTCACAGAAAGAGGAAATAACCAAGTAGAGGCTGGGTAGGCCTTTCCATTCCTTTCATAAGATTCCTACTTCATTCTTGAAGTAGTAGTTTTCTGCAAAATTGTCTGCATTTCTAATTAAAATGAAATGGCTGCATTTCAGCTAGTTGGGAATTTGTTATTGAGGCCCAGTGTGTTTTACAAGCTGAATCTGTGCAGTCTGAAATAGATCAATGGAACATGCTTACAAGAGACTGTGCAGCAGAGCAGCAATGCTGATCCTAATAAATTGTATTTAGGGGTAAGGGAGAAATTTGATTCAGTTCACATTTAAAGGTGAACCTACATAATTTGCTCTCTCCTAAACAACAGGTGAACTGAAACACAGCCATTGCGTTTTAAACTCTCCTTGGGAGCATGGAGATTGGGAACATGATGAGCTCCTGCCTTTTAAAGTTTACTACTACACCACTGGGGAACCACATATTTGTCTCTTGACTGTGGAGCTGTAGAAAAATATAATATTTATTCATTATTACTTACTTCAGCAGTTTATATACTGCTTAACACCGTAGTCTTAAACCTCACCTGATAGCATTTGGGCAGATGGTGCAAACTTTTAAACCCTGGCGCTATATGCTGGTAGTATTGTGACCCCACCAGCAGTCTAGCCCAGGCTTCCTCAAACTTGGCCCTCCAGATGTTTTGAGGCTACAAATCCCATCATCCCTGACCAGTGGTCCTGCTAGCTAGGGATCATGGGAGTTGTAGGCCAAAAACATCTAGAGGGCTGAGTTTGAAGAAGCCTGGTCTGGCCACAGCATTTTGTGAGGCTTTCATCTACTGTACTCTCCTTTTAGTTTTCCTCTCCTCTCTTTGCACAGTATTGCACCAGCAGCTGTCTCATGAGGTTATCCACAAACAAGGAAAACATTTTAGGATAACTTTGGAGCTCTGCCATCCTCAGCTGCTTAAGGTCTCCCGCTTCCTTGCTGCCCCTCATGCATGAAACTGTCATCATAATTCTACTTTCCCTACTTTCTGTCCTCAAAACCTATTCTGTCAAGCTGGGGAGTCCCGGCCAAATGGGCAGGGTATAAGTTGTTGTTGTTCTTGTTGTTACAAGCATCTATTCCTACTGTTGTTAAGCCTAAGGGAGCAATTTTAACCTCCCAAACCTCTGGTAAGACTATATGGAGCAGTGTCACCACCCCTGCATCTACTGGATGTGGGGAGAGGAATTTTTATGACAGCAAACAGGCAACAATCCATAAGCAATTACCCAATCATTAAGCAAAGATTTGGCAGCCATAATATACAAAGTTACGGTAACTTCGCAGTCAATGAAATGATGCATTATGCACTAGATGAGAGACCTCTGGCTTCAAAGCATCCATCTGTTTCTCTCTTAATATCCATGGCACTAATTCCACGATAGAAATATGTATGGACCCTGAATTTTTGAAACCTATAATCTCAGAAGCCTGTTAAATATTCCTAACAGGCAGACATTTCTTCTTAAATGTTACAGGGAGGTTAACAATTTAACCAGCAGTAAAAACAACAAAACCAGATCCTTGCTGGTGAGAGCTGTATCACTGGATGCTACTGTATTCATTTTATTTATTATTTTATTTATTAAATTTATATACCACCCTTCATCAAAGTATCTCAGGGCAGTTCACGAAATAAAATACAAGATAAAAACCACAAGTAAATAATTTGACCAAAGCAACAAAACTGGTTTCACAAATTAGAAAGTAGTTAATTTCCTCCAAGATACTATAATCTTATGAAGTCCACACACATTTTTATCTGGATACTTTTCAGGCTAACAGCAGAGCATCTGAATTAGTTACATGCAGAGCAGAATTTCAGCACATTTGTACTTTCCATACGCATTCTTCATTTTGTTGTTCAGATGGAAATTGGTTCAAAGTGATTTAATTTCGGATACACTGCCATTGATCTATTATGCTGAGCCTTGTTTGTACAAATTGATCAAGGGATTCTGATATTTATTTTGATTGTGGGACACGCTGTCCCCCCCAAAAAAGTGCAAATGAGTCTCAGCAGGAGCCATAACCCAACTGGAAACTTCCTTGATGAAAAACTCAAGATTAATGACATTTTTACAGCACACTGTTTTCAAATTAAGATATTACAGCTTTATAGTCTTTTGCAAATGTGATTCAGGCACTAAAGTTATGGACAGCTAACAATATAAACCAAGAACTCTTGCATATTTTACTTATCGTTTCCCTATGTTTCCCTGAGGTTGTTCTCAAACACTGTAAATGCAGCCTCAACTCCTTGTTCTGTACTCTCCAAAGCAGCATAAAATTCATTCTATCAAATATGTGGAATCTTGCCAGGGCTCATGAACCTTTCAACTGAGCTGTGTGATAAGGAAAACAGAACTGATTTATTATAGAGGACAGAAAACAAAACACATTTTGGGGGCTTCCGGATTCAGCGCCAGCGTCGATCGGCGGGGTTTCGTCTCGTCTCCGAGACGGCCCGTCTCTGCTAGGAGTGGGGAGGGCAGCGAGAGCAACGCTGCGCCCCTTAGAACCTCGGGAAGGGCGTCCCGAGGGCAATTTGCTCGGCACAGACCCAATCCGGACTCCCCAACTCTTCGGTTAGCTCTAATAAGAGCTCCGGAGCGAGGAGGGTAGAAGTCGCGGGGGCCATTTTGAGCGGCAACGTTATTCTAGCAGGGAGAAGCTTCAAGCCGAAGGCGGAGAGCGCTGGATTCTTCCGAAAATAAAACGATTGGAAAAGACTGTAAGTAACCTCACGATTTGGATTATAAAACAATTTGGTCTGGGAGAGAGGGGAGAAAAAAGGAAGCCACCCCCCCCCACGGCAACAAAGAGACAGTAAATAGAAACCCGAAGCCATAAACAGAAGATTTGTAATTCAAAAGGATCCCTCAAAGGCATCAAAGAGAATATCCCCTTTGATGCAGGGTGAAAAGGGGAGAGAGACTGTGGTTTATGACTGCCCTGCAGCAATGAGGTAAAGCCTAAGAAAAACCTTTCTTTCCCTCGGGAGCCGGCAGCCTAGGCAATTCAGTGAGTTGATCAGGATTTATAAGTCAATTTTTACTTCACTTTGTATTTCTGGACTTTGTGGAATTTCTTTTTTGGCTTAAGTGCTTGTGAAATGTGAGTTCGAACTTTATTGTTAACAAGACTTGAAGAATGCAGCCAGCTTGTTAAAATGGAGTCGAGAAAATAAACTGTGATCATATTCCACCCCACGTGATAAGTTTTGACCTTGGCAGGACTGAAATATGTCAACAAAAAAGTGTTCCCCTGAGTTCCAGCGGTCTGTTTTGACCTTAATGTGGGAAACAAGAATAGAGTTATGTCAAGAGGAGACACGACGACAGGAGTTACAGCAGAAATTTCAGGAGGTGATGGCGGAATATGATTTTCTAGGAGATGAAGCTTTTGACACTGAAAAAGAGCAATGTGAGAATGACAATGATGGGGAAGGAAAAGATGAAGATGAGGACTGTGATGATTCAACACAAAATGAAACACACCATGAAAAAAATGATGACTCTACTCTACAAAAAGTTGGATGGAGTGCCCTGTCTTTGAGGGGGGCACGATTGGTATTATTGGAACTCCAGAACGCCCACAGGGAAGAAGGAAAAAATATGCAGAGAAGAGAAGAAATTCAGGGGTCCTGTATGGTGACCTGGATGGCAAGAGACTGTAAACAGGGGGTGGGGTGAAGGGAAAGTGATGTTGTGATTATAAGGATGGATTAACAGGTTTATAACTGGTCTGCTGATTTTGGAATTTGCTGGATTGGGGGGGGTGGAGCCGGTAATCGGGGATGTAAGGTTAAATTGAGAATAGTTATAGTTTTAAAAGTGAATGGATTTTGGAAAATGTGAAAATATGGAGGCTTATAGAGGGAGAAAAAAAATTAGGCACGGGAAGAGAAAATGGGAGTTTGAATTTTCAGTGATTTGAATATTAGATGAAAATGTTAACAATTGATTTATAAGTTGTATAAGATACAAAGGTGTATTTTTATAAAGTAAGAAACTGTTGCAGATGATAAAAAAGGGATGAAAACCGGGGAAGGGGGGGAGGGGAAGCCCATAAAATATGGTTTTTCAACTATGAATGCAAGAAAAAATTTTCTGTTTTGTATTGTTTTTTTCTTTTTCTTTTTTTTCTTCGCCCTTTCTTTTTCCCCTTTTTTTCCTATTTCTATTTTTCTCTTTTTTTGGTATAACAATAGATGGTTGGATGGATGTCCTCCTGCGTACTGCCCTGGTTTGCTGGAGCTCCCTGGTGGCAGGGGGGGGCTTTGGGGTCAGGGGAGGGGGAGGAGGACAGAAATCCAAGCATAAAATGGACCATTTCTGACTGTTCACAAACATGGGATACTTCTGTGGCAGGGGAGGACCCATGTGGGTGGGTAGGAAGGAGGTGGAAAAGGGGTTTAAGTATGTACCGTTTTTTTGTTTTTTTGTATTTTGTAAAATTAATAAAAAGTATGTTTAAAAAAAAAAAAAGAAAACAAAACACATTTTGACCATACTCCACTCTAAATCTTGGCTGTTTCAAACTTCAAAAGGAATGGTATTTTATGTATTTTGACCCAAAACATATTTACCATATAACCAATTGCATTTTAATTCTGATTTGGGACTGGTTTGGGCATTATTTTGGTCAACACTTTCCAAGGGATTATCCACTTAAACATCTTTCCCCCTGCCCCTACACTAGTCACCAGAAGGCAATGTAAATAGGCAAGTCTTGTCCTACCATGAAAAACTGAGGAGTTCCCATGAGGAGTTAGGCCCCCACTTCAATGTTTATATGATCTCACCATGGAGATTAGATGGATCCTTGCAATGCCCTCAGGAGAAGACTGGCCACCCTGAGCCGTTGATACAAAAAGGGGCTTTTTGTAACAGAGCAGCCCAATAATAGGTAAAGGTAAAGGGACCCCTGACCGTTAGGTCCAGTCGCGGACGACACTGGGGTTGCAGTGCTCATCTCACTTTACTGGCTGAGGGAGCCGGCATTTGTCCGCAGACAGCTTCCGGGTCATGTGGCCCGCATGACTAAGCTGCTTCTGGTGAACCAGAGCAGCGCACGGAAACACCGTTTACCTTCCCGTTTACCTATTTATCTACTTGCACTGCGAGCTTTTGAACTGCTAGTTTGGCAGGAGCAGGGACTGAGCAACAGGAGCTCACCTCGTCGCAGGGATTCGAACCGCCGACCTTCTGATCGGCAAGCCCTAGGCTCTGTGGTTTAACCCACAGTGGCACCCGCATGGCCTCCAGCAAATAGCGCAGATAACTCTTGGAAGGTATATGGTGCAGTTTTACTGCTGAAGCTAATCCAGCTTCACCCTAAATGCTCCCCAGAAGCAGAGCCTGCCTGGGAACTGTATGTAATTATTATTATTATTATTAGTAGTAGTAGTAGTAGTAGTAGTACCGGTAGTAGTAGTAGTAGTACCCTGCCCATCTGGCTGAGTCTCCCCAGCCATTCTGGGCAGCTTCCAATCGAGTGTTAAAACAATACAGCATTAAATATTAAAAACTTCCCTAAGCAGGGCTGCCTTCAGATGTCTTTTAAAAATAAGATATCTGCTTATTTCCTTTACATCTGATGGAAGGGCGTTCCACAGGGCAGGTGCCACTACCAAGAAGGCCCTCTGTCTGCTTCCCTGTAACCTCACTTCTCGCAATGAGGGAACCGCCAGAAGGCCCTTGCTGCTGGATCTCAATGTTCGGGCTGAACGATGGGGGTGGAGACGCTCCTTCAGGTATACGGGACCGAGCCCCATACACTGTCCTGAGCTCCTTAGAGGACAAACAGAGGTATCTAGGTATAATTAATTAAACATAGTAACCATGTCAAGGTAATCATAATCACAGAAAAATATTGGATTATCATTGCAATCAAACATTGGCAAAATCTTGAGTATAATTTTTTCCCAGTTTATGTTTAGAGTAAGTCCGGATGGAAGGATAAACCAGGATGCAGGGCCAAGGAGGAGTTTGTCTAGGACAGGCATCCCCAAACTTTGGCCCTCCAGATGTTTTGGCCTACAACTCCCATGATCCCTAGCTAACAGGACCAGTGGTCAGGGAAGATGGGAATTGTAGTCCAAAACATCTGGAGGGCTGAAGTATGGGGATGCCTGGTCTAGGAAATACAGGTGAATATGGGCAAACACATGGGAGAGTTGATTTGAATCATTGATGAAAATTGGTTTCCTCTCTTGCTGATTTGAAATGTACTTGGTTTAAATCAAGCTACCCTACTCAGGAACAGCAACAGAAACCTGCATGGAATTAATCGCTCCTAGTTCCCCAGCGTTATACCCTTATCCCTCTTCCGATCAAAGTAAAAGGTTCCTACGTTGTCTGCAGCAGATTATTATATCATTTCAAAGATTGCTCTAATTCGAGACAATATCGTAATGTTATCTTTGATTGCAAAAGATTATACCTAGAAGAGGAATCTATCATTTCTCAGCATATCTGCTCTCATAAGCTGGTAATGAGGAGGAAAACCAGTCTCTCTAACAAAAAAAGAAAAGAAAAACCAGGAAAGATAACAGTCCTTTCAATTCTGAGGTGCTCAACTTCTTGAGACTTTTTTTTTTGTAGCTAAGAACATGTATTTGATGCAGCACAAAACAGGTATACCAATCACTAAAAACTTGAAACATATCATTGACTAATCCAGCAGGCTGATCCACAAGCCATATGTGCACTGAGATTTCTGAGTGGCTTCTGCCCTGAAATAGTTTCCCAGGACAAGCTGCACTCGGTTTCATAGGGAAGTGATTTATCCAGCGATGCTTTGCGGGGAGGAGAGGAGCAATTTCTTCTGCTAGAAGAAATAATGGGGAAAACATGAGGAGAAGGAAATGCATTCAGGCCCCTTGCAATTACCTAACTTGATTCTTTAAAAAAAAACCTCACAGACTTCTGGCAAGCTCCTTCTCCTGTAGGACAGTTTTGTGAATTCAAATCTCCAGGGTCTGATGAGCTGCACCCAACAGTATTAAAGGAGCTTGCAGTTGTAATCAAAGAGCCTCTCTATAATCTATAATCTATAATCTTTTAAAATTATTGGAGAACTAGTGAGGTCATTGTAGCCTGGAGGCAGGCAAATGCTGACCTCATCTTCAAAAAAAAAGGGGGGGGGAGAAAAGACCCAGGTAACAAATGACTGGTGAGCTTTACATTGATACCAGAAAAGGTCCTATAAAAGATCATTAAACAGTTGATATGTGAGCACTTACAAAATGATACTGTGATTACAGGTCATGCCAGATGAATCTCATTTCTTTCTTTTTGAAAGATAGCTTAGTGGATCAGGGAAATGCAGCGGATGTAGTGTATCTTGATTTCAGTAAGACTTTGGACAAAGTTCCCCATGATATTCTTGTGGAGAAGCTAGTAAAAGGTGGAATAGACAACGGAACTGTTAGGTGGATTTGTAGCTAGTTGACTGACTGAACCCAAAGAGTGTTCACTAATTCCTTGCCATTCTGTAAAAAAAATGACAAATGGGGCACCACAGGGTTCTGTCCTGGGCCCATTGTTGTTGACATATTATAAATGACTTGGATGAAAGAATTGAGGGTTGTTCATCAAATATGCATATGACATAAAACTGGGAGGGGTAACTACTGGTGCAGAAGACAGAATCAGGATTCAAGATGACCTTAACAGATTGGAGAACAGGGCCAAAACCAACAAAATGAATCTCAGTAGGGACAGAATATATAAGAAATAGATCTAAATTATAGAGTAGCAGTGAGTAGAGCTCCATATATGCAGAGCTACATACATGCAAGAATGAATTTCAATGGGGACAAGTGTAAGACTCTACACTTAGACAGGAGTAACCAGCTGCACAAATATAAGATGAGGGACACCTGGCTTACCAGTAAAGGTAAAGGGACCCCTAACCATTAGGTCCAGTCGCAAACGACTCTGGGGTTGCGGTGCTCACCTCGCTTTACTGGCCGAGGGAGCCAGCGTACAGGGTCATATGGCCAGCATGACTAAGCCGCTTCTGGCAAACCAGAGCAGCGCATGGAAACGCCGTTTACCTTCCCGCCAGAGCGGTACCTATTTATCTACTTGCACTTTGACGTCCTTTTGAACTGCTAGGTGGGCAGAAGCAGGGACCGAGCAACGGGAGCTCACCCCGTCACAGGGATTCGAACCGCCGACCTTCTGATCGGCAGGCCCTAGGCTTTGTGGTTTAGACCACAGCACCACACACGTCCCTTTTTACCAGTAGCACATGTAAAAAGGATTTAGGGGTTTTAGTAGACCACAAGCTTAACATGAGTCAACAGTGTGATGCAGCAGCGGGGGGGGGGGAGCTAATTCTATTCTAGCCTGCCTCAACAGTAGTATAGTGTCCAGATCAAGGGAAGTAATAGTACTCCTCTATTCTGCCTTGGTCAGACCACACCTGGAGTATTGCGTCTTGTTCTGGGTGCCACAATTTAAGAAGAAGAATGACAAGCTGAAACATGTACAGAGCAGGGCAACCAAGATTATCGAAGGTCTTGGAAACCAAGCCTTAGGAGAAATGGTTGAGGGAATTTGGTGTCTTTAGCCTAGAAAAGAGGAGACTGAGAGGCCCAAATATCTTAAGGGCTGCCATATGGATGATGGAGCGAGCTTGTTTTCTCCTGCTCCAGAGGATAGGACCCAAACCAGTGGCTTCAAGATACAAGAAATGAGATTCCAATTAAATCTCAGGAAGAACTTTCTGATAGTAGGACCTGTTCAACAGTGAACGGATTCTCTCAGATGGTAGACTCTCATTCCTTGCAGGTTTTTAAGCAGAGGTTGGATGGCCGTCTGTCATGGATGCTTTAGCTGAGATTCCCGAATTGCAGGGGGTTGACTAGATGGTGCTCAAGGTCCTTTCTAACTCTACAATTCTATGATGCAATTAATTGTCTGTAAGAATTTTTGGAATCCCCAAAGGGAAATACGGGACTAATGCATGTAACCTAAAATCTGCAATGCAAAGAAATCGTGGGAATGTAATCCATTTTGTGTGTTTTTGCACCATTTCCATTCTGCACATAGTGCATCAATGTGCACTAAACTTTGCTGAATATGCGTCCTTGCCCCACTTTTCTGAGACGGCATGAACAGTTGGCAAGAGCAGTGTGAGGGCTGGCTGGAGGCTGTCCTCAGACCAATAATCAAGTGTCACATATGACATTTATTAATACTTTTAAGTTGCATCCTTTTACCTGTCTATATGGCCAAAGCAACCTTTTTTTCAATCCATCTTGGCTGGGACTGATGGCAGCTACATCTGGAGGGCTCCAGGTGGGTGAAGGCTGGACTGGAGCCTCAGGAGTAGGTAGAAAAATCTGTCATATAGATGGCTTGCAGGGGTGGAAAGAAAGACACCTGGTTTTGGCATTCCTTCTTTAATCAAGTATGCAAGGAAGGTTAAACAAGGTCTTGGACCTGTAGGTCTTGTGCAGATAAAAAAGGTTGAGTATCAAGAGATGTAAATTTCACAAGAAAAAAAAAACCCTAACCACAGAGAGAGAGAAAGGAATATAATTGCTCTTCACGCTCCGCACAGAAGAAACACTTTCTGTAGCACCTCGGCTGCTTCACTGCACTATCTGCTCCCCCCGCACACACACCAACTTGTTTTACATTGTGCAATAATTCACATTTTCCAAGCCACCTTTCCAGTTCTGGTTCCTTTTTCTTTTTAGAAACTGACAGGTTTTAAAAATATGTTATGCTAGTTCCTGTTAAGTTGGAATTAAATAATTTGTGCCTGGAGACAGGTGACAGCTTTCTAAAAGGGTTGAAGGTGGCATAAGCAAAGCATCAGGTCTCTCTGGTGCACACACCCAACGGAACTGACAATAGGATTTATTGTATGGTTCATGTAGTCCAGCTGGTGCCCTCCAGCTGTTTTGGAATAGAGCTCCCATTATCCCCAGCCAGCACAATCAGAAGATGGCCAAAGATGGTGCTTCAAAACCTTCAAAAACAAAACCAATATAGATGGTATATTAAACTGGTAAAAATGGCCAAAATGTATAAAGCAGAATCGAAGACCTGTTGGAGATGTAAAGAAAAGGAAGATACCTTTTACCATATGTGGTGAGAATGTAGACATATAAAAAAATTCTGGGAAATGATATACAATGAATTGAAAAAAATGTTTAAAATAACACTTGTAAAAAAGCCAGAAGGTTTTTTGATAGGTATTTTAGGTCAAGAATTACCAAAGGGGAAATGCAAGCTATTTTTTATATGCGACAGCTGCGGCAAGAACATTAATAGCTCAAAATTGGAAGACTGGAGAAATACCAACAAAAGAACAATGGCAAGAAAAATTGATGAACTATGCAGAGTTAGCGAAGTTAACAGACAAATTGCATGAAAAAGATAACAGTGACTTCAGAAAGAAATAGGGAGCTATTTACAATCTACTTGCAGAAACAACAAAAAGAAATGGACTCATTGGCAGGATTTGAATAAACTTTCACAATTTTATTGAGCTTAAACATGGAGGACGATATTGCAACAACACCTAATAGTATATATACATGCAGAATATAACAAACAATGTAACAAATCAGAAGGGGAAGTTGAGGGAAGTCGGGTGGGGAGGGAGAAGGTTGTAAATGTAACGGTAAGTTAGGATTGAATATTGGTAAGTGATATATGGAATTTGCAATCATAAAACTGCAATACATTTTATTTAAAAACAAAAAACAAAAACCTATCTGATAAGAATTGTGTGTATGTACCACTATTCTATCCAACCATTATGCCTCTGTCATTTAGCTGTTTGGGCATGAATTAGGCACTTTTCACAAGCTGGAAAAATGGTTTTATGCTCCCCCTTCGTCACATTCCTAAGTTTGTGTGGGATGCTGGCGGCAAGTGGAAACCTGGGAATGCAAAAGCCTGATTTGTGTGACACTTTTAAACCCCCTTAGAGAGAGGCTTAGCAGTAGTAGGCTACAGGGCTCTAAACTTAAGGGGCTAGAGTCAGTCATGGCTTCCCTGTAAAAAAAAAAAATCTTGGAAAATGCAGCCTGTTAAGGGTATACCATTTTATGGTGTGCTACCTGCACATATTGGCTGTGTGCCATCCAGCCTTTGCACCAATTAGTGACCTGGGTCTGGATTCTGGACTCTGTCTGGAGGAACATTTGAATTAAATTGAATTGAATTAGGTGCATTAAAAGTGGCATCTGGAGCCAACCATCTAGGCTGGATAGTAGGAAGAAAAGAGAATCTAATTTAGTGTTTCAACACACACACACACACACAATTTTAGATTTTATTGGGGGGGGTACTACTGCTGCAGTTTTGTGTAAGCACAATAAAATTCTCTTTTTAAGAGATGTTTTTCTTTCTTTTTTTTAAAGGGTACATATAAAAAATAATCAGTGTTATGAAATTCTCCAGCTGAAGTGGCATTCGAGGCATAATAGAACTATGGAATAATAAAGGTGTGTGATTGGAGGGGTCTCCCCATCCCTAATGGCACGCATTATGACCATATTCCTAGTCTGGGCTTCATGCAATAACATTAGCAACCTGCAAATTTGTAGTAGAGCAGATGACATGGAATGTCCCCACCCCAGTCCAACAGGTGGTTGCTGGAGTCAGACATAGAATCATAGAATCATAGAGTTGGAAGAGACCACAAGGGCCATCCAGTCCAACCCCCTGCCAAGCAGGAAACACCATCAAAGCATTCTTGACATATGGCTGTCAAGCCTCTGCTTAAAGACCTCCAAAGAAGGAGACTCCACCACACTTCTTGGCAGCAAATTCCACTGTCGAACAGCTCTTACTGTCAGGAAGTTCTTCCTAATGTTTAGGTGGAAGCTTCTTTCTTGTAGTTTGAATCCATTGCTCTGTGTCCGCTTCTCTGGAGCAGCAGAAAACAACCTTTCACCCTCCTCTATATGACATCCTTTTATATATTTGAACATGGCTATCATATCACCCCTTAACCTTCTCTTCTCCAGGCTAAACATAGCCAGCTCCCTAAGCCGTTCCTCGTAAGGCATTGTTTCCAGGCCTTTGACCATTTTGGTTGCCCTCCTCTGGACACGTTCCAGCTTGTCAGTATCCTCCTTGAACTGTGGTGCCCAGAACTGGACACAGTACTCCAGGTGAGGTCTGACCAGAGGTCTGACATGTTCATCCTTATTCTCTCCAGGTAAGCACCAGTGTCATTTCTTTTCAGTGTTTCTGCCATCACAGCCGCATCACCACTTTTGCAGTCTCCTCTACATTTCTGATAGCATCCTCCAAATCACTTCGAAGTTGAGAAACAGTAGTTTCCATCTTCTTCTTTTGTGTGACCTCAAGAAACTATCCTCCCATTTTATCTTTGTTCCACAGCTGCTCATGTTTGGCCTGCTTGAGATTAGCTTTACGTTCAACCATAGGGTTTCCAGATTTCAAAAAGTAAAACCCAGGACCCCCCGAAAGTTGTTGAGCTTTTTTAATATGTACACACCTGAAATGTTGCTGGTCCCTCCCACTTTTGCTTCTGCAGCCCCCTGTGTCCTCCCAGAGGGTTGGTGGACCTTTTGAAACAGTGTGGAAGGTGAGGCGGGAGACTCAAGGGGAAAGGGAGATATTCTAAAATTCAACACATCCCTTCCATTCACAGAAGGCTCCACTGAAACAAAGAGCCTTCCATGAGTGGAGGGAAACTATTGGTGAAAACTGTTTATTTCTTTAAACCTTTTAAAATCACATATCATTGCAATTGCCCTCATAAAGCAATGTGCATATTAATTGCAAAATAAGCATAACTCTTGGCACTGAAATATCCCCCCTCCCGTTAACTGCAATGTTTCTGTTACATTCACAACATTCTAGTTTTAAGAGAATCTACAAGTACAGCAGCCAACCCTTGAAATCTTGGTTCTCTGGAATCTTTCCCTAGGATGAGATTATATAAACTTTGTCCTTTTTATATTGGTCAAGCCTTGGAATTGCCTCCAAGCAATTTTATACTTGCTAGTTTACTGTCAAAATGCACAGTATCTCTGATGGAGCGGGGGGGGGGGGTTGGGGGGGAGTAGACCTTCATCTCACTTTTGTTTTGTTTTTTAAACAAGTCAGAGAATATCCCCATCTGTTTCTTTGCAGATGAAACTATAGAGTCTTTCACTAGCCTTGAGAATTCATCTCTCAAAAAATCCCAGTGTTGTTGATGCTGGTTAAATTCATGGAGTCTAATGAGAATTTATTCGTCCCCCTGAATTGCACATACTGTCCTTGTTTGAAATGCCTCAGGCTATTTTTAGCCCTAAATCTACAAGATATCAGAACCATCAGTCATCCTCCAATTGAACAGGGTTTGATCCCTCTCCACCCCCACACCCACCCCGAATTTTTTAGGATTTCATGTCTCTGGGGTATGTAGCCTGTGCTCTTCTAGTTGTTGGTGTTTTTTTTTTTTAAAAAAGTTTTTCTTCCTCTTCTTTTGGAAGCTGTCTCTCTTGAGAGCATAACTGGATTATATTGGAGACATATAATTTAATGTTAGATTAAATTACATCAGTGACGCCTGCAACACCAGTTAGATTCCCCAAACGATTCTGGGAAATGATTTCCCAAATTTCAGGGGGAAAGAAGAGAACTAGAACGTCACATTTACCTCATGCACATTAGCTCAAAATGATAAAGAGATGGAGAAAAAGCAATATTTTGCAGGGTCATGTAAAGCATCTACTTAAAGTATTGCAAGCTCTTTCAAGCACCAATGCCATGGATTAC
This sequence comes from Zootoca vivipara, assembly GCF_963506605.1. Classification (NCBI taxonomy): domain Eukaryota; kingdom Metazoa; phylum Chordata; class Lepidosauria; order Squamata; family Lacertidae; genus Zootoca; species Zootoca vivipara. Next base: position 65,638,285 of record NC_083276.1, read on the forward strand.
AAATTGATTTTTCATATTTTCCCTCTCCTTACATTTTATCTTTAATAGGTGGCCCGTTTCTTAAAATCTGCTTCTTGCTCTGACTCGCCATTGTGTGCATTCAGTATGAATCAAAACCATGTTGCAAAGGTGTGCATGTGAATAGTGTTACCTTGTGAGCAGGTCTCATCTTGCAGGCCTTTCCCATTGTCAAAATGCTGTCAGCGACTCCCAGCCCAGGAAAGTATAAAGATAAGGGCAGATTTCTTACCGTCCTTTTTATTATTATTCAGTATTCAAAGAGAGAGGCTATAGAACCCAGCCTCTTGGATAATGGCGTTGTCCCGAGTGAATCTTCAACCCCCGTCTCTCCCACTTCCTCATTTGTCACCTCTATGGGTGCTGCTACGTGCCCTCTGTCTTTGAGCTCTTTGTTCTCCTACTTTCAAGGCTCTCTGGCTTTCTAATGACGTGTCAGCCAGGTGTTGCTCTGGCTCTTCCATGATTTCCCAACTTCCCCCTCATCTGCCTCTGAGCTGTGACCTCCCTCAGACCCCTGTTGTAAATCTATACTGTCTTCCTCTTCCTCCTCCCTGGAAGGGTCAGGCTGAGGATGTGGTCTCCACCATTCCTCCTCTGCCCAATTCCTAACACCCATTGAGACACCCTTTGGCAGGACATGAAATCCATTGAAAAGTCTTATATAAATTACCTGGCTCACATATCCTCACTGTTCCATAGAATACCATAGAATCGTATTGAGTTGTAAGGGACCCTGAGGATCATCTAATCCAGGCATACCCAAACTTCGGCCCTCCAGATGTTTTGGACTACAATTCCCTGACCATTGGTCCTTCTAGCTAGGGATCATGGGAGTTGTAGGCCAAAACATCTGGAGGGCCGCAGTTTGGGGATGCCTGATCTAATCTAACCCACTGTAATGCAGGAAAATGCAGCTGTCCATTACAGGGATCAAACCTGCAACCAGGGCCGGCTCTTCGTAGCCCCCCGGTGGCGCAGTGCACCATGGCGCGGGGCTGGTAAGCTGGGCGCCGGCCTGGCAACCAATTGCGCCCTGTGAGGGCGGGGCGGGCGGCGGAGCGATCTCCGCCCCTCAGCACCAGGGGGCGCGATCTGCTCAAGACGGCCCTGCCTGCAACCTTGACATTGTCAGCACCATGCTCTCACCAGCTGAGCTATGCAGCTTCACCCACATTTGCAAAGATGTCTTGTGAAAGCCATAAATAGATAACTCTGCCTGGTCAGGGCGGGGGCACATAATTAATCAGTTAGTTGGTCTCTAAGGTGCTACTGTAAGGAATTTTTTTAATTAATCAGAAAACGTCTTTCTGTGCCTTCCGTTCCTCACAATGAACTTATTTTAGAGAATGGAGCACACAGAATGCTAATTACATTTTATTTGTTGTTGTTTAGTCGTTTAGTCGTGTCCGACTCTTCGTGACCCCATGGACCATAGCACGCCAGGCACTCCTGTCTTGCACTGCCTCCCGCAGTTTGGTCAAACTCATGTTCGTAGCTTCGAGAACACTGTCCAACCATCTTGTCCTCTGTCGTCCCCTTCTCCTAGTGCCCTCAATCTTTCCCAACATCAGGGTCTTTTCCAAGGATTCTTCTCTTCTCATGAGGTGGCCAAAGTATTGGAGCCTCAGCTTCACGATCTGTCCTTCCAGGGAGCACTCAGGGCTGATTTCCTTAAGAATGGATAGGTTTGATCTTCTTGCAGTCCATGGGACTCTCAAGAGTCTCCTCCAGCACCACAATTCAAAAGCATCAATTCTTCGGCGATCAGCCTTCTTTATGGTCCAGCTCTCACTTCCATACATCACTACTGGGAAAACCATAGCTTTAACTATACGGACCTTTGTCGGCAAAGTGATGTCTCTGCTTTTTAAGATGCTGTCTAGGTTTGTCATTGCTTTTCTCCCAAGAAGCAGGCGTCTTTTAATTTCGTGACTGCTGTCACCATCTGCAGTGATCAAGGAGCCCAAGAAAGTAAAATCTCTCACTGCCTCCATTTCTTCCCCTTCTATTTGCCAGGAGGTGATGGGACCAGTGGCCATGATCTTGGTTTTTTTGATGTTGAGCTTCAGACCATATTTTGCGCTCTCCTCTTTCACCCTCATTAAAAGGTTCTTTAATTCCTCCTCGCTTTCTGCCATCAAGGTTGTGTCATCTGCATATCTGAGGTTGTTGATATTTCTTCCGGCAATCTTAATTCCGGCTTGGGATTCATCTAGTCCAGCCTTTCGCATGATGAATTCTGCATATAAGTTAAATAAGCAGGGAGACAATATACAACCTTGTCGTACTCCTTTCCCAATTTTGAACCAATCAGTTGTTCCATATCCAGTTCTAACTGTAGCTTCTTGTCCCACATAGAGATTTCTCAGGAGACAGATGAGGTGATCAGGCACTCCCATTTCTTTAAGAACTTGCCATAGTTTGCTGTGGTCGACACAGTCAAAGGCTTTTGCATAGTCAATGAAGCAGAAGTAGACGTTTTTCTGGAACTCTCTAGCTTTCTCCATAATCCAGCGCATGTTTGCTATTTGGTCTCTGGTTCCTCTGCCCTTTCGAAATCCAGCTTGCACTTCTGGGAGTTCTCGGTCCACATACTGCCTAAGCCTGCCTTGTAGAATTTTAAGCATAACCTTGCTAGCGTGTGAAATGAGCGCAATTGTGCGGTAGTTGGAGCATTCTTTGGCACTGCCCTTCTTTGGAATTGGGATGTAGACTGATCTTCTCCAATCCTCTGGCCATTGCTGAGTTTTCCAAACTTGCTGGTATATTGGGTGTAGCACCTTAACAGCATCATCTTTTAAAATTTTAAATAGTTCAGCTGGAATATCATCACTTCCACTGGCCTTGTTATTAGCAATGCTTTCTAAGGCCCATTTGACTTCACTCTCCAAGATGTCTGGCTCAAGGTCAGCAACCACACTACCTGGGGTGTATGAGACCTCCATATCTTTCTGGTATAATTCCTCTGTGTATTCTTGCCACCTCTTCTTGATGTCTTCTGCTTCTGTTAGGTCCTTACCACTTTTGTCCTTGATTATGGTAATCTTTGTACGAAATGTTCCTTTCATATCTCCAATTTTCTTGAACAGATCTCTGGTTTTCCCCATTCTATTGTTTTCCTCTATTTCTTTGCATTGCTCATTTAAGAAGACCCTCTTGTCTCTCCTTGCTGTTTTTTGGAAATCTGCATTCAGTTTCCTGTATCTTTCCCTATCTCCCTTGCATTTTGCTTGCCTCCTCTCCTCCGCTATTTGTAAGGCCTCGTTGGATAGCCATTTTGCTTTCTTGCATTTCCTTTTCCTTGGGATGGTTTTCGTTGCTGCCTCCTGTATAATGTTACGAGCCTCCATCCATAGTTCTTCAGGCACTCTGTCCACCAAATCTAAATCCTTAAACCTGTTCCTCACTTCCACTGTGTATTCATAAGGGATTTGATTCAGATTGTATCTTACTGGCCCAGTGGTTTTTCCTACTTTCTTCAGTTTAAGCTGGAATTTTGCTATAAGAAGCTGATGATCTGAGTTACAGTCAGCTCCAGGTCTTGTTTTTGCTGACTGTATAGAGCTTCTCCATCTTTGGCTGCAGAGAATATAATCAATCTGATTTCGATGCTGCCCATTTGGTGATATCCATGTGTAGAGTCGTCTCTTGTGTTGTTGGAAGAGAGTGTTTGTGATGACCAGCTTGTTCTCTTGACAGAACTCTATTAGCCTTTGCCCTGCTTCATTTTGAACTCCAAGGCCAAACTTGCCAGTTGTTCCTTTTATCTCTTGATTCCCTACTTTAGCATTCCAATCCCCTGTAATGAGAAGAACATCCTTCTTTGGTGTCATTTCTAGAAGTTGTTGTAGGTCTTCATAGAATTGGTCAATTTCACTTTCTTCAGCACCGGTAGTTGGTGCATAAACTTGGATTACTGTGATGTTAAAAGGTCTGCCTTGGATTCGTATCGAGATCATTCTGTCATTTTTGAGATTGCATCCCATTACAGCTTTTGCCACTCTTTTGTTGACTATGAGGGCCACTCCATTTCTGCTACAGGATTCTTGCCCACAGTAGTAGATATGATAGTCACCCGAACTGAATTCGCCCATTCCCTTCCATTTTAGTTCACTGATGCCCAGGATGTCGATATTTATTCTTGTCATCTCATTTTTGACCACATCCAGCTTACCTCCACTCATGGTTCTTACATTCCAGGTTCCTATGCAATATTTTTCTTTACAGCATCGGACTTTCCTTTCGCTTCCAGGCATATCCGCAACTGAGTGTCCTTTCGGCTTTGGCCCAGCCGCTTCATCAGCTCTGAATCTACTTGTACTTGTCCTCCGCTCTTCCTCAGTAGCATGTTGGATGCCTTCCGACCTGAGGGGCTCATCTTCCAGCGTCATAACTTTTATATGCCTGTTGTCTTTGTCCATGGAGTTTTCTTGGCAGGGATACTGGAGTGGCTTGCCAGTTCCTTCTCCAGGTGGATCACGTTTAGTCAAAACTCTCCACTATGACCTGTCCAACTTGGGTGGCCCTGCATGGCATAGCTCATAGCTTCTCTGAGTTATTCAAGCCCCTTCGCCACGACAGGGCATTGATCCATGAAGGATCAATTTAATTTTATTTAAACAAGCCATAGCTTTGTTTATCCAAAGTTAGTTTTGTTTTACCACTGCTCCTCTCATGCTTTTGTTGTTTGATGAGCAGTGTGATCAAACAAACTATGGTTAGCCAATGGTTCAGAATTCACATGCAACAAACAGCAAGCCAAAGTTAAAACTAGCATGGTTCATAAGACAACAACAAACCATGGCTTCAGATTGTGTGTTGTTGTCAATAAAGAAATCAAGACCAGGGTTTACATATCTCACTAAGCCATGGTTTAATAAACAGCGGTTTAGCCTTATTCACAAGCAAGACCTCTATCATTTCCACAGAGATACTGCTGAAAATAGCTTATGTGGGTGAATTGTACTCATTCCACTTTTAATATGGAGGGCTACTTGCCACATGGATTCTCTGTCCCTCCCAGCAGCCGCTCACTATGAGGAGCAGGAGTTAATTTTTCAGTTTTTCTTGGAACTTGAAGAAGAGTCCTTGTTCCTTTGAAAGAATGGAAGGACAGTCTAAAATAACCCAAAGGGATTTTGATTTGAAATATCTTTGTGATTTGAAATATCTCCATCTTCTAAGAACAAAAATTACTTTCTTGAAGCATCTGGGTATTTATTTCTTGTTTTTCATCATTGGGCTGGTGCAACTGTCTTGTTTTTGTGTAGGAAAAATGACCACTTGCATTTGTATTGTTACAGTATTTGAAATCTTTGTAAGAAATTCTCTCCTAGACAAATGGCAGGCATAACTTGTCACCCCACAAGTGCTTAATCATCCAAGGTCCTTTTATCAGAGAGAAAATGAATCAATCTGGAAAAGAGCTGGATGTTAGGTATTGACAGCTTAATTATAATTATAATAGAGAAAGATACTAAAATGGTAGTTAGAATTTCCCTTTGCCAATCTATTACATATGTTTTCCTAACCACACTTTGCATTCAGAAGCATAAGTATAATCCAGACTTTAATAATAATATTGGAGCCTGTTGTTTGTCTGAAAGAACTAAAGTCTCAAAACTTTATGCTGATTTCCCTAAGGTGCTCAAATTGCTGGCTCCTCTAGAGGTAACCAATAGCAGTCCTAGGCATGTCTACCCAGAAGTAAGTCCAAATAAAGTCAATGATATTTACACCCAGCTAAGTATGAATGTTGTATTCAACAGTGAACTACTAATGAGGTTTCTGTGATAGTTCTCACAACACTGCAGTCTACAGGTACTTACAAAATGGCACATTACTAAATAGCTAGTAAGTGTGTGCTTCAACAGTTGAAAAGAATTGAGATTTTATATCAGGTTGAAAAGAAAAGGGATGGCAACCCACCTCATTTCAAGATATATGCATTTTAACTGCGTGTAGAAGCTGTGTTGCTATCACTGGTATGACATGGTGAATACTTCCTTGCTGTTTATCAAACTACTGCCCAAATCTGAAAAATAAAAAGTTTCCATTGGTGTATTGGAAATTATCCATTGGGCAGGGTGATCTGCTACACAAAAATGGCACATAGTGTAATATAAAATTGCATTCATATGATGCATGTAACAAACATTTTACGAGAAATTTCATTGTACATGCAAACACATTCACTTGATATTAAGATGACTGTTTTTAATGCCTTCAGCAATAAATAGTTGTGCTTTGGGGATATAAGTGTAAACCTATCATAAACCCATTGGTTAAGACTGGTACATTTCGGTTTTCTTTTCTAGCTTTTCATTTGATATGTAACAAAGATGAAAAACCGTCAACGGTGGAGATAGTCCAGATATTGCTGGCAAAAGATACTGAAATGTAGAAGTACGAAACTACATCTGTTAGGGTGTTATGGAAATAGATCTGGCATCACAATTCACACAATCAGTTCTCACCTGGGACTCAGCTACATTGGCAAAGAAAAAGCGCTTTATATGTGTTGTTTGTGCATTCTAACACAGTGACACCAGATGGCGCTTTGGAGTTCCACTTGTGCCAACCCAATTTCTCATACAAAGCTTCTTTGATGTGTCTAGATCCAGCCCTGCTTGAAGCACCTGAAGTGTGTTTTGTGAGGCGCTTGATTGTATGGTCTGCCTTTTTAAAAAACAAAAACCCTTAAAAAAAAAAACCTGAAACTTTCCTTATTATTATTTCTTGTGTGAAAACAACATTTACATGGAAGTAAGTCTGGGCCATTCCAGATTTTTGGGCGGTTTGTTTTTCAGTGCAAACATTGATAAGGCATCAGTAATTTCACCTGAATTGATTTCCCACTGGATCATTTGTAGTCCTTAGTGTGGAGTAATGGGGAAAAATAAGACACTTTGCTGGTTTCAACTAATTCAGTGTGCTGGTGAAAGCCAGAACAAGCACTCCCACATTCAGTGTGGTTTCTCTCCCTCCCCCCCCCCCCACATCCGCAAATCCACTATGGAAGGGTACCAAAAAAACAGCACGGGGGGGGGATCGTTCTAACTGGCAAATAGAAATGCTTGTGCTAACAGAATGATTATATCAGTGGTATGTTGGACTCTACCCACTGCCTTTTCGAAAATATGAAAAGTTTTGAAAAAATGTGAAGACCATTCATTCCAGCTTCAAGTAAATGCTGTTGCTTTTCTGGAGCCGAGGGCAGGTTCTTACAGTACAACACTCTTGTGGATACCCAGGGACAAAGCACACATGCACAGCTGCTGTGTCTTCATGTGTATGTTTTAATGAGAAGGACTGGGATAATAATTAGGGTTGCCAGACTCAATAGAGGACAGGACTTCTGTGCCTTTAATTGCCCTGCTCTCTTTTGAGTCTGGAAACCTTAAAGAGAAACCAGCAGACCCTTTGCTTGGAAATTAAACAAAGGGTCTGCTGGTTTCTCTTTAAGGTTTCCAGACTCAAAAGAGAGCAGGGCAATTAAAGGCACAGAAGTCCTGTCCTCTATTGAGTCTGGCAACCCTAACAATAATAGAAGTGGGTGGTTCATATTTGAGGTGTCACCTGTCATTTTGTATTTAGACAGTCACACTGAAGCACAGAGCAACTGCCCTTTTTTAAGGGTACTTGGGTTATACTCCAAATGTTTACTTAAAAGCTGCTTTTATGTGCATTTTCTTAGGGAAAGTACTGCTGAATTCGGAACCACCTAACCTAGTAGATCTGGAAGACAGAGGCTTTGAATGTAGTGTTGCGTGAAACCTCCTGCTTTAAGGATACACCTTGTTGTAAAAGAAGTTCCTTTAAATATGAGCGTGGTCTCATCCCTGAAACTTGTTTTTAATATTGAGATTTGGTTTATGTAAAATAGGGAAGGCAAGAGAGTTTCTGAGCTAGACCAGATTAAAGGGAATGGCTTTCTAGCCGGAGGGGATGGTTTTAAGGCAGACCATTAGTTGCCGTAATTAACAGCTGCCGTTTATTCCAGAAAATCACCAGTCCTTAGATCACATCTAAAATTGGCATCTTTGTCGCACCCCCCCCCCTCAGCAGGGCTCCTGTGCTTTATTAACAGCTGCATAAAGGATAAAAACTCAGTAGGTGAAGGTTTTCCATTCTACATTTCCATTCTGACATTTCCTGTTTAATATCTGGTTGCCATAAAAGGCATAGAGGAGCTGCTAAGGGGAGAATATGTGTCTTAAGAATGAGTATTCTTTATCATAGGCACCTTAAAATTTTATTTATTTATTAAATTTGGGTTCAGGAAATCTGCTATTACATATACAGCGTAAGAGAAATGCTGTCTCATTCAGCCAATGGCCACATTTGAACATCAAACTGGGCCATCGTTTAGGCCGGGTGTTGTGAATGAATGGGCTCACGCACCCACCCACAACCTCCTTGTCTTCTTACACATCCAAGAGAAAATGAGCTTTCACTTTCAGTTCACCATGTCATCCCAACTGTGGACTATGCTTAAAATTGTTGTTGTTTAGTCGTTTAGTCGTGTCCGACTCTTCGTGACCCCATGGACCATAGCACGCCAGGCACTCCTGTCTTCCACTGCCTCCCGCAGTTTGGTCAAACTGTGGTTAATTTTAACAAGCCAGCTGCTGAAGCCACAGTTTGAAGTTGGGTTGTTGTTGTTAATTAAGCAGGTGGAAGCTTGGCATGCTCTTATCGTGCTAGGCCATTGTTTTAACATGATGCCTGAACACAGCCAGTACTTTTGGACCTACATAAACCTCGTGCTCTGGTCCATGGGGTCACAAAGAGTTGGACACGACTAAACGACTAAGCAACAACAACAAACCTCTTTAATAGCAGTTGGATGATCTTTAACTACTCCCATCATTTTCATCATTACAAGAAATCTGATTTTGTTGTTGCACAACAGGATTTTGCACTTAGCAGACACATAGGTCATTGCAGTCATTCATGATAATGAACCCTTTGAGAGTTTTAGCAAAGTTTCGTATTAAATGTCACCAACTCTAGGTGAATGTTTCTTCTCACTGAGAATTTCTGGATTACAGGTATAATCTCTTTCACTATTTTGATTCATTATACATTTAAGCACAGACCTTTCCTTACAGAATTCAGAATCTGCAAAGGCTAAGGCAGTGTCTACTTCATTTCCCACTAGACAAATATTTGACCACTGGCAGACATCCTGCATAACAGAACTACTTTGTTGGGTACTTCCCAAAGTGTTTAGCTTTGCTTGCTAAATTAGATCACTCTCTAGGGCACTTTTTAAAAAATCAATGCAAACTACCTCATCCTAATTGCCCTATTTTTCTCAATCCATCCCCCCCTTTAAAATCCACATCATTGCACAGTGTTTCTTCATATTGGAGCTGGTACCCTCAATGGCATGACACTGTATTTTTTGGTGCCTTATTTATCTTATTGCCTTATCCTTTTTTTGTAAAATGCTTTGAGGCTTTTTCTACAATCAAGGGGTATATCAATTTCATGAAAAAAAGTGATGAGGAACCAGGATGTTGAAGCTGGTTATGCTTATGTTAGTAATAAGCTAAGAGCAGGCTTACGTTTCTGCGCTCTGCCTCTCATCTAGTTAATCTGGTTAGTCCAATAAAGGGTAACTCTGTTTCTGTTCAGATTTCAATTTTCTGCTACCTCTTAATGCTTCAGACTGTTGATTACATTTTAGTATCATCCTGGTAGGCTTCTCAAATATATCCACAACCTTTAGCCTAGTAACCCAAACCATCCACTGAGTATCATTGCTAATGTAATAGTCTCTTTAATTCTAAATGCTCTGTTTCAGAATACTGAAATGTTTTCTCTATAGGCCATTGAAGCCTATTACGGAAAAGTAAACGAAGTCCTGAATGAAATTGTGTGACTGTGATTAAGAGCGTGTTATTTTAAGGCGAGCGCTGCGGATAAAATGAATGTGACATTTTATTATGTGTATAGTGTCACGAAAGCTTTGTCGCGGAGTGCCATTGTATAGGCTTTTGTTTTAGCGCTAATGCTCCCCCCCCTTTTCCACACAGATCCAGTACCTGAAGTACAAGTCGGAAACCATTTTCTTACAAGCAGTCCCAGTGAAGGCTGGTCCATTTAGTGTGAATGGGGCAGTGGGGCACACCAACCAAAAGGGCTTTTAAGGAATCCAGCTTAGCCTGAGGAAGGCGAGAGGATTGCTGGCGCGTATCTCAGTCTGCCCTCACCCCATACCTGCCAGGTCTCCCGCTGAAAAATGCAGGAACAGCAGCAGCGCAGCAGCAGCGCAGCAGCGGAAGTTGCGTAGAAGCAACTTCTGGGGCCCCTCTGCCCATGTGTGGGCACCAGAAATAGGGCAGAGCGACACCGGAAGTCACTTCTACACATGCCCACCGCCATGCGGCCACCACGAAAATGGCCGCCGGGCATGCGTAGAAGCGACTTCCGGTGCCGCTCTGCCCTATTTCCGGTGCCCACACATGGGCAGAGCAGCACCCAAAATGGAGGCTCCCTGGCAGGTAGGAAATCCAGGGGATTTCCGGGATTTTTCTCCATTCGGGAAAACAGCAGGAAACAGATTAAAATCTGGGGGTTTCCGCAAAAAACGGGATACTTGGCAGCTAAGCCTCAACCCCTTATTTCCAAACAGAGCAGAGGTTAGCACTGCTTGCCAGCTCTCTTCTCCTGGGCCTCAGCATTGTCGTTGTTGAACTGAGTGGGGAGGAGGGGAGGGTGGGGACAAAACTAGAACTGGTTGTCTTTGCCTGTCAGTGGCTCTGGATCCACCTGGATCCCTACCAGTCCCAATGGGCACCAGCCACCACTGCCATTTATTTTACATACGAGTAAATGGCCTCAAGATGACTATCTTAGTTAAGGATGGTAGCCTACCAGCATGGTGCCTGGCAGCATTCAACATTATGTTGCAGTCACATGTTCAGGGATCCCAGAGATTTGCAAAGCTGCAATGCAACATGTGATCACAACACCTTTAAAAACAATCACATTTCAATCTGTCTTGCATTCATCTAAATAGATTTACCACTGGGGTATTTTTGAAGAGAGTTCTGCACTTACAAACACCTTATGAGCTCCTCAAAGCCGTTCCTTTACTAGATTTGGATTTTCTTTTTCTTTTTTAAGTCATAAAAGCCTACCTTACGTAAGCCTAATAATGTTTACAAAAGTTTCTTGTACAGCTTGGTAAAGATCTCTCTTAGCACTTGCTTTTGACGCTGAGCTTCTATCCCTTTCAATATGATCTGATTAGAAGTAGACTCTCATAGACAGTGCAGGAAATGAGTAGACTGGCTTGTTCACCGCAGCTGGTAACACAGGAGAGGCTTTTCATTGCTAAGGAAAGGTGAAAGGCAGTCAAGAGCCATACTTACTTCCAATGTTTCATTCAGGTATAGCAACATCACTGTGCCAGCAGAGCTTCTCCTTCCTCTCCCTTTGGCGGTCCATTAGATGGGATTTAGTCAAGACTGACTGTTCTGTCTCCCCCCCAGCCCCCTTTCCTCTCTCTGAGAATTATGAGGCCTGTGCACTTGTCCATCTCCTTTTTCAGCTTGGATAATTGAGACGTGCTGTGTGGAAGAATCTTTAATTTATTAAGATTTCACAATTCATATGCCATCTAGGACACAGGGGAGACTTAGCGTATTTTTCCGTGTATTGGACAAGGTTTTTTGACTCAAAAATCATGTCAAAATGTGGGGTCATCCAGTACATAGATAGTGGCATGAGGGGGGAGGAGCGGTGCACCGCCAGCCAGCCAGTAGGTGGGAGCGCGGCTTCCCCCGATGCCGCAGTGAGCGAGGAGGGATCTGGGGGGTGTTTCCTGCCCACAGCTGCATGGGGGAAGAGAAGCTGCACACCGCCAGCCAGCTCGTTGGTGGGAACACAACTTCCCCCAATGCTGCTGCGCACGGCAGGTGCTCCCTGGGTCGTTTCCCGCACATGGCGGCATCGGTTGCACTCCCACCAACCAGGTGGCTGGCAGCAGCAGGAGCACAACTTCCCCTGCACGCGGGAAATGATCTAGGGAGTGTTTCCTGCCCACAGCTGCGTGAGAGGAGAGGCTCAACAACTGTGGGCCATCTCCCCTCATTTTCTTAAAATTGGGTCCCCCAAAAGGGGGGGGGGTTCCTTATACATGAGGGCGTTTTATAGACAGAAGAATATGGTAAATATTCTCCCTGGTGCTGGTGATGAAAGGAGGAGGCGCTGCCAAAAGAGCTGCACCAGTGTAAGATTTCAAAGGACCAGATACTCTCACTGTTTGTTTATAGCACCCAGTGAAGTCTTCCTGCTCCCATAAGAACGTCCACTTACACAGCAGAATTCCTGCATCCCCGCAGGCTCGCCAAATATTTTCTGGGGATTCTCCCAGGTTTCCAGAGTGGATTTGCAGAGAAACATGGGAGGCATACCTGAAGGAGCGTCTCCACCCCCATCGTTCTGCCTGGACACTGAGGTCCAGTGCCGAGGGCCTTCTGGCGGTTCCCTCATTGCGAGAAGCCAAGTTGCAGGGAACCAGGCAGAGGGCCTTCTCGGTAGTGGCACCCGCCCTGTGGAACGCCCTCCCATCAGATGTCAAAGAGAAAAACAGCTACCAGATTTTTAGAAGACATCTGGAGGCAGCCCTGTTTAGAGAGGCTTTTAATCTTTTAATCAATTATTTTATTCTTCTGTTGGAAGCCACCCAGAGTGGCTGGGGAAACCCAGCCAGATGGGCGGGTATAAATAATAAACTATTATTATTATTATTATTATTATTATTATTATTGAATTGTCTGCATATAAATCCATAAGTCTTGTCTTAATGGAGATGAGACCCAAAAGATGTGAATTCTTGGTTGGTGAAAGTCCTATACTCAAGACCTTTGAGCATCGTCTTACAGTCAAGAGCAGTGAAGTCAGAGGGAAGCTGAACCTCCGCACCCCTTCTTGCTTCCATGCTTCTTCCTATGCACTCTTTTGTGCATGCTGACGCACACAATACAGCCCCTCAGAGTGTGCTGCTGGTGACTCTCCCTTCTTCTTGCTCCTTCAGCTTCTGTGTGGATTGGGAATTGGAATTAGGGCAGGGAAGTCTCTGTTATCCTCAGGGCACTTGCACCCTAAGGGCTTATTTTAGTTATTCATTGAAGGTTGGTTACATCTAAAACCATGCTTAGGCTGGCTTGTGCCCAGCATGTACTGAAGCCTGAAAATAATTGGAAATGAGAAGGTGCAAAATAATAAAGATCGCATCTTTATTATTATTTTTTTCCCACCACAGTAAATTGCCATGATCCCTTTGGTCCACTATTTCCCAGCATTTTTCCCAAACAGGTCAGCATGGGGTAGAGGTACTTGTGCTACACAGTCGCTTTGGGCTATATGAAAAACACGCAGTGTGATTTATCAAATTTGCTGATGTTTGTCACATCATTCCTTTGTATTTCAGTTTTAGTAAAGTTTGCCAGGAGCTGTAATAGATGCGAGCAGTACATGCCAAACAGTGGGTAATCCTCTAAGGATTCAATCCGAGCCTCTGTTTGATTTGTAAAGCTGGCTTTTGAGCATAGGTGCACAACATGTTCTCCAAACCGACAACATATTGCCTATGGCAAAATTTGAATTGCACATCTGAAGCTGTACTGAGCCCCTGTGTTTATCACTGCCATACTGTTTCAACGTCTCATATTTTTTAAGGCTCTAAGGCAGAGATTCAAACCGTGAGTTTGATTTCTCCTTTTAGCTCTTCTTTTGTGCTTTTCTGGTCATGGATCTTATTTTCATTTTAGATAGCTTCAGCGATGAAGTGAGTTTTGTCTGGAACACTGTGCATTAAGTTGTCTAGGTTGCCCTAAGTTGTGCTAATAGAGGCAGATACTCTACAATGGAATTCAGGCACACCAAACTAGTCAATTTCACACTTACTAAGCAAGTGCTTCCACAGGACACTCTAGCATGAGAACATAAGAAGAATCTGCTGGATCAGACCAATGGTCCATCTATTCCACCATCCTGTTCTCACAGTGGTCCTCCTGATGCCTGTGGGAAACTTGCAAAGTGGGCAGAAGCGCAACTCTGCCCACCTGCCATTCCCAGCAACTCAAGGGCATACTGCCTATTTCTAGGACTTTAAAATCATTGATTGGTCCAGAACTGCATAGGGGCGATAGCATACAAACAGCCAGCGACTCCCCAAACCTGTGGGTGTGTGCAATAGGGGACACATCACCTGGGCTACTAGCTGACAGACGAGTGTAGTGTAGGGCATTTTATTATTTAGCAAGAAAATAAATAAATGATGAACATCCTTCTCACCCAGAAAGAGTTTAAACACTTACAAGTAGAAGAAGATATTCGTCACCTCTGGAGGTGGGAATTCAGTCTCACAGCAAGTAGCTGTGGGTTCTTGTCAACTTCTCTTGTCTTGCACAAATCATGACATTAAACTTCAATCTCTGATTGGTCAGGGACCTCTAAATGGGCATCGCCCCTTTCCTGGAGGGGTGTGTGTTAATAATTAATTCAATTTTTGCAACAAAGAACCAAAACCCCTGACCATTCCTTGTTTTCTTTCCTACTGCCTTGTTGATTCATCTCTGATCTCCGGGCGTCTCCTGGTTTCCCCCTAAAAATAGGTACTTATTCTGAATAGTGTCCCCTGATGTGCTGACTTTTCTTGCCTTCCAATTTCAGTTCTGCATTCTGTGTTCCCATCCTGTTATCCTTAACATATGTACCCCAAACGTAGTAGATGATGATTAATTAAATTCATTAGTCACCTTTTTTTTTGCCACAGTTGTGCAAAGCGACTTAACAATATTTTAAGCAAAAAACAAAACAAAACCCAGTATTAAAACCAGCATTATATTTCCCCCTCTTGAAAACCTTTTCCTAGGCCAGCATATGTTTATATACTGAAACGTGTCTTTGCCAAAATGGTAAATCTAACCATCACAGCTAGTAGATGTTGAGAGCCAGGTCCTCCATAAATTTGTATAATCCTTTTAAAGCTAGCCATGTTGGTGGCGCTCATTGCCTGGTGTGGGAGCAAGTTCCATAGTTGAACTAGATACTGCATGAAGAAGCAGCTCTTTATCTGTCCTGACTCTTCTGACATTCAGCTTCATTGAATGTGCCTGAGTTCTAGTGTTATGAGAGAGGGGGGAAAGAAAACTTTAATTTATCCACTTTAAGCACACCATACATAATTTTATACCCCTCTATCTTATTCACCTTTTTTCCTAAACTGAAAATCCTTGAATATTGTAACCTTCTCTCCTTGGGGAGTTGTTCAAGACCCTTGCTCATTTGGGTTGCCAATGTGGTATAGTGGTTAAGAGCGGTAGACTCGTAATCTGGGGAACCGGGTTCGCATCTCCGCTCTTCCACATGCAGCTGCTGGGTGACCTTGGGCTATTCGCACTTCTTTGAAGTCTCTCAGCCCCACCCACCTCACAGAGTGTTTGTTGTGGGAGAGGAAGGGAAAGGAGAATGTTATCCGCTTTGAGACTCCTTCAGGTAGTAATAAAGCGGGATATCAAATCCAAACTCTTCTTTTCTGAACTTTTTCCAACTCTACAATATCCTCTTTGAGTTAAGGCAGTTAGTTAGCTATCTGCTATGAGCTATGACCTTGAAGGTCTCATTCCTAGTCACCTACCACCAGATCAGAACCACATGTGAATTATTATTTTTTTACCCCAATGTGCTTCACTTACCCTGTTTACATTGAACTGCACTTGCCATGTTACCACCCATTCATTCAGTTTTGGCGGGGTCCTTTTGGAGTTCTCCAAACTCTCTTTTTGTTTTAATGACCTTGAACAATTTTGTACCATCAGCAAACAGGGCCACCTCACTGCACACCCCTAAACCTATATCATTTATGAACTAATTAAAAACACAGGCCCCAGTACCAATTTCTTGGGGAACTTCATATTTGCGTATCTCTCCATTTGGAAAACCTTTCACTTATTCCTCTCTGCTTAACTGCTGCATAACCCATTTCTAATCCACAAAATGAGCTCTCCTCTTATTCCATGACTGCTAAACTTACTCAAGCGTCTTTAGTGAGGTACTTTGTTGAAAGCTTTTTGAAAGTCAAAGTATGTCATTTGGCTCAACTCAGGCTATATGCTTGTTGACACTCTCAAAGACCTACTAGGTTTGTGAAACAAGATTTGTCCTTGCAGAAGCCCTGCTGACTCTATTTCAGCAAGTCTTGTTCTTCTAAATGCTTGGATATTTTTGTCTTTAACAATACCATCCAATGTCAATACTGAACCTTGATCACCAGAGGGTCACCACTATCCTCATTGTAGCAGGCATTTCTGATGGAGAAGTTTACATTGATTAGTGAGTCTGATCTTATCATAGCATATGTAATTCTAAAAGGATTGTGTTCTTACCTTGCTTTCATTACAGAAATAATGCAAAATAAATGGAACTGCTGTTAATGAAAATATAAGCTTTGGAGACCAATTACGTGAAATCTCAAATAAAGATTTAAGTACAGTATTGAAATTGAAGAGGCAGGCCTTTCAAATTTTCTACTCTAGTTAATATGATTTCTTCAGGTAAATTTGCTTGAAGCGTTAAGAACATGCCTGTTTTGCTACAAATCATTATTTCAATTTGATGCAAAATGTCATGGAGATTTCTAGTTTCAAGATCACATATTAGTATGACTCCATGGAAAAGTACACAGTAAGCTTTGTGCTTTCTGGTGTTTTCAAATTCAATTATAATCAAACAGCTCTAAAAAGAGACTTCTTTCCTAGTGTAGATTTTTATTACCAAATGGGAAAGATTCTTATGATTCAAAGAATACAAATGTGAAATTATACTTAAAATAAAATGTCTCCTAGTGTTCCCAGGGCAGCCTTTCTTCTCCATTTGCATATCTGCTTGGCAGGAGTGGTTGGTTATTGGGGCACAGATAATAATAACTTCCTTCTAGCAGGCAGCTATGCTAACAGGAAGTGAGGGATGAAATGTGAGAAACCTGAGGAACTTCCTGCAATGCCTCAGGAACTCTTGAAATGGTTCAGAGCAACCTCCAACCTTGTTCCCTCATTTGGTGAATCATTCTCCTTATGCAATTATTCGGCTGAATGCCACCCAGTACCTCACAAAATATTGCCTCTGAAGGTGAAGATTTCGTTTAACTGTACTTCATACCATCCTTTATACTAATAATTAATCCTTCCCGGGTGGCCCCTTCTGTAGCTGAAAGCACAAGCCATACATGAGAGCAAGGTACAGAAGTGCAGAAAAACTTGAGAAAACAAATTAGGAAGGTAAATACACAGAAAGCCCAGCAAGGACATAGCATGCTCAGTGGCCATGGAATGTTGCCTGGCTTCGAGGAAAAAACAATGTACATGTCACATCTGTTCAAAAATAATAGCTGGAATGTATTACGGCAGTAACAACACAAACATTTTAATGTATGATAGCATCAGAAAAGTGACGTGCAGAAGTAGTTCGTTGCTGACTTCTAAATTCTGGTATCCTGCCATGGTACTATTTGAGGTACAAGGACAGACAATGCCAGGGTGGATCTACACAGAGGAAAAAACCCTGCTATAAATAAGTCAGAAATTAATTCATTATAACAAAAGAAAAAAAGCTATGTAAAAATCGCATAGAACTTTTATTTTGCTCTCTGGCGCTTTCTGGTGTTGCATGTTTATAATGCATCCATATATATATATATATATATATATATATATATATATATATATATTCTCTCTCTCTCTCTCTCTCTCTCTCTCTCACGTAGCTGAGTCCCCAGAATGAAAAGTGGGCACAAATAATGTGCTTGCTTTAGATCCATATTATAGCATGGCAAACATAAATTTATTTTGGATATTTTAACTGATGCAAAGAGACATTTTCAATACTGTTCTAAATGTATTTTATTGTCTTATAGGACAAAGTGGATCTTGGCGAGTTGATGTTTTCACTTTGCTATCTTCCAACTGCTGGTAGACTAACTATTACTATAATAAAAGCTAGAAATTTGAAGGCCATGGACATAACAGGAGCATCAGGTAGGAATGTTTTTTTCATTCCAGTTTTAATGTACTGTTTAGAAAGCAATCATACAAGTTTAACATATGCCCATCCTAGCATTTCCTTTCCTTTCTATAAATGCAGTAGTTTGTTAGAGGGGAAAAGTAAACTTGGTCCTCAACCACTTCATCAGTATTTTTCTGAACTGAGGTAGTGGAGTATCCCAGAGGCACATTCCTTGCAAAAATGTGCAAGGGGTCTGCAGTGATCCTCTTTTAAAACATTGTCAGCAGTCGTTTGTTACACAATTAATCAAAAGTATAGCCAGGCACCAGGAATAAAAGAACTCTGCAGAGTAGAAACACATCCCAAACAGACCTGACATTTGCAGGTAAGACACACACTCCACCCTTTATCAAACTACATGGCTATTTTAATTGGGGTGGAAAAACCATCCCAGTTTATTTCCAATGCTTCTTGCAAGCATTTGAGTTGGAGGGGCCACACACTGTCATCATATGTACTGAAGAAGGGTTTTGACTATCTCATTTTGGGTTGTGGGTGTGACATATTTTATTGCATATTTCTAGTCCTTTAACAAATTCTGTATTTCAGATCAACTCTAGTTTATAAATGGAGATCCTATTGGGGTATAAATCTTCCCCCATGAATGAATAGTGTCAGCTAAGACACAATGGAGAGCGAGGTTATTAATTGTAGAACATTACTTTTATTTAAAATACAGATGACAAGATTATAAGGAAAAGGTATCAGAGAAACAAATTTGGTGCATTATTGCTTTAAACTTGTGATTATTTTGAAACAAACCAGTATGTTTGTTATATCCTTCACACAGATCCGTACGTGAAGGTTTCACTAATGTGTGAAGGGAGACGATTGAAGAAGAGGAAGACTTCCACTAAGAGGAACACCCTTAATCCTGTTTATAATGAAGCCATAGTCTTTGATGTCCCTCCAGAAAACATTGACCAAATTAACTTGTTTATAGCCGTTATGGATTATGACCGGTGAGATATCTGGACATCTCTTCAGACTAGTGATCTAATCGAATCTAATGGCAGTAGTTGGTTTTGTCTTCTCACTGAGATCTCTTTAAACTGCCAGAGCGGAGAAACCAGATCTCCCTTTGACAAAAGAGCTGGGGATGAATGAATGACAGCAGGGAAATGGATTTGGGTGGACTTAGAATGAGTGATGGACAGAGAGTGTAGGCAGTGCCAGATTTACGTATAAGCTAAACAAGCTACAGCTTAGGGCCCCACTCTCATGGGGCCCCCAAAAAAATTAAAGAAAAAAAACCTGGATGTACATTTCCAAAATATAATATACTTCTTTTTCATTGTATTTCAGTTCAACAATTACTTTGATAAAATACACATTTTGTTATGTGCAAATGGCTTTAGATACCTATTAGGTCTGACCAAACTGCGGGAGGCAGTGGAAGACAGGAGTGCCTGGCCTGCTCTGGTCCATGGGGTCACAAAGATTCGGACATGACTAAACAACAAACAACAACAATATATTCAACACAAAACAGCGGCAATTTGTTGTTGACAAAGGACAGCTGGACATATAAAGGGCCCCATTACCCTCAGTAGCTTAGGACCTCATCAAACCTAAATCCGGCCCTGAGTGTAGGTTGGAAAAAGACAGTGTGGCTGTGAGAGTTAGAGAGACCAAAGGAGAAATAGGATGAGGGAGATATTAAATTATATATTTAAAAGAATTAGGATAGTTTAAGATAGCCATGATAAGTCAGGAAACTGGAACTATTCAAATTCTGTATATATAAAGACTGCTTGTTCTGCATGTTATGTTCCTTAATTCACATCTGGGTGGATTCTCAGATAAATATGTTTCAGCCCATGCATTTGGTGTACGTTTAACTTGAGGCAATATATAAACGGAGAGTCCTACTGCTCTCTATAAGCCAGTAGGTGATCGCAGCAGGTATTTTGAGAGAGATCTGGACTCAGTAGAGCAGCTGTGGAACTGACTTTAGTGACCATTTGGGGACAGACCCTTGTGAGGGACTGTCGGGAGTGTCACACTCCCCAACTCCTCCTTTAAGCACTGGAGTGCTTAAAAATATTGGAGTTTCGGACCAGTTAAGAGAGGTGATAGCCTAAGGACTTGTACACATCATAGGCTGTACTCCACATCTGCTCATTGGTGAGATCTCCAAGGCTTTATGAAGTGGAAAATCAGTTAACATTGGGCAAGTCTTATTTCTCCTCATTTGCCTCAATTTGTGTGTGCTTTTTGCCTCATGTGATGGGGAACCTTCCTGGTAGGCTGGAGGTGTGATATCTTAAATGGCGCCTCCAAGCTAGGGATAGACCAGAACCAAGTATAGGTCTAGGTGCAGTAGGAAAGGAGAGGTGTAGACTAGCCACACACATAACATTTCTTTCTGGCTTCACCCAACAGAAGCTGCTTTGGTGGGTCCACACTGCCAACATGTTCCCTAAAATTAGGGAAAATGTTGACAGTAAGAACAGTAAATGGGACTTTAAAAATGTTATTATATCTTTACATGGGGCTTACAGTTATCTCCACTAGCTCTAATTTATATACAAGAACTAAACTTCCATTCGCTGAAGACCAAATACACAGGCTGCTAAATAGGTATATACCTCTCACGTGAAGGTTTAAAAAACAACCAAAAACAACAACCTGTAAATTGCATCAGCTAAGGGAGGATGATAATTACTGGGATCAGAACAAACGGGGTGTGTGTGTGTTTATTTAACCCTTTCCTCCCCTGCTATGGAGTGAGGAATTTTCTGCACAAATTTCCTCTTCATCCTTGCTCAGATCCCATTAGCATTAAGTGCAAAAAGATACATTTAAAGTCATGTCAACTTTAGTCCTTAGATGTGTTTCCAAATGCTCACCCTTGCTCAGAGAAGGTTTGAATTACACAGTTCCTAGATGTGAAATTTTAAGAAATAAATATTATTGAACCTTTTCACAGTGTAGGTCACAATGAGGTCATTGGAGTCTGTCAAGTAGGCAACGATGCGGAAAGCCTTGGGCGAGACCACTGGAACGAAATGCTCTCCTACCCTCGGAAGCCCATCGCTCACTGGCATTTGCTTGCAGAGGTAAGACTCCTTCGCCTGACACACTGCCTTTTCCATTATGCTAGAAGCTCTTAAAATGACCCTAGTGCTGGAGAAAACACCTTTTCCCCTCCTCTTCAAACAAGAATCCATTTAAGACACATTGGAATACGGAAGCTTAAAGCAAGGCTGATGTAGAGATCGAGCGAAATCTGATCCCAAGAGATTTCATTTTTAGTGCAGTGTGAAAATACTTCCAACTTAAAGGTAAATCCATATATCATGCATATGTGGATTTTTATAACATCTAAAACTTTGGGTATATACACCAGTACATCCTTGTGTACTAGAATACATCTGTCTTTTACAGATGGTGGTGTCCACTGGATTACACATATGAAGAAACTACTAACAGGGCTTATGATTACGTTTATATACAAGACAGAAATAATGATTTATTATCTGGTAATAATGTAAGCCCACCCCGGTGTCCAGAGGGATGTCAAATTATGTTGGAATTAAAAATGTCCGCAGAGTTCAGGACATGCAGTCGAAAGCTCTCCTCAAGTTACAATTAGATTCCTCTGTTTCTTTTGTCTTCATTTAGGGCCCTATTCCACAGAAATGTTATGCGGGCCTTCTGCGCATGGATGGCTGCCGAAGAGGCTTCCTCACTCTTTTAACCTATTCAGCAGAAATTTGGCATTCCTGTTGAACCCTTTCTTAGCCATTTTCTCAGGGGCCATTCCGCAGAGAGTCCAAAGGGGTAAAGACATCCCTTCCATCCCATTATTTAACCCTCACCCGCTTTCCCAACCCCAGAATACATTAATCCCAAACCACAAGGTGCAAAACTTCTGTTTGTTAGATGGAAATGTACCTACTTTTGTTTCTGAAGCTTTCTGTAGTTTTGATTCTAACATAGATACCCATGTCTATCTGTAACACCCATATTTTCATCTATACTCCTTAAATGAATTGCATTGTTAGCCGTGTTGTCTCAACCCACATAATGCATTTTTTTGAGATGCATGGAAAATAAAACATTTTATTATGATAAGTATTGTCATAGGTGGGGGGGGGGAATGGAATTCCTTTGTTTTATATACCTAACTCCACTTCATATACCTAACCCCATTAGGTCAGTGGTCAAACTATTAGTAGACAGTTTTTGTTTTCATAATGTATGGATTACAATACAATAGTGATATGGAAGTTCCAGTAAGTTGTGTGTCTTATCACTTTTAACAATCAGTGGCAACTGCCCACACAAAACCGAGGGAGCAGTACTGTGCCTCTGTGATTGACCACACCATAGATTTTAAAAATAACAGAGGGGCTTACTACACTACCCAAAACCGAAAGAGAACATGTCTCAAGGTTCTGAAGAAATATATAATTGTGTGTGTGTGTGTGTGTGTGTGTGTGTGTCTTATTAATTTTAAAATGCAGTTGTACAGTAGGAAAAAATCAGGGAAAAAATCCATAAAGTACAACTGAACAAAGACAGATCTCATTTTTCCTGTAGAACAAGATAGAGAGATGAGGTATAAGACCAGGATGCAGAATACAGAAGAAAAACAGGAACCTTCTAAGACTCTTTCCAAAAGTCAGGAGCATGTGGAGCAGGAGGGCTGAAACCCTTCAGAGGTGGAATTAATAAAATTCAGAAATGGAAACCACACATTTGCAAACATGTCCGGTGTAGCTTGGCCCTTGGGCACATTTCAGAACAGCCCAACGTGTTTTGGCCAATGACTGTTTAAAGGTCTTCTTCAAGGGCTACAAAAACACAATAATACACCGCATGAATCAGAAATGGAGTGCATATTGAAGCTAGAGACTTTGGTGCCACGTGGGCTTAAAGAAGACTTGGATTTCCTTCCACACTTGGAGACATGTCCCTGGGGTTTTTTGTTTTTTGTTTTTGTTTGTTTTTTGCACTGTCATGTTTACAAGTGAAAGTCCTTGATATTTTTATCGGAAATTAGGAACACTTGAGTGTGATTCATTAGAAAATACGCCATTTGCTGCCTTCAGACAACAATTCCAGTTGCCAGTTAATGTGAACAGGGATATGGGCAGGCCATTTGTCAATTTAAGTAAGTATACATAAGCTCATATGCAATTTGTATATGTTCTTACAGCCCCTGAAGAAGTCATCACTTGGTGTGGGGAACCTTTGGCCCTCCAGGTGTTACTGAACCAGAACTCCCATCAGCCCCGGCAAGCACGGGCAATGGCTAGGCATGATGGGGGTTGTAGTTCAACAGCATCTGGAAGGCCAAAGGTTCTCTATACCTTTGCAGGCCGAAAAGACTTTGGGCTGTTGCGAAAATAAAATCCATACATTTCTTCAACATCCTGAGAAACACTCTCTTTTGGTTTTGGGTTCATTTTGGATTCTCTCCACTTTTTGCATTTCTTGTTCACACTACAGTACATCAAAACTACAAGCGACTCCCACCCATAGCATTTTGAGAATTTGGGTCTCGTGGGATGAGTCATGCACTGAGTAGTTTTGACAATTGGAAACCACCCAAGTACAATTAAAGAAACAAATATAAGAGTTAGATTAAAAAGAATATATAACAATATTAGGCCTATTCTAGTGGTTTAAAAACATTTGGTGAAAAAGCCTGTGGACTTCTTTCTTCTCCAGGCACACGTTCAAATCGAAAGCAAATAAAGTAGGTTTGTGGTGCGGCCAGACTTGTTGATTTTATGACACGGTAGTCTTTTAGCAAGTTTTGCGATTTAGATTACAATTTGTTTGGCCTAATTCAAACTTGTTATATTTACTTTGCAGCTCTGATCCTAAACGGTTTTGAAAAATCTGAGCTCCCAGTCATCTCCCTTTGGGAAAGGCCGAATAAACTGTAGTCCAATTAGCAAATCTTGGAGAGAGACTTTCAACACAGCATCAACACCTCATCTGGAGAAAAACAAACAAACAAACCACTAAAGCACTTTTTACATGGTATGCAGAGATTGTGATAAACCAAAATGTGAAATGACTATCAGACCCATAATGGAAAATATGTAGACCAATACATCTTTGTTACATTTTTTGAGGCTGAGGAGTTGGGTATTTTTGTCAATCTGAAAAGCCAGTGCATAGAATGTTCGATAGTAATAATGTGCATCACTAAGTAAAAAAGAAAAATCAAAAATACAATTGTAAGCCACAGTCATTCTGCTATTGGGAGCACTGTCTAGTCATTAAAGAACTTAGATGAAATATTTATATTCTGTTTGTGAATCCATATTAAGTTGTCAAATAACTGTTCCAAGTTTGTAGAATAAATCATTTCCATAATTATTGCTTAATCTTGTCCTGTTAACCATATATACTTCAAGTTGGCATCTGCAATGAATTATTATTTAAATCTTGCATAGTAATATAATAGAATTTGAATTTTTGGGCTGGGTTCAATTCGGCCTTCCTTTTCAGATTGGACCAAAACAATTCTGTGATGTTGGGGAGCTGGGGAACTGCATTTTTCTCGCTTTCTGGCATGCTTGGGTGCAACTGTGTATGCTTGCAAAGGCATCCAAGTCTGAAACATAAATTACTCCAAGCCTTTCCTATCGCCTACTGTTGCCTTGTTTTCTTTGGTAAAAATGCCAACAGCAGAAAGAGTTTGCAGTTCTTTCCTGGCCCACCTCTTTCCTGACGGTATCATGAAGATTTCCACGCAGCACACATGAAGCCGCATACTCCAAATTAGTACATTTTAACAAAGCCCATTCTAAAACAGGAATAGTTAAGAACAACAAAAGCAGTAAGAATTGCAAATTAATTTTACTCCCGTCATTTCCTCTAGCTATATATATTTTTTCCTGAATAAGAGAAGAAAATAATGGCAATTATAGAAAACTCATAGTTTCCAGTATGATACTGGGCAAGGTTCAACGAAGTTCTTGCATGCACAGAATGAGGACTGGTCACAGAATGGGACTTTCCCCCTTCTCCTCACCCTCATGGACCTCCTAAATTTGCTCTGGAGGATTGAGGAACCTCCAGAACAATATTGGGGCACAGGGGAGGAGACGGGGGGCAGTCCCACTGTGTGAGCTGGCCTCATTCCCCACACGTCTACCCCACAGCATCACCTTGAATTCCACCCATTGGATGGAATTAGATATCTATGCAATTGGTTCCTTTTACAGTAGGCCCTATGAAATATAGAAGCTGTAATGGATTGTGCTGAAATGCATTGCAATTTAAAGCAAACAAAAGGAGCATTTTTTGATATGCCATATTCAGGCGCAGTATCTAGGACCAAAAGTAAAAGATACATTTTTTAAAAGATTAATTCATGCATCATGTAGCCCCCTCATAGCCCTCAAGTACAGAACAGGCTATCTCCATCCTTTGACAGTTTCACACACATGGAATGGGTCTGCGTATCATTTGTGTATAGGTGTTTGCTTTTTTTTAAAGGAACCCTAATAAATATACAAGTACTTACAAGGTGGTCTGATGGCTTCTTTCTTTCTTAACATTTTACAGCTCCTGAGAGCAGGAAGCAAGTCCCTCATGGCCACACAGGTAAAAATGCTTACACAGAAAAAGATAGCTGAGGGCAGCCCACTTTTTCTATGTACAACTCCCCAGGAAGGGACTACATGGTATGGTGTACAGTCACTGCTTGGGAGCATTTTTAAAGACTTTTTAACCTGCACAGCCACAGTGGACTTAATAGCTGATCAAAGCAGCTGTAAAAGGTTTTAAAAGAAAGAAGGCAGCCCTCGGACCATCTCCCAAGTACTGTTGCCATAGCCAGGTGTGTATCAGTTTGTAGATTATGTGGACAATTACATATATCTACATTCTAATCGACACAAGGGCTGGGGGGTGCGTGGGGTGGAATGGTTAGGTTTGCTTTTAGAAACCCGTAGCAAATAAAGTTCCTCCCACCTTCCTGCTCCACCATTTTTCATGAACATCTCATTTTGGGGGATTTTCTGGCTCCCTCTGCTGCTACGTGTCAAATTCCCAGATGAAAATACAGAATGCTTCTCCCTGTAATGGGATTACATAAGAGAGGTATATTCATTGTTCTTTGCAGAAGTATTAACTGAGTTGTGAGGACTATAGTCACAGAATTAAGCTGCACGGAGTGTCCCATAATAATTAGCATTGGAACATATTACTTGAGCTCGTCCTCACCTAAGACCTCAGCCTACTTCCATGTTAAATTTCACGTTGACATAAACCATGGAAGGGTTTGGGAACCAAGACATGAGTTCAGCCTTCAAATCCCCCCCCCCATTTTTTCCATGCATAAAAGTCCTTAAAAGTGGGATGAATCATGCCATCATTGAAAGCACTGAAGATTATAGCAGCACTTCTGAAATATTAGAGGGTAGGGAGAGATGGCAAGCCTACCTAAACTGCAGGAAACCAGGCTAAAGGAATCAGTGGGATACTTACTTTGGAGCTATCTTTTTCTCAGTGCTCAGTATTCAGGAACACTTAGAAGTACAGTCACACACACACACACACACACACACACACACACACACACACACATATATATATATATATATATATATATATATATATATATATATATATATATATATATATAGTGGCTAATGAATGGGGAAGGGAGAAAAGTTAAAAGCAGGCATAACTTAAATTGGACCAAAGCAGGCAGGGACGTCCTGAGTTATCACAGTGTTCTTTCGTTCTGTCAAGAGCAATGTACTATAAAATGACTGTACCTCAGAGTAAAATTGGAAAAAATAATGGCAGTGGTATTCATAAGGAAATAATTCTGCCATACAGTCCATTTTTATAAAATAGCTTCTTCTGTAAAAAAAAAAAACACAACAGAATAATACTACATACAAAAAAAGGGGGAAAGGGAGAGCACTAAAGTCTACTCTACTTTTGTTCCCCCTGTCATTAATAGTTGCTTCCTTCTTCATAATTGTGTTTTATAGTGAACAGTTAAAAGAAATAAGATGTGCCAAACTGAGGTGTGATATTAATGGAACTGTGCATTCCCTGTGGTATATCTTCAAGCATTGCATTAAAAGGTTGTTTCTAATACAGTGGGTTGGGCAAGGAACTGCAGCTGGAAGCAAGCCCGGGTCCTGCAATTCTCTCAAAGGGCCTCCATCTCCGTGAAGGGAAATGAACTGTGTACATCCAAAGGACTCAGGAAGGATGGGCAACATGGATGCACACCTCCACTGCTAAATAAGCTAACAAAAATGACACAGACAAGGCACGTATAGAAGATGGCCTGTAAGCACCCGGGCTCTTCTTTTCCTCTGTTTTCCATTTCCTCACTGTTTCTGTTTTCCTTTGGCCGCTGCAGAGTGAATACAGGTGGCTAACAAATGGAAACGCGCTACGGTGTGCTTGTAGCTGCTTGGAAAGCTGGCTGGCTTTCTCATCTTGCTGGATCAGGAGGCCTGTAGCACCACACCTGATCTGAGGAGGAGGAGGGAGTGGTAAAAACCATCGTGGCGACAGCGCTCCTCTGGCATTCTGCATAGTCGTAATGCACACACACCTTGCTTCATCACTTTCCAACCAATGATTTAAATAAGTGTTTTAAAACAAGTGGGGAACCTCCATGGGTAGAAGGAACTCCCTGGCTCATAAATACACCATCCAACTCACCTTTGTGTGAACCACTAAAGAGGGCTGATAATGGGAGGGTGAAACACGGCTAGCTCACTAAGTGGTTACAAGCACACCAGGATGCAAATCAGTCATGGGGAGCCCTCAGCCTTCCAGGTGATGATGGGTGCCACCTTCCATGAAATCAGTCGTCATGCTCAAGGATTGTGGGAGTAGTAGTCCAGCAAAATCTGGAGGGCCTCGGGTCCTCCACCCCTCATGCACAGGCACATGACTTGGTAAACAGTAATCTGTATTCACCCATGATTTTCTCTCAAATTTGCAATGTTTTATTTGGTTGCATGCTGGATAGTCCTCCATTTTTATTTTCATTTTCTTATTTAAGGCTCATCTGAAAAGTATGTAAAGAGATCTGTTGTATTTAAATATGACTTTGCTTTGATGACACACAGACATTGTACTATACTTTTAATATTTGTTGTTCAATGAGTAGTCCTGGTACATCTATGTTCAGTGTCTAATTTGGAGCGTGAACCCACATCCTTGTCAAGGCTTTGTTAGTTTGGTGGACTTCTTTTCTCTTCGTTCAGTAGAGGTAATGCATGATTGATTTGCAGTAACAGTCTGAGGGGCAAAATAAATTGAACATTTCTTAATTTTATATTTAAAAAGTATAACATTCTTATAAACACAAGTAAAATGTACTGTGGTTTCACTTATATAGATCTAGTCTGTACGAATTATTTTGTTCTTAATAAAATGACGTAAGAAATTGTGCTATTGTAATTTATGCCTATTTTGTATTTATATATTAAAGTTGAAGTGAATGTTTAAAGAGCTCACATTCAGTGCTTTAAAAGTCTTTTAATTCCATGTTCCCTGATAGCAACCTGTGGAGTAATTTTCTCCGAATCAAAGCCATAAATTAAGGCTGGAAGCAAAATAAGCAAGTAGCATATGCAACAAGGAGAGGACAATGCAACAGATACATTATTTGGGTTCCCTGTTGAAATGGAAATCTGCAGGATAAAACACAGTTTCTGCAGAGTTAAGTATTATTTCCTTAAGCACCACTGAGCAATTTAAGGGCAGTGTTGCAATTTGGTTCACCCACCCACGATGTTTCACATTTTAATTTTTCAAAGTGACAAGAGTATAATTTTCTTGTTTAAATGAGTAAGACTGACTTTCTCTCTGCCAATGTTTGACATGTCATTCAGGGAAATTGTTAGGTGTGCTTAGGTAGAGTGTGGTCATGCATGGAAAAGAGGAATTGGGAATAACTCAAGACATGTTTCTTTTACTCACCGAGAGACACTCCATTAAACTCAGGGTGACTAATGCTGAGAACCTATGCACACTTACTTGGGAGTAAATCCCACTAAACATGGTGCTGCTAACTTCCAGGTAAACATACATAGTATTAAAAAGTAAAGCAATATACCAGTTGCAGAGAAGCAAGTGGATAAAGTTACTGCTCTCATGTCATCCTTGTGGGTTTCCTGTAGGCATCTGGAGTTAGGCATGGTGAGAACAGAATGACTAGATGGACCTTTAACCAGATCCAGTAGAGCTGTTGGTATGTCCTTCTATCATAGGACATATTTTATAGACATGGGATGACTTTTACAAGGTTCCTGTCATGAATAAACATGAACGCATCATATGAATAGTTCACCCATTCTGTAAGCCCCTTTCCCTACTGTGTTCCAATACTGCCATGGAAAAGCATGTCATTCTAAGGCCCACTCTTGTGGTCCACCCTGAGCATTTATAAATATAGCTTCTGGCTTGACAAATAAACACACACAAAATCTATAACCCATTTGATGGTGAGGTAAAACATAAGCATACACTTATTTTTCCTGTCTAATTATAAACAGATGAAGTCACTTCCCGCTAGCTCCATCTGCCCCAAAAGCCATTTGTCAATGCCCGGTTTCCTTCTATTATAAGAAAATAAGTAATGATATTTCAGACTTTTCTCAAAAGCCATACAAATAGAAAAGGTTATGCACTTTAGCTAAATGCCATTTTACTTCTGTTTATACTGTGAATGTTGGTAATGTTTTGTGCAACATAATCTGCATAAAATATGCAGGCATTTCTCCCCTTCCATCTCTCTCTCTCACTCTCTCACTCTCTCACTCACTCTCTCTCTCTCTCTCTCTCTCTCTCACACACACACACACACTTCTGGAAATCTTGAGTTGAAACCATTGTTTCCAATTTCCCAAGGTTGATCACGAGGGCTGCTTATGATTAAAAAATGTCACATCCAGCACCATGAACTATTCTCACACCGGTCTTTGTTCAATCTGAATTGCAGGTGTTCCTACCAAGTAGTCCTTGGAACAGTAGGAGGAGCAGGAGTGCATTCAATTCCTTGATCCCCAAACCGGTGATCTGAGGCCAAAATGATTTCTAGATTAAAGTGCTTATTATCTGTCGCCAATGTCTCTTCCCATTAGCATTCATTCCTCCCAAAAGGAGTAGGTTTGACATCTATTTCCTCTTTGCTCATCCCAGTCTGCATATATCCACACTACAAGCTGGCAGCTGTATAACGTGGCACGCATACAGGTCAACATCCATTATCAAAATCAATACAAATTCCTTAGGTTGTAGGCAATTCTGACCCTCTGCTGATGGAAGGCTCTTTGGTCCAGCAGGGGCTTCTGCAAATGGAAAGCAGAGAAGGCAGTTCCTTTCCATTCCCTTTCTCTCTGTGTACCCTCCCAAAATTTTGCTCCTGGCACTTGCAGGAGCCCCTGGAACATAGAGCATGGGAGGTAGTGAGGAGACTGGCAGGAAAAAGGGGAGACTTACAAAATTCACCACCTCCTGCTTTCTGTTTGCGAAATCCTCTCTTGGATAAGTTGGATACACAAACCATTGTGCATATCTGATATATGAAGGCACCAAAAATAAATCAGTTTATTGCATGATTGCCATTTAAATGTTTTGCTTTTATTAATACAGGTTTGTATTAATTAATTTATTTAAGTACGTACCTGATAGAGCATGGTTATCATAAACTGCTTCAACTTATCTGATAGATTTGCCACAAACTGGTTCAGCATTAAGTCACCAAGTTTGAACAAGGGAATAAACCACAAGATAAATTGCAACACTACGTAGGCCAACAAGGCTTGCCCAACAAGGAGCTCAAGGGGGCTACCTCTCACTACCATTTTATTCTCGCTTCTGAGGTAGGTTTGTCTGAGAGACAGCATTTGGCCCAAAGTCACCTACTGAGCTCATGACTAAGTTGGGATCTGAACCTCAGTCTCCCCAGTCCTTGCATGACACTACACAGCCCCACACTGGCTTTTGGTGAACCACAAAGCTGAATGCAGCCAATCTGCGACCAAGCCAGACTCGGCCTATCAGCATTATGGCAGCCTTTCAGGAGCCCAAAAACTCTGTCAGCCCAGGACTGTGAAAGCAGAGGTGGTTAAGTAGCTGGTAGGTCACCATTGTGGACATGTTGGGCTTCCTCCTCAGTTTCAAGTTGTGCCTGCAATGTGAGAGAGACTTTGCCTGTCCCTTAATGAGAAAAAGTGCATTTCAGGAACCATTTAGAATCACCTTTGTTTCTGCCTTTGAGCTGATTTGCCCTTTTAACACAGTGATCAATAATCTACAGACTATATATAGAAGAGTTTGCCATTTCCAATTTAATTAAACCACAAGCCTCAATTTCATTCATGGAGTCACCAAGAAGGTCACATATTTTAATTTATGTGGTAAAACTCATAATACTTTTAATGTTTTGAAATTGCAAATTGCTGTTATTTATGTTCTGCCCAAAACAACCGTGAACCTGCTTTGTAGGAAAACTGTGATTGTTCAAAAAGATTTAAATTGAGGTTGTATAATTTTGAACATAAACAGTTAAACATACAACTTGCCAGCGCTTCCTGTACCACCGAGAAATTTGCCTGTCAGGGAAAGGTTACAATAGGAGCCACTCTGTACCCTCTTCATTGTAGGCGCAGGACTGCAGCCCACATTTCCACGATCTCGGTTAATGTTCCATGTTGACAATCTAATGACTGCAATGTGTTTGTTGAAACAAAATTTATTTAGTGCATTTGTAGCCCACCTCTCCAATGAGCTCAGGCATCATACACAGTTCTTCCCAGAAACTCTGTGTTAGTCTGAAAAATAGTGACCTCCTCAAGAGAGGATTTGAACCTGGCTCTCCCCAGTCCTCGTATAACACTTAAACTACTGCACAAACCTCAAAGAAGTTCAAAAAAAGCTTTGCACCTCATTCCTGCATTTCACTGTCAGCCCAAACTGCCTGATGTACTGTAAGGCAGCACGGAAGCAGAGTGAGATGATTCTTGCTTTTGCTCTAAAATGACAGTATTCATTTTTCACCCCTCACAGCGAAGAGAGGCTTTGCTTGTTGGAAGCTCTTAGCAATTGTTCCAGCCAAAGGAGGTACAAATATCTATGAAACTGTCCCTAATAGTACTGCTTCTCTAAATCATTGGCTTTAGGAGTTTCTCTATGTGCCACATCCTTCCTGTTTACGTACAGTTTTAGTTGTTGTAATAACCTAAGACAAATTCAGTCAAAGAAGCAGTCTCAGGAGCAAATGCAGGAATGTAAGTTTTCAGTGTGTGGATAATGGATCTGATTCTGCATTTAACAGAGATACATATCTGGGGTGCAAAGCTGTTCAGAAACAAAGGACTAATTTTCCATTCTGTTATCTTTTTCTCTCCAGTTAACACCCTGCTAAGATATCTCTATGAATATGCATCTATAAATCATTACTTTAATCTACATGCAGAAGATACACAATTCAAATAGAACTACATAGCTCTTTTGGAAATACTCATAGGCTAAATGTATGCACGTCAGTATCTTGAATCTTTTATTGAAGGTTGTTATTCAATCTGTGTTTAATTTGGGGGCAGGGGGGAGATACTGGTGCTCAAGTCTGTTTGGAATCATTTCTGATCTGGAAGCTGTTCCCCCTAATTTCCAATATTCTTACCTCTATATAGACTAAAGACCACTTTCTGGTAACCTAGTAGTTAAGGAAATGCATTGTACAACTGCTCATGCACACTTCCTGCCATTCTGTGATGGCCTGCCAGATCTCAGAGCTCACAAGACCTCCTCTAAAGATGTTGGGAATGGGGATCAATACCATGGTGCTCTACACTGAGTGAGGCCATTGGTCCATCTCGTATTATCTACACTAACTGGCAATGTCTTTTCAAGATTTCAGACAGTTCTCTCCCTAGCCTACCAGGAGAATGAACCTCAGGACCTTCTGCATGCAAAGCAGGTGCTCTACCATGGCCCTTCCAAGAGATCAAGGTCCTGTTCTCTAGCACAAATGAAAACGATACCCCCGAGGCACAATCAGAAGATGCTTCCCTGAGTGACACCCTGCTTGAGGGAGTTACAACAACAAAGAGATCCACTGTCCTTTGTTGGGACCTCATCACAGCTGACACCACCACCCCTTCCTTACCCTTGGGAGCACTAGCATTGATAGGCCCAGTTTGGGTCCCACAACACAAGGCCTAGTTAGGAGGCTGAAGCTTCCCAAGCAGGGAGGAGGCCATAAGTCCATGGCTTGTTCTAGATCCTGGCCCTGGGCAGTTCCAGGAAGAGGCAATTCCAAGACTGGGAAACCTGTGGCACTCCAGTGTTGGACCCCAACTCCCATCAGCCCCATCAGTTGACATGGCCAATGGAGTGTCTAAAAGCAGAGCTGGAAAACCTGAGGTACACCAGCTGTTGCTGGACTATCACAGGTTCCCCAGATCTGCTCAGCTCAGCACTGGTGCAACAGCTCCAGCTCAGCCAGGTCACATATTTTTCCTTGCCATGGTGAAGGTGGGAACAATCACATTTCTAACATCATGAATTCCCAGATTACCGTAAACTCTGGCATTGAACGCTGGTACAAATGAAGCACAGCATCCAGTCTCCTTTAAACATCATTGTCTCTTGTAAGGTAGAGTCACAAAAACATTAACAAAGATCACAAATGGCGAAAACAACAGAAGGATGTGTTTCTTTTTTCCACTCTGCTGCTAATTTATGAAGAGGGAGAAACATCAGGAACCTATTCAGATCCAAAATACATTTACTTAGAAATGGGCATGATGCTGCCCAGAGGTCTGTTATGAGGAAGGGTGAGATACAAATTAAATTAAATTAAATTACGTAAGCACAGATAACTCATAAATTTCGATGGGCGAAATAGACTGCAATCCCATAACTTGCAGTAAGTCTCAATGAATTTAATGGGTTCAAAGTAGTCATGTTTTGGATTCCATTGTTAAGCTCATGCACACTCCCTTCTGTTTATATTAGTTGGACTTGAAAATGCTTAACTTTGGCTGGATTGTGCCAAAGAATTTTTTTTAAATGACCATAAATTCTTCATCTGTAATACCAACCAGAAAAGCACATACATCCCTGCAGTGCTACTTCCCCTCCAATACTTAATGGCTTTGAATTCCTTTCTTCATCACAATCTCAAACAATATGTTTTTGTTTGTTTTGATATTTCCTTCACTCCAAGACAACCAGCATGGGCCCACTTTACACTGTGCCTCAAACTGAACTGGTTTGTAGTTACTGTCTGAAACCCAATTAATAAGAGCTTGCAACCCCCTGAAAAGATATAATTAGGGAAATTATTTTGTACATACATTTCGCCTGCACACTCAACCATCAATTAAATCATTACCCTCTAATCCAGTTCTCAGGCTGGGAAATGTTCTCTGAGTCAGTAATTCTGGTCACCACCAGAAGCTTGTTTTCACATAGTTTTTAAGTGAAATTGGTGAGCTTATTGGATGAATTAAGGTAAGTACGTTACCTTATGGAAATGAGGGCTAGAGAGACTTAATCATGATGGTGATTGGGTACATGTGGTGGCTCCAAATGTCTGCATTTAGCTTCCCACATAGATCTGGAAGATAAATGCCCTCTCTGTTACTGCATGTACTGCCAGGCCTATAATGGTGGTGTGAAATTAGAATCTGGTTTACAGCAGACATGTGGTGGCCCCAACCATGTAGTAGTAATCACACTGTCTATGGAACATATAAACTTTTATTTTAGAGGAAATCTTGCATGTGCCTATTCGGCTGACCACCCTTGTTAGTTTTGCTAGCTGCCACTTAGCATTCCAAGCCAAACAGTGTCTCACACTGTCACCTGGGAAGAGGAAGTGGCCCCATGTGACAAATTGAAGCACTTTTAAAATGTTTATTTCTGCCCGGCTGGCAAAGAGT
Organism: Zootoca vivipara; assembly: GCF_963506605.1. Classification (NCBI taxonomy): domain Eukaryota; kingdom Metazoa; phylum Chordata; class Lepidosauria; order Squamata; family Lacertidae; genus Zootoca; species Zootoca vivipara. The sequence continues at coordinate 65,673,291 of NC_083276.1, forward strand.
TAACCCACCTCCAGCCTGACTGACATAGAACTCTGATGGGGGCGGGACTGTGCACGGTTTGAAAGGAGGGAGTGTCGGTTTTGGTGAGTTAGGAGGGAGAGGGAGGAAGGTGTGGTGTGATGTTATGTGGTGGCTTGTATGAAGACAGTTAAGAGACTAGGAAAACTTAAAGTTAAATGTTTGACTGAGTTTATTTTGTACAACTGGAACAAAGCTAATTAATAAATGACACGTTAAAGAATCACTTATGTTTTTAACACAATAAAACTTCATCTCTGTTTTTGCCAACAAGAGGTCCGTTTGTATTTTTCCAGCGAGGTACCAGGACTCACAGCCGTGGTGACTCAAGAGAGGGCCAAACTCACCTCAGGCAGGGAGGTGGTGGTTTGTGTACTGAAGTTACACGGAGGAGGCTTAGAAGGGTAACCTGAGGTGCCAAGAAGTTGCCAGAGTGCCTAGGGCAAACTTCTACAGTGGGGGAATCCAACTGAGGGAGACCCTTTACAGGAGGCAAGAGGTTATTCCTGGGGGACAGCCTAGAGTTTCTTAAGGTACCAGGCCACGTAGGCTGGAAGGCTCTCCTTACTTAGAAACCCATTAGGAAAAGGGGTTTATTTTTGAGGCGGCAGGAGAAGAGGGTGGGTGTTTTCCCCTCTGGATTCCTGTGTCGCAGTGATAGTAAGGCAGAGTGGGACACGGGTCGTCACATTTTTGGTGGCAGCGTCGTGATCGAAATTCAAAGCTCACGCGCCTAGTTTGGTTTGAGTCTGTCAGGATTTTCCTGTGAGGAAAATGACTCACGTAAGAAAACCCAGAGAGGCAAAAGGAGATGAAAGAACGGAAGGGGCTGAGGGAAGCCCAGGTTCTGAGGTAGAACTGATGAAACTACGAATTGAGATGGCCCGAATTGAAGCTGAAAGTGAGAGGGAAAAAGCTAGAATTGAAAGTGAGAGAGAAAAAGCTAGGATTGAAGCTGAAAGTGAGAGGGAAAAAGCTAGAATTGAAGCTGAGAGGGAAAAGATGGCATCTGAGGAGAGAATGCAGTCAGAGAGGATAAGGGCACAATTAGAACAGGACAGAATGAGGCTTGAAGAGATACGTTTGCGATCAGAATTAACTCAGAGTCCAGTTAATAATGATAGTATCGCAATTAATTTAAAAAGGTTCCCCAAATTTGGAAAAGACGATAATGTCGAATCGTTTCTATTTACCTTCGAACGCGTTTGTGTGGAATTTCAAATACCTGAGGAGAACTGGATGCTTTATTTAAGACCTCAAATTTGTGGGATACTAAGTGAAATTTATGCTGACCTGAGGGAAGAAGAGCTGTCAAGTTACCAAGTATTTAAGCAAAGGGTCAGGGTTCGATGTGGACTCACGGCTGAACAAAGCAGAAAGGCTTTTCGTGAGGCAAAAAAGGAACATAAAGAGACTTATGCCCAACTAGCTAGCCGCTTAGATAAATTACTTGACAGATGGATTCAAGGGAGTGGAGTGAAGGACTTTGATGAGTTAAAACAATTAATTTGTTTAGAACAATTTTTTAAGCAAATCCCTAGCAATTTACGTTGGTTCTTGAGGGATAAAAAACTGAAAACTGTGGCACAGGTTGCCGAGGTCTTAGACGAACTACAAGGTGATTTCAATGAAATAGCATTCCCAAAACACTCACAGAAGGGTAATCCATGGAGAAACAGAGAAATTAAAGACAGGCAAGAAAATTTTCCTGTCAGGGAATCAGTTTCTGACAAGACAGGGTCTAAGAAAATCACTTGTTTTTTCTGTAATCGTGAGGGCCATGTACGTGCCAGGTGCCCCCTGCTGGTTAAGTCGCAAACTACACCTACTGCAGCTAAACAAGTAAAACTGGTAATGCAGTCACAGGAAAATAGCTCGCCTCAGACAGAAGGCTCAGAGAAATCAGACAGTCCAGCTGAGACTACTTCTAAGGTCTTACAGGTCTGGAGGGCTGAGCAGGAGTGCAACCAAGATTACATGGAGCCAATTGAATTAAATGGTCAGTCTTGTTTAGGTTTGAGGGACACAGGAGCAGAAGTCTCACTTGTCAAATCACAATTTGTTCCAAAGGAGCAGTACCTCAAGGGTCAGTCCTATAGTTTAAAAGGCATATGGGGCCCACATTTTGAAGTACCATTAGCTGAAGTTGATATTACCTACAAAGGATTTTGTGGCAAATGGAGAGTAGGAATCCTAAATGAATTGGAGGTACCCTTTCTAATAGGGAATGACCTAGCTAGTCAGAAGCATCGTATTCAAGTGATAACTAGGTCACAGTCTCAAGTCACTGAGAGTAATCCTCCTGCAGTTATAGAGTCACCCATAGAGCCTGGTGAGGACGAAGGGCTGATTAGCGTGCCAGTGGTCCAGGAGCACGGTGCCCAATTCTTGAGTGATCAAAAAGAGGATGAAACTATAAAAGAGCTGTGGGGTAAAGCACAAAGTCCTACTGCAGAAGTAACTGTGGAAAACCCCTGCTTATTTACCACCATTGAGGGAAGACTGTATAGAATTTCTAGGAGGAGGAAAACTGCTGCTGTTTGGGAAAGGAAGAAACAGTTAGTGTTGCCAAGAGCTTACCGGTTGCAAGTGCTACAAATGGCGCACGACGCACCCTCAGCAGCGCATCTAGGCATTAGAAAGACTAGTGATAGAATCCAAGCAAGATTTTACTGGCCTGGGATGGGCAAAGACATCAAAGAGTATTGCAAGTCCTGTGTGATCTGCCAAAAAGCAGGCAAAAGAGCGGACAAAACGCGAGGCTTGTTACAGTCTATTCCCGTAATTACTGAGCCCTTTTCCAGAGTAGGAGTGGACATCCTCGGGCCTATCTCCAGAGTTACAAAAAGGGGGAATAAGTTTATTTTATGCCTCGTGGATTATGCTACGCGCTATCCAGAAGCAATACCTCTGAAGGACATTGACTCAAAGACTGTAGCAAAAGCCCTCATGTCGGTGTTCTTAAGGCTTGGATTCCCCAAAGAAATTATAACAGATTTAGGGACATCCTTCACGTCCAAGACCATGGAAGAGCTTTTAACTCTTTGTGGGATTAAGCATGTTAAAACTATGGCTTATCATCCACAGTCGAATGGCTTGACGGAGAAATTTAATTCGACCCTGAGCCGGATGCTAAAAACCTATTCCATCAATCATCCTAACGACTGGGATGAGAGGCTGCAACACTTCCTATTCGGTTATCGCGAAGTGCCGCAGGAGAGCACAGGGTTCAGTCCTTTTGAACTCCTATTTGGACGACAGCCACGAGGACCCCTAGACTTGATGAAAGCAGCGTGGTCAGGGGAGGAGCAGATCGACAGCCCTGATGTTGTGACGTATCTACAGGAGCTACAGAGCGACCTTCAAGAGCTACGGGAGCAAGCTGCTCACAACTTGCAGCAGGCACAGCGTCGACAGAAGCAGTGGTATGATGCACACGCAAGAGACAGATCTTTCCAGCCCGGTGACAGTGTGCTCGTGTTAAGAACAAGACGTCGAAAGAAGTTGGAGATGTCGTGGGACGGTCCCTTCAAAGTGGTCGAGAGGATATCAGCGGTGAACTATTTGGTAGAGTTAGATGGGGAAGGGAACCGATGTAAAAATTTTCATGTAAACTTACTTAAGCCTTATTTTGACAGAAATAAGTTGGTGTTGCAAGTAAAGGGGAAGGTGACACAAGGAATTCATTTAACTGGGTGGGGAGAGCTAAGTAAGGGCACAACTCTAGCAGAGGTGTCATTCGATGAAAGTCTGACCCCAGAGCAAAAGGAGCAGTTAAAATTAGTCCTTGCTCAGTTTGCTCAGATCTTCTCAAACATCCCAGGGAGGACCAGCCTAGCAACTCATAAAATAGATACGGGGGAAGCAAGACCCATAGCTACCCCTCCTTACAGAGTGACGGGGGAGCACGCCGACTTGGTCTCTTCAGAGATCAGGGAGATGCTTGCACTGGGATTGATTGAGCCCTCTTACAGCCCCTGGTCATCGCCCCTGCTCTTGGTCAGGAAGCCAGACAATACCTTTCGTCCCTGTGTAGACTTCAGAAAGTTGAACCAGGTGACCGTGCCGGACGTTTACCCCATGCCACGGGTGGACGACTTGGTTGAGACCATAGGAAAAGCGAATTATATATCTACACTGGACTTAACAAAAGGGTACTGGCAAGTGGAAATGGATCCCTTAGATAAGCCCAAAACCGCTTTCATCACTAGAGATGGGTTGTTTGAATTTAAAGTGTTGCCTTTTGGGTTAAAGAACGCGGCAGCCACGTTCCAGCGACTCATCGATAGGATGCTAAGGGGTCTGAAAACGTTCGCCCTTGCGTACATTGACGACATAGCGGTATTTAGCCCATCGTGGAGAGATCACTTACAACACCTAAGTGTGGTCTTCCAGAGGATAAAAGCGGCAGGTTTAACAGTAAAAGCGGCTAAGTGCCAGATGGGGAAAAGACAGGTTAAATACTTAGGCCATGTTCTCGGAGGGGGAGTGATCAGGCCAGATACTAACAAAGTGGAAGCCATCAGAAGCTGGCCGGCTCCCAAAACTAAGAAGCAGGTGCGTGCCTTTATAGGAGCTATAGGTTATTATAGGCGTTTTATCCCCCAGTTCAGCACTCACGCGGCTGTGTTGAGTGACTGCACGAAGAAAAGCCGCCCGGACAAGATTATCTGGACCACACAGTGTCAACAAGCTTTTGAACTTTTAAAGGCTGCTCTGATGACAGAGCCCATTTTAAAAGCACCTGATTTCTTTTGCCCTTTTAATTTAATGACGGACGCTTCAGGTGTTGGTTTAGGTGCAGTGCTGGCACAGGAGGGAGTAGGAGGTTTTTTACACCCAGTGTTATATATCAGCCGGAAGCTATTAGAGAGGGAAAAGCACCTCTCTACCATAGAACTCGAATGCCTAGCGATTTTGTGGTCCGTAGGTAAACTGAAGCCTTACCTGTGGGGCCGAAAGTTTACCCTATATACCGATCACTCACCGCTGAAATGGCTAAACCAAATGAAGGGTAACAACAGCAAGTTAATCAGGTGGAGCATGCAGTTACAGGATTACACATTTGATGTTAAGCACATAAGTGGGAAGGAAAACATCATAGCGGACGCCTTATCCAGGTATTTTTGAGAGGTATAGGATGGTGCAAATTATTATATGAAATGGTGGGAACCCTAGCAAAACATTTGTGCTAAGGCGTTATAATCTGACACATGCCAAACATGATTTATCTGTGTACAAGTTTATGAGATGTTAATTTAGTTCACTTTGTAATATGAATGTTATAAAATGCATTGAAGTATTTTTAACCCCAAGCCCATTGCTTTGGCATTGCTCTAGTTAATTAAGAGCAAGCCGACGCAATGTCTTTGTGGTGGGGGTAGATATGTGACAAATTGAAGCACTTTTAAAATGTTTATTTCTGCCCGGCTGGCAAAGAGTTAACCCACCTCCAGCCTGACTGACATAGAACTCTGATGGGGGCGGGACTGTGCCCGGTTTGAAAGGAGGGAGTGTCGGTTTTGGTCAGTTAGGAGGGAGAGGGAGGAAGGTGTGGGGTGGTGTTATGAGGTGGCTTGTATAAAGACAGTTAAGAGGCTATGAAAACTTAAAGTTAAATGTTTGACTGAGTTTATTTTGTACAACTGGAACAAAGCTAATTAATAAATGACACGTTAAAGAATCACTTATGTTTTTAACACAATAAAACTTCATCTCTGTTTTTGCCAACAAGAGGTCCGTTTGTATTTTTCCAGCGAGGTACCAGGACTCACAGCCGTGGTGACTCAAGAGAGGGCCAAACTCACCTCAGGCAGGGAGGTGGTGGTTTGTGTACTGAAGTTACACGGAGGAGGCTTAGAAGGGTAACCTGAGGTGCCAAGAAGTTGCCAGAGTGCCTAGGGCAAACTTCTACAGTGGGGGAATCCAACTGAGGGAGACCCTTTACAGGAGGCAAGAGGTTATTCCTGGGGGACAGCCTAGAGTTTCTTAAGGTACCAGGCCACGTAGGCTGGAAGGCTCTCCTTACTTAGAAACCCATTAGGAAAAGGGGTTTATTTTTGAGGCGGCAGGAGAAGAGGGTGGGTGTTTTCCCCTCTGGATTCCTGTGTCGCAGTGATAGTAAGGCAGAGTGGGACACGGGTCGTCACACCCCACTTCCTCTGCTGTTCCTCAGAAGAGCATAGCCTCCAACATTTCCCCATTGAAAAAAGGGGTGTCCTATTCCACAGTAATGATAATATTTTTATTCTTTATACCTCACCCACCTGACTGGGTTGCCCCAGCCACTCTCGGTGGCTTCCAACATATATAAAAGCATAGTTAAAACATTTAACAATGTCCCTATACAGGGCTGCCTTCAGACGTCTTCTAATGGTTACTTAGCTCCCTGGCTCGGGATTCTCATAATTCCATACCCTCCGATGAAAATAGGGAGGTCCTAAGGGATGCGTGTGGCGCTGTGGGTTAAATCACAGAGCCTAGGGCTTGCCGATCAGAAGGTCGGCGGTTCGAATCCCCGCGACGGGGTGAGGTCCTGTTGCTTGGTCCCTGCTCCTGCCAACCTAGCAGTTCAAAAGCACATCAAAGTGCAAGTACATAAATAGGTACCACTACAGCGGAAAGGTAAACAGCGTTTCCATGTGCTGCTTTGATGCGCCAGAAGCGGCTTTGTCATGCTGGCAACATGACCTGGAAGCTGTACGTCGGCTCCCTCGGCCAATAACACGAGATGAGTGCTGCAACCCCAGAGTTGGTCATGACTGGACCTACTGGTCAGGGGTCTCTTTACCTTTAAGGAAAAGTGGGACATTCTGGGATCAAATCAGAAACCAGGACGGCTTCTGTAAATATGGACACTTGAGTTGCCTGTGCTGTTTCTTCCACCAGAGGAGAGAAGTTTTTCTGATCCCACTTAATATCTTGACCAGAGGACCTCCGCTGCTTCTGACATCTGGACTTAAGGATTGAGCCATACTCTTCTGCAGATTCTCTTTGACTTGTTGACAAATTTCCATTCTAGAATTATCAAAAACCAGCTGTGCTACATTATCTCTTTCTCCAGAGTCTTTTTCTCTTCTGCCAGACCGAACATGTAATGCAGCACTGAGGCCACACTATCTCCTCCCTGATCAGAGTCAAGGGGAAGAAAACAATCAGAAAGAGAAAATGTTATGATAATTGGTCATTAATTTTTGCTGATGCTCACATTTTGCTGTGAATATCTTTGGCAATTTGGAGGATATGTTCAGTTATTGTGCTTTTGAATAGACGAGGTCAAGAAAGGATGAGGGAGTTCACCGCAGAGTGGTGCCCAGGAGTTGATTAGATATGAGCATTGGCAAACCACTGAGGAAGAATCGCCTCAGTACTATCAAGTTTGAAATCTGTGAGAGTGGGAATTCGGTAGAAAGTCCACCAGCCACATTTAATTTCAGGGGGGAAAGAACTTCTCAATAAGGAGACATTAAAAAGGAAACTGTAATTAGAAAGAAAGTTGAACATTGTATTGACTTTATTAGTCAAATTTCTCTAGGAGGAGGAGAAATTCTCCAACAGATCATGGAAATAAGACCAGCCATTAGCAGTGGCAGTGGCACCGTTTTTGGTCTTTAGCCACTGCTACTTGTGGCAGCTTGACCACAATGTTAAACCATCACTGTACCAAAGCCAGGGGTAAAGCATATTATTTTATTATTCATTATAAACCCACGATAGTTAAATTGCAACCTCATGTTCAGAGGCAAGAGACTTCTGAGTAACAACTGCTGGGAGATACAATGAGGGTGTCAGCCTGTTGCCTTCATGCCTTGCTTTCAGGTTCCCTAGCAGCATTTGCCTGGTCATTTTTTGAAACAGGAAAAATGCTGGATTAAATGGATCCTTTGGCCTGATCCAACAGGGTGTTCTTCTCTATTTCTTCCAGGACATTCTATACAAGATCTCAAAGTAGCTGTTTTATTACAGAAAAATTTCAGAAACAGACTGGAAAGAGAAGTTGCTGAATTGCGACTCATTACCAAGCTTAAGATCATGGAGAGACCTGGTCTGAATAAAGACATTGGATTCTTATCTCATTATACATGATAAAGCTTTCTTATGCCATTTCACCCCTTGCTTTTTCCTGCAAGACCAATTGCAGTCGTTAACAGTCATTAACAGTTGTCAACAGGCTTACCACTACTACCGGTATCAACCAATCACCCATTCCCACCACCCTTCTGAGTAATACCCCTCCCCACCCTCTGACTATACATAAGGGTCTGATTACTTCTGTTTCAGTGTATCTGAAGAAGTGTGCATGCACACGAAAGCTCATACCTATGACAAACTTAGTTGGTCTCTAAGGTGCTACTGGAAGGAATTTTTTTATTTTGTTTTTTCAGCTTTTTTGTGTGGTGTTCTGCATGTGTTTATATAAATAACATTAATATAAGACGCTTTGTTCTGGATCAGACCAATGCCAATCTGGTCCAGCGTTCCATTTCCAATAGTGTGGCCAGCCAGGTGTTTCTGAAATCTAATATGTCAGCCAGGGTGATGATGTTTAAAAGGTTTCCTTACCCTTTCGACCGACTCTTGTCAGTCATCCTTTCCACCAACTGTGTTTGGGGGGAGGGTATATGAGAAAGTAACTTGCTGTTCAAATTTGGCCTGCCTTAACTCACTAACTCTGCTCTCCTGCCTCTTTGCTCCCTTCCCCCAATCATAAATTTGGCAAATGTTGTCTTTCAGCAGTAAACTTAAGCACATTTAAACTTTACTCTGTGCTTTGTCAGGGACGCAGTGGGTTAAACCACAGAGCATAGGGCTTGCTGATCAGAAGGTTGGCGGTTCGAATCCCTGTGACAGGGTGAGCTCCCGTTGCACGGTCCCAGCTCCTGCCCACCTAGCAGTTCGAAAGCACATCAAAGTGCAAGTAGATAAATAGGTACCGCTACAGCGGGAAGGTAAACGGCGTTTCCGTGTGCTGCTCTGGTTCACCAGAAGCGGCTTTGTCATGCTGGCCACATGACCTGGAAGCTGTACGCTGGCTCCCTCGGCCAATAATACGAGATGAGTGCGCAACCCCAGTCGGTCACGACTGGACCTAATGGTCAGGGGTCCTTTACCTTTACCTGTGCTTTGTTTGTTCAAACACTTTCCAAAATATTTCCCCCTTTGGTTTTTCACTTGTTTTTAATTAGCTTTATTAGGGCCAAAACTATTTACTGTGGTGGGCCGCTGTGGAGGGACACAGACAACTCAAGGATTAATGAATTCAAGAAAACTCTTTGTATTAGTAACAGAGGCTTATAATAGAGATTAGTTGTTGTGTCACAGTTTTGACTGTACAAAATATTTCTGTTGAAAAATGTGATGTTTGGCTTTTTCACACTATTGCTATTCACAGCAAATCACCAGCTTTTCTGATCTGTTGAAGGCAATACAAGGGTGTCACTGACACCAGCCTCAAATTATTCTACTTCAGGCTTCTGACCTGATTTGCACAACTTATCTCCAGCATTGTCTTCTTGGACATATTTTATCTTACAGCGCTATCCTCTCCATGTCTTCTCAGACCTGTTTTGCTCAGTGGGCCTTACTCTCAGTTAAGTGGGTACAGCATCCTTAACCATGTTTTTCAAGCTTTCGGGAAATCTGCAATTCGGTAGGGCTACTTTTGCTGCAGTAGACCACCAGAGGCTTCCATCATATTGTCAAGAGTAGCCTTCCCTAATCTGGTGCTGCCCAGGTATTTTGGACTGCAACGCCCATCAACCAGCATAGCCAATGATCTGGGATGATGGGAGTTGTAGTTGGACATCCAGTTTCAAATTCATCTTCCAAGGTGGAGTGACTAGTGTTGCTCTGTTAAGCTGGTGAAGGTTTACTGTACCCTGGAAAGCATTTACTGTGCCGTGGGTTACTTGGCAGCTATAATGCCCTCCATCAGAAGTCGCCTTATTATTATTATTATTATTATTATTATTATTATTATTATTATTATTCCCCTCCCACCTGGCTGGGTTTCCCCAGCCACTCTGGGTGGCTCTCCACAGAATATTAAAAACACGATAGAACATCAAACGTTAAGAAGTTCCCTAAACAGGGTTGCCTTCAGATGTCTTCTAAAAGTCAGATACAGTCACACTGAAGGGAGAGGTTTGCCAATTGTGTTATTGAGCTAAATTTGATCCTATCATTTGCATTGCCTGCATTGTATAATTCTGAGTGTATGGCTTAGCCTCCCCCCCCCAATATTCTGTGGATGCTCTCCTTCTTAAAATGCTTTCCTCTTTGCCTCTCTGTGTGCCCAAGTGTAATGTAACAGTGAGACAGCTTGCTATCAAGGCTGAATAAGCTGGCCTTGTCTGGAACACAGAGAAAGGCTTATCAGCGGATGAGCTTGACGCTGGAAGTTGCTAGCTTGACGCATAAACTAGTCTTATTGAAGGCTTTGTTGAGTCAGCATGTGTTTACAAGAAGAACCGGACACAGGAAGATCCATATATGTACTTGTAACTTATGACCCCCCTTGCGTGCGCATTTATTTACAGAGGAGGGGAGCCCAAGAAGTGTACAAGAATCTTTGCAAATTTGTGTTTCTTTACTCTTGTCGTGGAGCTGATCACCAAGAGTCTCTTAAATTTAAGAATTAAATTCTTTCTCTGAATTCAACCCTCGGTGTCGTTGTTGACTTTCTCTGTCCCTGCCTGGGCGCAACTTAAGGACCCTTATCAGCTAATAAGGCTACAATACCTCATGTTGCATCCGCTGTGGGTTGCGCTTTTTCATGATACGAACACAGCGGACCCGGATGTGTTTACCTCCGGGTTTCGCCGTGTGCGCATGTGCAGAAGCATTCTGCACACTTCGAGCATGCACAGAAGCATTATATCGCGCTTTTGCGCATGTGCAAAAGCGCCATTCGGGTTGTGGACTTTTCAGGGTGCAAACAGCACCCCGGAACGGATCGGGTTTGCAACCCGAGGTACTACTGTAGTTGTTTATTTCCTTGACATCTGGTGGGAGGGTGTTCCACAGGGCGGGCGCCACTACTGAGAAGGCCCTCTGCCTGGTTCCCTGTAACCTCATTTCTCACAGGGAGGGAACCGTCAGAAGACACTCTGTGCTGGACCTCAGTGTCGGAGCTGAACGATGGGGGTGGAGACACTCCTTCAGGCTTAACTCTACACAAACGAAACAAAAATATGGGAGACAGAGGAAATAAAAAGAAGCAAAGACTTGGGAGGATATTGGAACACTTTGGCAGACCTAATATGCCCCCAGTGCTTTAAAAAAAAAGGTGTCAGTACTCACCATGAAGTTGTTACAGTAAGTGCCACACTTTTCACATTGGGGGGGGGCAGGAGAGATGTTGGTATTGTGTGCCCTTGAGTACCCCCAGAAAAAAGCACTATTGGGAAACGAGTTTCTGGAAGGATCAAATCCAGACCCATTTTGACTACATAAACTTCTTGTCTCAGATATAAGGTGCTAATTATTACTACTATTTATTTTTTACATAACACCATTGAAGTCATAATATCCCTAAAATCAAAGAACAAGACACGGATAGTACAGGAACTGATTGACAACCACCATGCTTCCAAGCTTGTATTTCCTCACTCTTTAGATCATGTTTCCCTTATCCTTTTTCTGGTACCAGGCTCTGATCTGCAGTGTATAAAATAGCACCTGCATGAATGATATTTCAACAGTATAATTGCAGTATATGTCACCACTGGTTTCAGAGCAGCTCCCAAAGGATGTCTCGTAAGAGGATATTAAATACATGCCTGGATGCTGAGGAGGAGCTTTATACAGCCTGGACCTGGTAGAAGATTATTATTAATAGGAAATAACAAATTCTTATATCTCAGTAAATAAATATATTGTCTTAACTGCAGTTTCCTGGCCTAAAGAGAATATTACAATGGCCATTCTTTCAGATAGGGAAAATGACTATTAGCCTATTTAAACAAGACATTTGAGGTCCATATCTGTTTTACACGTCCGCTGAGTATCTCTGATTGTTTTAGAACTACGCTCTCTAATAGTAAACTCAGGTGGGGGCTGCCAACACAGGCATACCTGCCAAGTTCCGGCCTGAGAAATAAAGGACTGGACTGGAAGTAGCAGACCGGAAGTAGCGCTGCCGCCATTTTGGAACTGGGCGAGCATGCTCAGAAGCGACTTTTGATGCTGCTCTGCCCTGTTCTAAAATGACCACCGCACCAGAAGTCGCGCTGCAGCCATTTTGGAACTGGGCAAAGCAGCATCAAAAGTTGCTTCTGAGCATGCTCCGCCCAGTTCCAAAATGGCCGTCGCACCAGAATAAACTGGGGAAAAAGAAAAAAATCCGTTTTTTCAGCTGTGGCCAGCTGGAAAAACGGGGTTTTTCCGGGGAATACAGGAGACTTGGCAGCTATGAACACAGGATTGGAGCCAAAATCGGGCCACTGAGGAACATGAAAGAGGTTTCAGCATGCTCTGGGAACACCCAAGTTTTGCCAAAGTACAAATATATAACCTAAGAGGACAATATAAAGAAACAAAACCTAGACCAGTGTGGACTGAGCATGCCCAGTAGTCATGGAATGAGAGTGTCAGTAAAACAAATAATAATTTTTTAAAAAAAACTAGGATTAGGATACCCTTCTTGAGCTTCTAACAGTTTATAGGATCCTGAAGCATGGCTGGCTGGAATCCTGAACAGGAGCATTCCAGGCTGTGAGTGTACACTGCAACATTTTGCAGGATCCATGTGTTAAACATTGTTCCCCTTATCCAATAAGGAAAACCCCCAAACTGATTCAGGGTCACATGAATGTAGCTGATGCAAATTTGCATATGGATAAGCCCAGATGCTCATTGTAGACCCAATGAAGAATTTGGGGTAGATCTTTCATGTGAATGGAGATGCACATCCTTCTCTGGAGTTCTTCGTTATTAATGTACACCCAATTACTAGCATTGAATATAATTGTAACTTGATTGGTATAAGAAAACTAACTCTGGCTCTTGCCCATATAGTTGTATCATTGGTAGATAAACAAGAGGGGGGGGGGAATACTTGGAAAGAAGCAGTTGAATGCAGTTGCTATTTTTTTGCATTTCTAAATCTCATTTAATTAAGCATTTGTGTCGGAGATATTTAATGCTTTCCAAATACATAAATGAAATCATTAAAAGGTTGTAAATTTGATAATCAAGCAAAGTACATCAAGCAAACATTAATTTATTGTAAATGTAATAAGCCCTACTATATTAATAACTCTGGAGCTAATCAAGGCACAAGAGTATATGCTCAATTAGGTATCACCCTTATAAAAATGCTTTTAATTTAAGAAAGAAAGAAAGAAAGAAAGAAAGAAAGAAAGAAAGATTGAATGACAGAGTGAATGCTAAGAAGCAGTGCCATGTTTTATACTGGGGAACCTTTCACATATTAAAAATATGTTGCGCTTTTCACCAAAGTTCCTACATCTATTTAACCACGGTGATAAAAGTGGATGTCAACATTTATTAAGAGTGTTATTCTGAATAATCATCTTAGATGCAGTATGAAAATCACCACCTTGAAATGATAAATCAGAATGATGGGCACTTCACAATGGGATGCTAATTGGAGACAAGACAATCTCGTCCTGCATGAAATTGAATTAGAAACAGCTGAAGATGTGCCTGTTTTTATGAGAATTGTGAATTTGCAATCTGAATCAGTGAACATGCCACTAAATAAAACAAAGCTCCCACCCCTAAATCTAAACAATCTGCATGCATTTAATAATACAGACTGTAGGGATGCAAAACAGGATGGTTGGTTTTTTTCTTCCCCTTTCAGGCAAGTGACTTGTTTCCTATATGGCATTGTAATAAATGTTTTGGGCTTTTTAAAAAGCAAAATCTTGAAGCAGACCCATTAAGTAACTAGACACTGATATATATATGCTGAGCAAAGATTTTGCTGGCACTTGTTGCACTGCTAAGCTGCAGTCCTAGATATGCTTACTTGGGGGCAAGTTCCATTGCACTCTGAGTATTTACAAATTATATAACTCAACAGCACACTCATTAAGTTGAGTAGATCTCAAAAAGCTTAAAATAGTAGCACTCATGTGGAGTCTTTTTCCACTACAAACAGGCACCAACTTAGTCATGCAGCCATGATAAGATTATTTATTTATTTATTTATTATTGAATTTATATAGGGACGTGGGTGGCGCTGTGGGTTAAACCAGTGAGCCTAGGTTGGCGGTTTGAATCCCTGCGACGGGGTGAGCTCCCATTGCTCGGTCCCAGCTCCTGCCAACCTATCAGTTTGAAAGCACGTCAAAGTGTAAGTAGATAAATAGGTGCCGCTACAGCGGGAAGGTAAACGGCGTTTCCGTGTGCTGCTCTGGTTTGCCAGAAGCGGCTTTGTCATGCTGGCTACATGACCTGGAAGCTGTACGCCGGCTCCCTCGGCCAATAACGCGAGATGAGCGCCGGAAGCTCAGAGTCGGTCACAACTGGACCTAATGGTCAGGGGTCCCTTTACTCTTTATTGAATTTATATACCACCATATAACCAGAAGTCTCAGGGCAGTTCACAGATATTAGTGGCACAGAGTGTGGAACTCAGTTTGGCCTTTTGGCTATCACCATTATGCAATTATAGGAAACACACACATCTAGAACGCTTTCAGATTGCTGCTGTTTCTTCCTTCGGCCTCTGAGGTAACTTCCATCCCTCCCCACACTAACTTTCTAGTTAGTAGAACTTCACTATCAAGACAACTGCTGCAGGTCACAGTTCCTGGTCTACAGTGTAGTGTAGCTTTTTCTCCTCTTCCTCCAGTATTAGTTTGGGATAACAATCACCACCTGGGAACAGCTACATGGCTGGGCGTCTGAGAGAAGCAAGCAGCTGCTGTCTTCCAGATTTGAAAAGACCAGTGTCTTTACATACCCCAGTGCCAATGTAACAACATTTTTCAGCGGGGATCCAGAAACGTAAAGGCCAGTTAGCTGAAAGATGTGTTGAAAACTATGGCTTCTGCAAAGGCAACTTACATTTCATTTTTTTGAATTCAACAAACAGGTGGGGCGATCTCACAGAGTTCCTCACTGAAACCACCTCAGCAAACTTAACACATCTGGTAAAGATGACGGGTAACTGTCTAGAGAAGAGGAAGCTGAGGAAATAAATGGGCAGTTCTCATGATAGACCCCAAAAGGAGGCGTGCATTTTTTGTTCAAAAATTACCCAGAGTCAGTGAGAGATGTGGCCAATTTGCCATTGACGCCGTTTTATTCAGGGTGGTAAAAACAAAAATGGGATTTCATGCGACTCCAAAAAGTCTCTCCCCAAATTCGGTAAATGGGCATTAAAATGTGAAATTCAGATGAATGTAAGCAAGTAAAAAGTGATGCTCCCAACATCCTAACTCCACTTATAAACTACCACAAATATAAGCTACTAGTCATGAAATCAATATATTCAGGCTTAGTGGTAGTGGGCCTCTGAATGTTGCTAGAGAGCGCAACTGCAGAGGGATGCTTTCCTCGTGCCTTGCCTTTTGGGCTTCAAATAGGCAAGTGGTTGGCCAATGTGAGAAACAGGATCTTTTAAATTCATTATAATCATTATCTAGGGTAGTAGTTCAGTGGCAGAACATCCACACTGTGTGCAGAAGGTCCCATCTTCAGTTTCTGGCACATCCAGAAATCCCCTGTCCTCCCCTGAAGCCCTGGAGAAGTCACTGTCAGTTAGGGCAAGACAATACTGATTTAAATCGAACCCATGGTCAGACCCAATGTAATGCAACTACCTATGTTATTGATGGTCAAAATATCTAAACCAGATATGATCAAACCACCATGTGCAGTCAGATATTAGTAAATAAAACAACAAGCAGCCAGTTCCTTGGAAGCACCAATTGTGGGAAACAGCAGCCATTACTAAGACAGGTTTCAACATACAGCTTCATAGCCCCAAGGCAATCTTCAAGGTGTGCATTCCTGAGCCATGCACTCAAGATGGAAAAGATGGCAGGCCTCGGAAGCATTCCGTTCCTCTAAGTGTCTTCGGTCAGCAGTCTGGCAATCTCTCATCCCAGATGTGGGCACAATGTTCTTTCGATAGCTTCTCAAAATCCTATCACAGCCTTTTTTTCTTTACTTCCACTGATTTCTAGGGGGTTAAGAGCTACCGTTTAACAATGCAGTACAACGTTTAATCTCTTGGTGCTTCTCAAAGTGCTGTTTTTGCTCCTGCGTGCAACATATAATCGCTGTCAAGCATGTGCTGCGTTCCTGTGTGGCAGGATTTGAAAGATATAGTCCGCGGCTTCTCATATAGCATGAAAGATGAAAGCATCCATATAGTCCCACAGCGGCTCATTAAAACATTTTAGAAACGTGGCAGAGTGCACATCTCATGCAAATGACGCTTGCACTCCATTTCCCTCGGGATCTTTTCTAAAATAAACATACTAATGAAATAAATGTCTCAAAAATCCTTAAGAAGAAATTTAGACTTCAGCATGTGACTCTATGGAAATGCCCCATATATGGTATACACTTAACAGGGGGGGGGGAGACACAGTACTAATTCCCTGGGAATTGTTTCTTTTTGAGGGTTTTAGAAATTCTCCGATAGATTATTTCATCCACCAAGAGCATGAAGGATAGCAACCCCAGTGGTGAAATTTATCACAGGGGCACAGTTAGGGCCAGAGGCGCCAGCTTGTGATTTGGGGGGGGGAGATGATGTCACGTGTGTGATGTCCTGACGTCACATGCATGAGCATCATGCCTCCCTCCCTAAGCCAGGCAGAAGCTTCCCAGGCTTTAGGAAGGAGATACCAGGGGAACATTTAGGAGACTAGCCTAATCCCTCTAGTCTAATGACCACATGCTACTGAGCAACACTGTGACAAAAATAGGAAGAAAGCGCAAGTTAAAAGGGAGAGTTATGTATAAAGTCATGGTAGGTGGTGAGGGGCTAGAAAAAGAAATGTTTGGTTAGCCCTAGAGACAGGATTTCAGCATAGCAGCTTGTCTTGTTTTGTAGATCCTCAGGAAAGTCCCTTCTCTCTGTTCTACCAGCCACTGAAGTGCAGTTAGAGATGATTTGATAGAGGGTTTTCTGCGTTCTGGAACTTTTTAGAAGGGAGGCCTTGGTTCGCCCCCTTGATCTGCAGGCAATGGGATTTTTCTTTAGTCTTGCCACTGGCCTGCAAGCTATCTTGAAAACATATCATAAATTGCTTTGAAAGAGTGGTTTAAAATATAGAGTTTGGGATATACTCACTGTATAAGAAACACGACCCGGTGTATAAGACGACCCCCGTCTTTTAAGAAGATTTTCCTGGGTTAAAAAGTAGTCTTATATACTTCTCACTCTGTGGAATGTAAACACATATGCAGTCATGTGATAGACAACAATCCCATGAATGTGAACACAGGGAGTGAATCTCTTAACAAAGCACACACACACACACGTGTTAGGATCTCTTACTCGCAAGTATGACCCTGGCAGAGACACATGCCCAACTGGCATGTTCTCTCCCTCCTAGTCGATCGTTCGGGAGCTTCAACGATCTCTTTTGCCCAAACATAACAGCGACTGATGCCAACTGACATCAGCACACTTACAGATCCACAGAGTTTGCGTAATTGCATAACAGAACTCAGTAGCACAGTATTTGGCTAATCTACGTTTATTTACATATAAACACACACGGAGCACTGCAACATGACTCCCTCTCTCTCTCTCTAGCACCAGGCAGCAAAGAGAATGAACAAAGGACAATAGTCCCACTTCAGGAACACACAGTAACACAAACATCCTGCCTTCGTCACTTCACACTCTATGGAATGTAAACACATATACAGTCATGTGATAGACAACAATCCCATGAATGCGAACACAGGGAATGAATCTCTAACAAAACACACACACACACACACACACAATCATACCCTTAATTCTTTTGCACTTGATAGAATCCAATTTGTTGTCTTTTGAATCTATACAGTATATTTACAGATAAGATAAAAATGCATGAGCCTAAACAATCTGACTGTGCAGTGACAATAAAAACTGGTAATCATTTCTGTCAGATTTGTGGTGAACAAGCCAAGAGCATTTCCTACCGCCTCACATTTTTAATTGCTCAACATTTACATTACTCCATTACTGCCTCAGTCCATCAATATAGGAAATGACAGCAGTGAACAAAAAAACCAAATTGACTTCAATCCCCAGGGCTTATTCATGCACTTGCAAGCTTGATTTAGGAACTGAGAATACCTGGATTGCAATTACTGAATGATCGTCCTGCAATTATGCCTCTCATTTCTTTACAATGGAAGCGAATTATTGCCATATTCAGGATTGAGTGTGAATCTGGCTTTGTGGGCTGTTGCAAACTGGGTGACCCAAAGGAAATAATTCCTTGGATTTTAATAAGCCTCAATTCAGTCCTGTAATGGAAGAAATAATGGACGATTTCCATCTTAAAATGGGATCTGAGCCCAGTTAGCATTGGCCACTGCTAGAGTCTGATGAGGCCAAGTATAGAATTAAGCAACCAAGTGTAGGAAGGAGGGAGGGACAGTTTTCATGGATGATGCTGAAAATTCATTTCAGAAATTCAAGCTTTTACTATAAACTACATTTACTCTCCTTATATGCTACTTACAAATTCAGCTCCTGGGTGCTTGTTGAGAGGTTATATCCATATATATATATATAGTCTACTCCCTCAGGATTTCCCCATGTTTGGCAAGCACAAATGCCCAAATCCAAGTTGCAAACTGGAATGAATACACCACTGTTGTATTTCAGGGAGTATATGTTGTGAGTAACTGGGAATGTTGGAGTGTTCCCTTACTAATCTGTCTATTACTTTGATACGTCCTTTCCCCCAGGCAAAACAAATCTCTTTAGTTAGTTTAGCAGCTGTTGGCTGTCTCTTTGTAAGAACTGGAGGAAGACCTGCCTTGATTCTAATTATGATTTCATGGTTATTGGATGTCTATTACTGCGTGTAAGGAACACTGGGTGTTTTATGGAATTATTTCAAGCCCTAGCCTGAACTTTCTGGAATTAGTCACACACAAAACAGTATTGACCAGAACTGAACTGGATCCAATATGTCAGTGGTATTTCACATTCCACTTAGAGTCTCAGTAAAATGCCTGTGTAATACCCAGTCTGATTCCTAAGCTGTTTTACATATGATCACATTTTAATCCATGCTAATGTATTGGTCTTTGCCTGCATGAAACTTTGTTACATTTTCTGGCCTTCCAGCACTTTTCTTTCATCTGCTCTGGAACCAGTTGTGTTTATTCTGAATAGAAGCAGCCAATGAATCTTCTGACCAGTTATCTTACAGATCATCCTGAATAGTCCCACTCAGGGACTTAAGCTGCAGCTTCGTATAAATGTTCTCATTTGGACCTGGGACAGACATCTAGAGAAACCTTCACACCAAGCAATGACTCAGAAAGCAAAGCATGAAAATGGGAGAATGAGACAGAATTAGAATTCAGGGCACTGATGTTAGAAAGCTGCCTGACAACTCTAGAAGGCTGCAGAAAAGAGAGATCTATGGGCATCACAACAAGAAGGAAATAAGCAAAAGAGATATTTTGTACCATTTGTAGAGGAAAGGATTTAGCCAACTCATATAAGTTAGCTTTATCTATTCGGGGCTCCAGAATCAAACTGGATTTCACAAATCGATGATCCACGGTATGGTAGAAAGAATCAACCCACGTGTCAATATTAAATTGGTTTTAATGTTGACATATAGCTATAGGTGATGCGGGTGGTGCTGGGGTCTAAACCACAGAGTCTAGGGCTTGCTGATCGGAAGGTCAGTGGTTCGAATCCCCACAACGGGGTGAGCTCCCGTTCCTCGGTCCCAGCTCCTGCCAATCTAGCAGTTCAAAAGCACGTCAAAGTGCAAGTAGATAAATAGGTACCACTCCGGCGGGAAGGTAAACGGCATTTCCGTGTGCTGCTCTGGTTTCACCAGAAGCAGCTTAGTCATGCTGGCCACATGACCTGGGAAAACTGTTTGCGGACAAACGTCAGCTCCCTCGGCCAGTAAAGCGAGATGAGTGCCACAACCCCAGAGTCGTTCATGACTGGACTTAACTGCCAGGGGTCCTTTACCTTTTTATAGCTATAAAGCAGGGATGGGGGAAAAACTGGTGGTTGCCTGTACTAAAGGATGGGTGGACATTTTCTTGTGGACTCAGACCCAACTTAACTGGTGAAGTTTGGAATGGTGGTAACGGTGCCCCCAGTAATATATGGAATCCAGTGGATTCATGAAGTGGATTTTCTGGTTGCTGTGACGGTTGGTTCTTCAGAGGCCCTGGTCTCATCATGGAATGGTGAGATGGAAAGGGCCAATTGCTCTGAAGTGCCATCTCCAGTCCTGTGGAACCTGGGTTGCTTTTCAAGGGAGCATCAAGAAATGAAGCAGGGAGGACGTAAGCTTACTGTGTGACACTGATGGTAGCGAATAAAACTTCTCTCTCACCACTGTATCCTCAACTTGCCATACAGCAAAGCCATTCCTAAGGTTAACGGGCAGTTGAAATCCAGCCCAAATATACAGGTTTTGGAACACTCAGAAGTCTGTTGTGCTGAGCTTAAGTGTATTTTAAGGGTGAAGTTGCTCACATTTGCACTCAACACTGAGGAAGGGCCATAGCTCAGTGGTGGACCATCTGCTTTCCATGCCCAAGGTCCCAGGTTCAACCCCCAACATCTCCAGGTAGGACTGAGAAAGGCTTCCTGCCTGAAACCCTGGAGAGCTGCTGACAGTCAGTGTTGACAGTGCTGGGCTTGATAGACCAATGTTCTGACTTAGTAAAACCAAGCTTCCTATGTAGCACTATTAATATAATTCTGGAGGAGCTGTACAGAGAACTGTTGGGTCAGGTTTGGTAGGAACTCTTTCAGTTGTTTTGGCCCTGTAATGTGGACAAGATCCTTGAAAGTGTCTAGCCTACCATGCGTAGTACCGAGATTTGTCTACCGTGCCTTATGAGAGCAAACGGGGGGGATTGAGTGGGAGGCTCTATAAGGTGTTAAATGGTTTGTTCTTGGAGGGTGTTGTTGTTTAGTCGTTTAGTCGTGTCCGACTCTTCGTGACCCCATGGACCATAGCACGCCAGGAGGGTACAGAAGAAGAAAACAAGCAATTTGGTCTTTCTCATGTGATTGTTGTTAATGTGGAATAGATAGTGGGATAGAGGCATTTGTTTTTGCAAATACGTATTCTGGCTAACATACATTTTGTGTTTGTGTTACATTCATGTTTGGACAAAAAGTTATTTCAGGGCAAGCAATTAGGGATGCCCAGCCGCATGTAACCATGTAGTTCTTCTTTACAAGTTAAGGCTGCAAATCTATAATCTAATATAGAAAGTCTGCATGAGTGGGAGCTTCTTAACACTTCCAAGTCTTCCTGATAAAAATCTCACATCTACAAGTAGCTTTTCACCTTACAGGCAAAATGTTTCTTTTTTTCTTTCTTTCTTTTTTTAAAAAGAGTTTAAAATAACTTAAATAACATAGTGCTGTTTATTATTATTATTATTATTATTATTATTATTATTATTATTATTTGGAGGGTGTGGCACGTTCCATTTTGTTGTTTTGATCCTTTAAAGTTTTCTTTTGCTTGTTTATTAAGCCATCCAGAGAACTTTGTTATGGGGCAGAATGCAAATGCCATAAGCAGGGATGGAGAAGAAATTTTATTCAGTTCGCATTTCAATGCAAATTTACCTAATCTGCACTTTCCAAAATACCTTATGAAATACACGAATGGATGATATTTTAGAAAAGCTGTTCTGCAACAATGTGTACATTAGGCAATGTGTGCACTATATAATGATGGTGAATTTTCATGACCACTCATACTCCCCCCCTCTCCTCCCCCCCCCCAGCCAAAGCAAACCGATGTTGAAAATTGAGCCTGGGAAAAATGAGAAACTGAAACTGAACTAAAATGGACCTATTCCTCCATCCCTAGTCACAAGTAAGTAAAATAGCTAGGCAGAAGACTCCATTGCTGAATTTTGTGGCATATAATCTTACTGGAGACAAACTGCGTGTCATGTGTTGTTTGTGTCATAAAAAAACACCCTTCGTATGCATTATAGGAGGGATTCAAGCTGCTGTATTGGGGGCAACATGAAGTATTACAGAATAACACAATAGCGGAAGAGAGATCTCCATGAATGCCGGTGTGCGTCATTACCATAAATCCATCTTGTAAACACGCTGCACTTTTCTTTCAGCACAATGCATTAAGCCAGCATGATCACATAATCTTTTTTTAAAGGACACTCTGCTTTTTCCAGAAATTACTGCGTAAAGAGTTCATTTTAAAAAGAAAAGGGAGCTTCCACTTCTCACTGCAACCCCCACCCCACCCTCTACCCCCCATCCCAATACTGGAACTGCACCAAATGAAGGATTATTTGCTATTAGCTTTATTACGTTGCTTCTCCACATTAAGGCTATTTCCTGTGCTTAGCAAATGGCACATGATTCCCTGACTACAAGGATACAGAGATGAAGATCCGGTTGTTGCACCCAATTGAAGAACCAATGAGCACCGGGATGTAGTGTGGGGCAAGGATGGGGGTCTGTAGTCCTCCAGGTGTTGTGGGAAAATAAATCATCGTGTCAAACATACAACAAGAACCCAGGTTACGAATGGCAAATTCAGAAATACAACAGCGTAACCGGCCGATATTCTCAGTCACCAGTTTATAGACATATAACACCAAATGACAAAATCATACACACAAGAATATGTAACATTCAAACATCACAGGAAAAAACGTATGACAAGATTCAGTCCAAATATCAGTTCAAAAAGAATCAAGTCTTAAATACAGCTCATATAGGGCATCCATACGGCATGTGAAAAGGTTCCAAGATGTTTTCAAGTAGATGAATGAGGATCTAGGTGACAACGGAGCGTCCAAATGTGGTAACAAATAATGGTGGCAATGGAATATACAAATGAAAATGAGAAGCAACAATGGATGGTGACAAAAAAGATGAGACAAGGTTACCCAGGTTATATACCTTGTTTCGCTGGAACTGGCTTCTTCAGTGAGTAGAATGCTGTCTATTATAAGGGAATATGTAATCAGTTCTTATACCATTGTTGTCCTTTTTTAATGGTATAAGAACTGCAGTATAAGAACTGCAGACCAGTGATAGCTGGAAGGCCATAGGTTCTCCATAAAAAAAATCTGGCAACCTTAGGCTAGATGGGAAGATGGAGCTGCAGGTTTGCAACATCAGAAAGGGATTGGGCTGGTTGACTTGAGTTCCCATTGAACATTACATTTGGTAGGTGGACAAGTGAGATGTTTTAAGGGTACACCTCAACATACAAAATGTGGTGGCAACAAAAGGTGCTCACAAACTGTCATGTGCTCATATTCTACAGGTATGCTAATCTGAAAGCCATAATCATCAGTTCCCTGCTGGATGGACACTCGTGAGCAAACCTGGATTTGTCTCTGCATCATAGTGCCTTGATGTCAAAACCCACATCCTCGGCAATATCTAATGAATGGAGACACATGGTGTAACATTACCATACTTGGCATTTATCAGTTCTCTTAAGTGACAGCCATCAAAGTGCTGTGTGTTTGTATGGGAGAAACACTGAGCAGAGCGGTGTCAAGGCACCCATCTCCTTGCATCTTGATTGCAGCTGAAACTGCAAAATTACCATATGAAAATATGCTGCTCCTTCTTTGTTGCCATATAAATAAAGTGTGAAGCATAAAAAGAACAGTGGACCACCAAAGCCCTGAAAAATATGGAAAATGACAAAAGGTGGTAGGCTGCAAAAGCTGTACATCAAAGAAAAAACCCCACAAAGTGTCGAGTTTTAGTTGGGGGAACGTAATCGCCAGAATGAGATGCACAGACAATTAAAAAAGAAATAAATAAAAAGCAGTTGCCATGGAAACATCAGCAATATCCTTAGGTGTCAGGAAAGACAATTTGCAGGATGGCTTTCAAACACTTTTTTTATTTCCAGTTCTGTATTTCTGCAAGCTGCTGTCTTTGCATCAACTCAGCGAAGTGTTTTTGCTAAAATAATTAATTTAGCCATCTACCGTCTGCCAATCCTGTATTTTTCTTTATTTCATTTTTCAAAACGGGTGATTAGGAATGGGGAAATCTTTTTGAAATGTTGTCAACTAGCATTTTTGAACAAGTTGGCTGAAGCTTTATATATGGGAGACAAGAAATGAATAGGACTTTTCAGAATTATGACCCAGTTTCTTTCTTTGATCTGGACTTTGCCAATTCATACATTTCAGATTCCTCATCTATGTACTTTTTTATTTTCCTGCTTTACAATAATCTGCTTCCTAGGAGAGGGGGGGGGGACATTCTAACCTTCGCCTAAGTAATTTGCACATCAATTTGTTCCCTCTTCAGTTTGCAAACGGCAGCGGAAACAGCAATAATACAAAGATGTGCTCGAAATTAGTTAAAAATATAAATTTGCTAAGCCAGTGTCCTCTTTATGTACGCTTGCATGCTCACTCTTACCCACCGTACACTGTAGGATGTACCCATAATATTTAATGGCTGACACATCTTTAATGGCAAAGGGGGGAGATTTTACCCTAAACTAGTATAGTTCCTATTCACACCCACACCATATATTTAAAGCCCTCTTATACCACTTGTACTGTCATGGCTTCCTCCCAAAGAATCATGCAGTTTGTTATGGGTGCTATGAACTGTAGCTCTCTGAGGTTCTGCTTTTGCTTTCCTCTGTAATGTATGGTAATGTAATGAGCAAGCAGCAACTGTTTCTCTGGCAGGCACTTTCTGCAATGCATCTCTTCTTCTGTTGAATCCTATAGAATTTTCTACCACAAAATGTGGTGGTGGTCACTAATTTAGATGGCTTTGAAAGGGCCTCAAGGAAATTTGTGGTTGTGAGTTTCCCACAGGTCTGTACGTACGATGGTCTTCTTATGATCATTGTCCCTGAAGTGGGTCTTCCTTCCGTTTCTTTGATTTTTGTGGCTACAGTTCAAAGGAGTAACTTAGAAGACCTTGACAGAATCATGTAGGCAGTCAACGTTCTCTACTACAGTATAGTTGTTGACATAGTGGCTTAAGAGGCAAGCCACTTTAACTGGAACCGTGGTTTGGCTCATCAGCTGTCAGAGCTGCTTGCCGAAAAGAAGAACAAAAAGAAGAACATGTACGTGTGTGTGTGTGCGCGCGCAATATAAACAGCTTCTTTAAATACTGCAACAATTTGGTGACTTACAAGCCTTATTATAACCGAGTTTACTTGAAAGCAAATAATAAATTTTGGAGAGACAGCTCCAAGAAAAGTGTTATAAAGTATGCTTGCAAAGCACATCTGTATTGTCCAAAATTCTGCATTACTCCTAATATATCCCTTGGCAATTCTAATTCAGTGAGGCTTTCTGTAAGCAGTTCCTGGATAAGCAATAATAATGACCTCTCTCTCGAAAGATAAATAGCTTTCCTGTGCAAAGTACACAGGTGGTCCCACAACACTGTGAGAAGCACTTGCACCAGAGATGACATAGCCAAAGGAAAGGAGATGCAATGTGTAATCTAACTTAGGAAAGAAAGCAAAATATCAACAAAGAAAACTGCTTTACAGAAATGAGCCTGGTGGATTTGCCTGGTGTCTTTGTTCATATGGGAGTTTTGCAACTCTGGTTCAAAAGTGATTTCAGCACAGTGTGTGCACATATATTTTATCCTAAGGAAGATAATCCCACAAGGCCCTTTTCACCTGCAGTAGGATGACATCTTGCCCACACCAAATGAGAAGGAAATGATTCTGCTGGAGTGCATCTTTTTCAAAATAAATAAATAACTGGGTGGATAAAGAATATAAGTTTGTATAAAGATCAGACACTGAGTGGGCCTGCTGTTCTTTGAGACAGTTTTCGTTTGGCTATTTTTAGAAATATAGTTAGACAACAGCTATAACTCAATCTTGTTTTCAAGAATTCTTCACAAAGACTAGCAGAATCTCAATTTCGTTTAGGATACAGTTATGAAACTACTCTTCAAACTAAATCATCTTCAACAATTACAAATGGTAATTTAAATCATACACTGTCAGTCAATAATTTCACTTAACAGATTTCACCTCCTCACTTTCCTAAGCATAAAAATATATATAAACCCACACTGGCACAGAATAATTTTGACCACAGTTGTTAATGCTAAGTTGTACTCTGTTCTAAATAGCAGCTGCTTGATTTACAAAAGTACTTTCAAGTAACCCTTGATCTCTCTGGGGGCTGTGAGTAATGCTGAAAATCAACACTCTGGTTTGGACCTATCTGCAAAATAATAATTAGAGAGATTTAACAGAATACAACAATTTATAAAGAACATAAATTGTAGCCTACATGTGAAAATGCACAAAATTCAACCCACAAAATTCAATTTTTATAACAATAAAAAACACAACATAACACTCATTAAAAGTAAGATGGGCCTGGGTTAATGGTTTGTTCTTTTTTAAAAAAAATGGATTCAAAAAGAACATCCATAAGTTCTTAGGATTTGGATTTTTTTTCTGAATGCTTGCATTGTTTATTGTTATGGCTACAATTTAGGTCTAATGTTTTCAACATCTCAAAAGATGGCAAATTGTGCCTGTTTTTGACATTTATGATGATAGACATAAGTCTGACTCTAGCTAGACATAATATGTGCATGGAAGTAAGCTACAGTACCATGTTAGTGTCTCTAGTAACATGGGGAAAATATAGATTAGGGGACACTTTTCAATGCTGTTGGACAATGCTGTCTTTCCACCCATGCTAAGCACAAAGCTAATTGCACCAAGCCTGGTTTTAAAGTAAGGGGATCTAGCACCTCCAGTGTCTAAACTTCTCAACAGGTCCCAGATCCTAAACTCCAATCAAATCCTTTTGGTTTTAATGAAACTTGCTTCAGAGAAAGTTTACATCAAATCAAGTAGCCCAACCAATGGAAATAAAACGTTTTTGAAATAATGTGAGCAGTGTTTGCCAGTACAACTATCTCAGAATTGCACCAGCATGGTAGCCAAGCCAATATATTAGCATGGTGCAGCTGAAATAGCCAGCTCTGGTACAAACATCATGGCCATTTCCTTCATGTGCCGTGGCCATGTGACCCTGCTGTGCTGTTACAGGATTGATGGGTGCAATAGCAGGGCTGATGCTGCTCTTGGCTTTCCTCCAGTGGCAACAAAGTCAAGGGCAGTTCAAACCTAAACATTCAACAAATCACAAGCCACAGGCAGCAGAGCTGGGCAGTCTTGGCCCATTTCCCTCTAGCTATATCAGCCCAAACTATTTTATGAGCTCCTCCAGACCTGTTTATTGAGCATTTGTTCTGATATGTCTGCACATAGTTTATGCGGAGGTTAGATCCTATCTGGCCTTTATTGAGCATTTTTTCTGATTTTTTTTTTTTTTACAGGAAGATTGTATGACAATGAATTTCATCTTGAATCAGTGGCATAGTGTGGGTTGCTGGCACCCGGGGGGAGGTCATGCGCAAAGCCTAGGTGGAGGGCGAACAGAGCTCGGGAGGCACATTTATGCCTTCCTCTTCTCCCCTCCTTGGTGGGTAGGGACAGTGGCACCCACCCCCTTCCTCTCAGCCAGACCAGGCAGTGAGAGGGTGGCAGTGGCAAGGCATGGGAGTGGCGGACACACTGATGTGGCCTTGTGCTGGGAGAACTCAGGCTTACACACCCTGCCATGGCCCCCTACCACTGTTGCTGTGGTGGCTGCCTACTATTGAGACTCCTCCCAATGCTGGGCACCTCGGCCTACTACACTATGCCATTGCCTTGAATTCATCCTGCTTTGTTTGCAAAGTGGATCTACATTTTCCCAGTAACTGCTAACTCATCTCACACTTTTCAGTGCATCACTTTCCTAACTTCCAAAAGTCTAGATTTAAAAGAAAAGAAAAGTGGATTTGTTATGCCCGGGCTAATGAGGCACTTCAGTCCTCTCTCACTGTGCAAATCTACCTTTGCAACGTGCTCTTGAATCCCTCCCATAAAATATAAGCCGATCTCCACCACTGTGTACCTGCCTGTAGGACCAGGCTGCACATAAGTAAGACATAAGTGCATGTTTCAATATCTATTATGTATTTATTGGACATGAGCCCAGAACAGATAATTAAATATCTACGCTGATCATTAACAGGTATTTTCACCTTTGCTCCTGATTGTTCGCTTACTTATTTTCAAAATGAGTATTTCCCAGGCTTAGATAATGAAAAGGCAGGTCCGTGGCAAAACAAGAACAAAAACAGGTATAAAAGGACCATATGGCAGCTCTAATTTATTCTGCTGTTTCTTGGATGCGTTACACGCTCAAATAAATCTGGCTTTTTATTTATTTTTTTACTGGCAAGCATCAGACGTGAAGCTTACAAGAATGGACATTGTTGTTCTTTTAGGGCTCTGGGAGCAGCCATATTCATACAGGGCCAATCAGAGATGCTGGGCGCAAAAGCACTCTTTGGTCTGGGGCCACAATCTCGAAGGGGGCATCACATTTAAATATTTGTGGGTTTGGGGGTGTTTCTTTTGCATTTGATAAGTTTCACAACTTGTTTATATGCACATTGGACCAAACTGTGACTCTGTCGGCTTAGAGTGGGAAATTTAAAAAAATTAGATATGGTTTGGTAAAAGACATGGTGCAAATTTTGTCATATGCTTAATATCAACTATGACGTTGCATGAAAGCATACTGTCAGGGGGACTCCCTACAGGGAGCCTCCCCCGTCATCCTGACCAGCACTTCGCCCAGTGACAGCACGAGCAGCGAGTCAGGAGGAGGGAATGAGGAAGAGAGCGGAATGGAGAGAGGGCTCAGTGAGGTGTCTGAGCCCTGGCAACGCTATGGGGAACAGGGCATGCAGGAGGGGCTCAGAGACGCGTCAGAGCCTTGGCACCGCTCTGGTCGAGGGTCAGCGGATGAGGGGCTCAGCGAGACGTCGGAGCCCAGGCACTGCCCCAGCCAGCAAGAGGGGAGACCTCTCCTTCCGGTGCCTGAATTGAGGTGCGTGCCCACACGTAGGGCAAAGGGGTGGCGTTTTGGGGTGCCCAGGCTTTTATGCTGGCTGAAAAGCAGACAGCAGCCATTGCCGGGTTCTGAATCGGACGAGGCAGTCATAGAATAGAATCATAGAATCGTAGAGTTGGAAGAGACCACAAGGGCCATCCAGTCCAACCCCCTGCCAAGCAGGAAACACCATCAAAGCATTCTTGACATATGGCTGTCAAGCCTCTGCTTAAAGACCTCCAAAGAAGGAGACTCCACCACACTCCTTGGTAGCAAATTCCACTGCCAAACAGCTCTTACTGTCAGGAAGTTCTTCCTAATGTTTAGGTGGAATCTTCTTTCTTGTAGTTTGAATCCATTGCTCCGTGTCCGCTTCTCTGGAGCAGCAGAAAACAATCTTTCTCCCTCCTCCATATGACATCCTTTCATATATTTGAACATGGCTATCATATCACCCCTTAACCTTCTCTTCTCCAGGCTAAACATACCCAGCTCCCTAAGCCGTTCCTCATAAGGCATCGTTTCAAGGCCTTTGACCATTTTGGTTGCCCTCTTCTGGACACATTCCAGCTTGTCAGTATCCTTCTTGAACTGTGGTGCCCAGAACTGGACACAGTACTCCAGGTGAGGTCTGACCAGAGCAGAATACAGTGGTACTATTACTTCCCTGTTTTCTGCTATCTCTGCACTGTAAATAGTATGCACAATAAAACTCTTAAAGACAGAGTGGACTGCAGTGTCTTTACTCGAGAGTAGCCGCAACAACCCCCTGACACATACCATCCAACTTTTTCTGATTGAAAACCAGGACGTGAGTTTTATAGTACAGTACTAAGTACTAAGTAACTTGTAAGCAAGCACAATCCACTAGGATCTCCTGTGCAAGTCTCCTTCAGATGAATAGGAGCTATGCAACAGCACACTGAGAAAGAATTGTGCCCTTCAGTTTTAGAAACCGACAATATTTAGCTCAGAATGTAGTATGTATGTAATTATGCCTTGCATGCTGTTCATGTTTCCAAAACACTGAGACTCTGTACCCAACTACATCTGTGTTATTTTCTGCACATTGCTTAATTATGTAATGAGCAGAAACACAAAAATGAGTCGTTTTCACCTGCTTCAAAATTACTGTAAGGAAACTGACAATCTGTTTTGTTAACTTGTTTTGTAGTGTGGGCAATGCTTTTGTCAGATATTATATTGTTGTGTGCCTTCTTAAGTTATCTCTAAAATAACTGACAGTTTAAAGGGACTGACTAAGCCCTTTTAATAAGCAGCAAGGAAAGCTTCAGTTCAGCTTGTGAATGGGACTGGGTGGGACAAGTGTTGGTATGACAGAAATCTTATACCAACTGGGAGATACAAGTTATGTTCTTTAAGCAGCTGCCATGCTAAAGAGGAATAAACTGACAACAGGATGAAATGAAACGAAACAGATTGAACTATATAACAACCGCACTGAATTTTAGTACCCTGTCACATATTCATGAACAGTGCAATCCTATCCCCGTCTACTGAGAAATAAGTCCCATGGCATGTCACTATCATCGGGCTTTGCAAATTATTGCCATAGTTCATATGTTTCTATAACTTGTACATTTTTTTCCTTACACATGTTGATGTGAACTCTTTTTGTCTGGTTATAATGACCATTTTATATATTGCATAAGAAAAGTTGTGCTGCATCAGATCGAAGAACATAAGATAAGCCTGCTGGATCAAGACCCATCATGTCCAGGATCCTGACCAATCAGATACTGCTGGGATGCCTGCAAGATGGACGTCAGCGCAACAGCACTCTGCCCACCTCCTGGCCTAGCTAGTCAAACATCTAGTTTTCTGCAATGGCCATCCAGCTGCTCTGAGAAGCCCCTGAGCTGGACATCCTAAGAAGAGCCTGCTGGATCCGCCCAAAGGCCCATCTAGTCCAGCATCCTGTTCCCACAGTGGCCAAAGAGATGCCCATGAGAAACTCTCAAGAAGGACCCAACACTCTCCCCTATTGTGGTTTCCAGCAACTGATATTCAGAAGCATCACTGAGGCAGAGCATAGTCACCATTGCTAGTAGCCTTGGAGAGTTCTCTCCTCCATGAATTTGTACAATCTTCTTTTAAAGCCACTTAGAATCGTAGAGTTGGAGGGGAGCCTTAGGATCAGTTAGTCCAACCCCATGCAATGCCGGACTATGCAGCTGTCCCTTTCAGGGATCCAACCTGTGAGCTAGGTGTTATCAACACCATGCTCTAACCAACTGAGCTAAGTTGGTGGCCATCACTACCTCCTGTGGGAGCAAGTTCCATAGTTTAACTAAGTGATGCATGTGGATGTGCTTTCTTTTTTCTGTCCTGAATCTTTCAACGTTCAGCTTCACTGGATGTCCAGTGAGTTCTAGCAGAGGCCGAATTAGGCCAGCGCGATCACACTGGGCGCTGAGTGTACGAGACGCTGCAGGGCATCACAACTAGGCTGTAATGAATTGAGCAGAACGGAAGGCAAGATGCAGAGGGTGGTGAATTTGGGCCTCTCACAGGGTGCCGCTGAAATATGAAAGACCAAAGTCTGCCTCTGGTTCTACTGTTATGAAAGAGGGAGAATAACATTTTTCTACCCACTTTCTCCATGCCATGCATAATCTTGTAAACAACCATCAGAGTAACAGCACTCTCTCTCTCCTGTTCCCCAGCAACTGGCATTCAGGAACATACTGCCTCTGACTCTAGAGGTCATAGAGCCAGGGCTTTTTTTCAGCCAGAACTCAGTTCCGCCACCTCTCAGGTGGGCGCCATTGCCATCCTAAGAGAACTCATGGTGAGTTCCAGCACCTTCTTTTTCTAGAAAAATAGCACTGCATATAGCCATTGTGACTAGTAGCCATTGATAGCCTTATCCCCCATGAATCTATCTCATCTCCTTTTAAAGCCCTCTCAGTTGGTGGACAGCATCACATTTTGAGGTAACATATCCATGTGAGGTAACATCTGTGAGGTAACATATCCATTAATAAGTACTTCCTTTTTCTGCCCCATACCTCTCAATATTCAGCTTCATTGACCAACTCCTGGTTCTAGTTTCATTAGAGAGGGAGAAGAAAGTCTCTCTATCCACTTTCTCCATACTGTGCAATAAATCAGGATTCATCACCATGGATATACTCAACAGGGAGTCACGGCCAATCTTAACTATCATTCCTGTATTTTTTCACACCCCTTGCCACATTCACATCCTGCTTTTATAGATGAATACTTTAGAAACCTTAAAAGCAAGTGACACATATTAAGGCAAAGAGCCACCTATCTATCTTGATCATGGCGTGAAGGTCATTCCAGTTCCGTCTGTGAAGTTGCTTGGATCCAAATGTAAATAACCGAGGCCTGGTTCAGACATAAATTGGGTTTCATAACTACTTCCCAGAAGGCAGATCACAGGGGTGCCACTCCATCTGGCTAGTTATTTCTGTGAATGGCCCCACATATTTTGATCTGGTATTAAGTCAGGGAAAATCCCAATACTGGGATGGTTTCTCTGGCACAATTAAAATCCATGTGAACCATGTGCTACACACACGGGGCTACAAATGTGGAATAGGGTCCATGCAGGGTTGATTTCTGGCAGTGGGGGCTGGCAGGCAGACAGCAGCAGTCTTCCCAACCGTGGTGGGTAGTTGAAGATCATCTCAGGTACTGAAACCTTCTGGCCTGTCTTATGTAGGATTGGGCATTGTCTGCTTATTCCCAGGCGCTTCTTCCAGCAACAATTATTGTTGTTGCTTTATTTGTAAGCCATCCTTCGGCAGAACCCCCCCCCCAAGATGGTACACAACTGGTAAGAAAATTGCAGTAAGGCAGCCTTACCTAAGAACAGAGCTAAAATCACAGGAACAGCTATCATAAAAAGGATCACGCCCCTATTACAAATTTCACTGAAACACATTCAAGTGTTTAGGATCAGAGAGTAAATCAAAAGTTACGACACACCTTGACCTACATCTCTATGTAAATATCCATAGTAATGGAATGAAATGGAACTGAACATTGAAAGAGTCAGGTGCAACACTTAGTGTAGAATAAAGGAATGCTTTGCCATGTATAATACTTTCACACCTTTTTTATTAAAAGAACAGCACAATCCTACAGATATTTGCGTGGAAGCAAGTCCTACCATGTCCAATGGGATGACCTTCCAGGGAGGATATTTAGAACTGCACCATAATGTAAACTTTATGGGAAGCAGAACATTTCAACGAAACAATACGTACTGTTTCCTATATTACTGGTTTGTGATGATAAGTTTGCTGAAACTTTTGGTATGAGCCCTGTGCTCGTTCCTCCACTCACAGATGCACAAAAAAATTCTAATAGCGTCTTAAGCTTCAGTTCTATGCTTGGATGCAGGTCTAATGACCTGATAATAGCAGTCTAAATGGAATCATAACACTCCCAAACAAGATTCAGACATGAATCAGGCAGACTAAAAGCTCTTATTAGCCTTTCTGCTTCCAAGAGCAAGAGCGAACTCTTTCTCACTGTTTGATCTGCTAAATGTCTTCCTATTTTCTAGAAGTTAAGTACCATTTTAAAATCCTTCCTTCAACCTATTACAAAGCATAGTGCAGCCCAATTCTCTGTCTGCTTACTCAGCCTTACAGAATTCCATGAGCCTTGTTCCCAAGTAACTTTATTTGTTTAGTTAGTTGTAATATAGTATTCAGAAAAGGAAAAGCAGAATGGTTTACAACAGTGTTATGCAAAGCCATACAATAAAAATCATATAAAAATGTTTAAATCATAAACCATCTATTATGGAAAGATGTAGAAATGCATATTCAATGGTATATCACTGTTATAAGAACTCTTGTTTATGTATATGTCGTGACATCTGCTTGTGCATGATGCTGAACAACAAATTGTGTGACAACATCATGGAGCCTTCTGGAGAAGAACCTAAATACTGTATGTAGTGTGTCAATTTCAGATTATTTCAAAAATGCAGAAATCTACAGAAAGCACATGAATACACAACTATACACATGTAGCTTTTGACATGAAATTGGGGTTTATCCTATTTTATCCTCAAAACAACCCTGTAAGGTAGATTTGGGTTGAGAGATAAACCTGTTTTAAATAAATGGTGATAGCACTTCACGGTGATGAACCTACAGCCCTCATTGTCTTTTGGGTTGTTCTCAGGGAAAACAAAGGCCAAAAGAGTTCATCTGGAAAAGAAGAAAAGGGGGGAAAGACAATCCCCAAACACAACACCCTGGATCCTATCAGGCAGCTTGAGTAGATAGTCTACCTTCCAGAAATCCTCTACAACTAAACCAGCCTCAGAAGTATTTTCTTTTCTTGTGAGGTCAAGGTGATAACTCAGTTGCAAGTATGGGACTCCATATCACTTCCAGACTTCCATTCAGATAACCTGGTTTTCACCCAAAGCAACAATGGAAATCTATTATTTCACAGAGGCAGATGGTTGCCAACCAAAATGTCATGAAAAAGTCATATGAGGGGAAATAAATGTCCAAATCTTGTAATGTGTGCATAGGTTGTGCTACTGAAACAGATATTTTGACAGCTTATCTAATGCCACTTGCTAATTGGAAGGCTTTAAATGTCATGTGAAAAGGAGGCCCATGTGGTATTTCTTCAATGATAACCTTTTGTTCAAATAGGCTATCTAGCTGGTGTTCCACATAGGGAACTCTTTATTTAAAGCAACTAAGTGAGCCATGAGGACTGAATAAACATCATCCTAACGGTTACTGAATGTGCTTAGAGAAAGAAACAGCTTTGAGCTTACTGGCCTTTTGTAAACATTCACAAATAAATAAACTATATGCACATAGGTTCTGATGAGTATGAATTTGATTAAAGTTCTCTGTGGCAAATCTTTGGCTCAAATTTTGGGGGCAGCAGGAAACAATAGGAGCCAAACTCCTTCCTAGCAGGAATTGGGGGGGGGGGCAGGAAGGCCAAAATTTGTTGGAGGAAAATAGGAATCCCTGTGACCCATGTGTGTAGGGTAAATAAAAAATAATTGGCTGAGTGCCTGAAATCAAAACGTGGGCGCTTTGGACACTCTCCACCAGGAGAGACCAATAGCAGATTTTAAACACACGAAAGTCAAGCAGCACTATAACATGGGAATATGGGCTGCTAATCCCTCTTTATTTTATTTGCATACAGGTGTCCCTTTTTTCTATCCCTCTTGCAATGAACAGATCACACACTGTTAAGTTTAAAATGCTTTACTTACAAAACTTTCCAAAGGTCAGGTTTGTGCATTTATCCACACAGCAGCAAGAAGAACACAGGCAGAATACTCTTGGGTAGCAAGTGCAGAAATATAGCTTCAAACACGTCCTCTAAACTTGGAGCAAAGCTTAGACATGTCCTCCCTGGTGGATTACATGGCACAGAGAGAGTGAGGGAAGAACAGGAAGAGAAGCAGCCTCACTTCCTCTCTCACAGATGTGAAGGGATGTGGCCTAGCTGAGCCTAGGAACAGAACTCTCTAGTCTTAACCCATTCATACACTAACTAACACTCATGCATAGTTATGTTTGACTACAGTCTCCCACAATTTTTTGATGGGGATAAATTACTACTGCCACCTAGAGTTCTCCCAACACTTGCCACATAGCTGTTGCCATTCCCTAGCCGCTCCCTCCCTCCCTCCCTCCCCCCAGAATGAGTCAATGCGATGGCGTTGCATCACTACTGGGGTCTTCTAGATCTCTTAACTGTGAGAAGCGTGTTCTCTTTTTGCTTATAATGGACTCCAGGGTCTGGCACATTTATAAAAAAAAGTTACAGGTTCTAGTTATTTTTATTATTCTTATTTATTAAATTGTTATTACCTCCCTTCATCCAAAGATCTCAGGGCAGTTCTACTTCCACACAATGGACTTCTGTGCAGCCTCTCAACCGATAGAACATTGACTCTAGGAATGAGTTCACTTTTTTTAAAAAAGGTTTCAATGTTGGCAGAAGTGTGCCTCCTTAAATCATAGGGAGTTGTACCAAAAGCAACAAAGTCATAGAGGGGAGATTGCTATCCAAATATATGTATTTAGCTGGAAATAAATGCCACTGAGTTCAGTGGAACAGCCATCCAACTAAGTGGCTTAGGTTTACAGCCATAGCCCTACTGACGTTAAAAGGAAACAGCTTGGCTTAAATCCTTTCCCAGTTTAAAATCACAGCAAATTGCATCCTTAAAGCACCTTACTATTTTGGTTCTACCCTCAGTGACAAGGATTCTTTCCTTACATATATTCACTTTGCTCCCAACCACTTTGTTTTTGTGTCAGATGCTTAAACTCGCAAAAAACAGACCTCTTGTTCTCAGGCCCATTAGAGGCCCTGGAAATGACAAGCCATGTATCTTATTCTCACATAGAAATAGCCCATGAATTATTAACCTGACCCAGAAAATATTATAATAATCCACTAGCAGGGACCCCTTGGGCATTGTTGGTGCATAATTCAAACCCTTCATCTTGAAAATCTTCCTGGAGGTGGAGCAAAACCAAGTGCTGAAATACATATAGCAAAAAAAAAAAAAAGGCTTATGTGTGTGCAGAATAAGACAGTGTACCTATTGGTAAAGTTACATGCCCATTTATTAAGAAATAAATCCCATGTATGCTTACCTGACATGCATTCAAAGATCAGCCAACAATGTACTTTTGGATCTACATTCCAGGTACCCAAATTTAGACAAGCGAGCGATTCATGAAAAAGCCGGAACATATTTTGAAGATAATATAAATGATATTTGGACTGCCTCTTTGAACAGTAGTCTGCTAACAAGTCCCATCACAAGGATTTCCACATTTGCAGTGGAACATTTCCACCTCCTCCTCCTGCATGTGCCCCACACCCTCCCCGGATCTGCTCCAGAGGGTCAGAGAAACCCCAGATTTAGAGGGTACGCAGGGGAAGGAGTCAGGGAGAACATTTCATTGTGCAAGCAGAAATTCTTGCACTGATGCAACAATTGTTTTAACTCTACATAGTGTTCCACCCAAGGATACAACAGTTAAGACAACAGAGGGCTGGGCATGCATCGTTTTTTCTTAGAATTTAATTTCTTAGAATTTAATTTTAAAAATGTAAAACATTGTGTCAATTTCAGGGCTGTTGGGTATAAAAATAATAACTAAACGTTATCCGTAAATGTATAAGAATGACAGCAAATGAAAGTAAGGAAAAAACAAGAGTCTCTAATATAGCATTTGTTTTGTAAGGCAAGAGATTTGGATAGCAACTCTTTATGTTTTTAATACTGCTGCACTTCTGATACAGCAAAATAATGCTAGTGCCCTTAAAAAAAAAGCACAGAAGCACAGCAAACCTCAGTATTTCTCCTATGGCCTGATCCAACAGTCAGCATTACAGGTGCAAAGGAAGCAGATTATATGGAATTTTAGCTTCAAGTCTGCTGCTTTCATAAATGGGGAAAGGATTTGTGTAGCCTCTGTGAGGAACAGGATTAGACTTTGCATGCACACATACTTTTGAGAGGGATTAAAATACTGGTAGACTGTACACATACCTAGCATTATAGTTTCCAATATTAGCATTCAGAACTACCCTGTGGTGAATGGGAGGGTGTTTCATAACCATAGGTGCCATCACCTCTCAACCCATAAGGAGCTGCCACCATATACACACCTGGCGTTTTATCCAACAAGGTTGTCTTGTTCGCCCAAGGACTTCCTCTTGTACAACCCAACTTTTCCTCCCTCTCCCGCCACTACATGCCCCCAACAAATATGATTTGGAGGGTTGAGGGAGAATAGCTACACATCCAGGTGCCCTTCTGCAGAGGGGGTGGACCTTATCCCACAACAGAAAAGTCCTCACCCACTCCTATTGGAAGGTTTACCTGTAGGCAGGTTAATTTCAGACCTGTTTCACACAAGTATGACAAGATACAAGATGCAGAAACAAGGCCATCATGAATCTGGTTACACTCCTGGTATTAGGAGCCAACTTCTAATAAAATATTTGAGGGGGCTGCCCGCCCCCATTGATGGGGATTGACATTCAAACAGAGTGCATGAACCACGTCATGTGATTGATTATGTGGGGTGGGGCTTCCCCCCCCCCAAAAAAAATATTTTATTCTAGTTGGCTCCTCTACCCCTGATCATCAAACAGTAAGTGCATTCTTGCATTATAAAATTATTTGTATCTCACATGCCTAGGGGGAAAGAGACTAAATTTATGCCCAAACATGGGAAGTAAAACAACCCAATTCAGGCATATCTGCATCATGACAGGCAGCAGCTGCTTCCATGACACTGTTACTCTGCTACAACAGGCAAAAACAAGATGTTGACATGAACCCCCTGCAGATTTTTCACATTCTCTCAAGAAGAGAGAATATTAAGATCATCATTACTTGTATGGGATCACCAGGAAATCGACTCAGTTACTGCCTATTAATTGGTTTTGACATCTTTCGTACAGATCCACATGAACAAACAGACCTTAAAGGTCTAGATTTGTAATAAAAAAATTATTACAGCTAGTAAATAAATAGGCTCCATGTTGAAGGTTGAATATGAATGACTGCTTTGCCAAATGGTAACTTCACCATGCACTAAGTTGGTTTTATCTATCATCTATCTATCTATCGTCTATTTATCCATTTCCTGTCTTTTCCCCTGATGGGATTCAAGGTGGCTTACAAATAAAAATAAGAACCACTAAAAACATAGAAAGAAAAAACCCACAAAAAATCAATGAAACATTGATAAAATTAGAACTCTATACATATATAAAATTTATTTAAAAACCATACCAATAATTACAATTAAAGCAGCATGGCACTCCAGCCCTTTCATTAAAAGCAGTCAATTCCCCAAAGTCTTTTGGAACAATAAAGTCTTTGCCAGCGGGATGAAGGACACAAGGAAGGAGCTGTTATATGTATAATAAGTGTGTGAGCTTTTCCTAAGTATTTTTTACTAATAACATGAATCTTATAATTTACCATAGAAATGCTACACAACTATACATATCACTTGGTTAGCTGGTCACCTGGATTGTCTTGCTAAGTCCCCTGCTTTCCTGTGTTGGTGGCAAGGAAAAATAGGTTAAAAAGGGGGAAATTCCCTGGATGCCAAGATCCATATTTGGGGCAAGTACTCTTTGGTGAGAGAGCCCAATCAGAGATTTAAAATCAGAAAATATGCAGCAAGTAAATAGTGGAAATACAGATTGTTAGATCTTTAAAATATGCCATACTGAGTTCCCAAACCTCCCTCTTCCCTTAACTGTCATAGGCCAGGAGTCAGCTTTGCCTGCTGAACAGCAGCCTGAAGGGAGAGAAGGCGGAGTGACCACCACAGCTGATCAACCTTCAGAGAGAAGACACTGATGAGAGCCAGATGGCTCCGGCCTTCTTAAACAGAGCTCTCAGCAGCAGTCAGATGCTGGAAACAATGCCTGCAGTTCCTAGCCCTAACTGCCTGCTTCCTGCAGGACCTTTGTGATTATCTGGATTCCCTGACCTCTGGACTTTGTATGTGGATTCTGCTCTTGGGCAAGTGT
This sequence comes from Zootoca vivipara, assembly GCF_963506605.1. Lineage (NCBI taxonomy): Eukaryota > Metazoa > Chordata > Lepidosauria > Squamata > Lacertidae > Zootoca > Zootoca vivipara. Next base: position 65,713,011 of record NC_083276.1, read on the forward strand.
TCCTTTGAGACTCTTGGCCCCTGCTTACTCAGGCAGGACTACAGCATTAGCATAGAAAAAGACCACATGCTTGGTAATTTAAAAATGGTTTACTTGCAAACTCTCCAAAGGTCAGGTTTTTGTGCTTTTCCATACAGCATTCAGAAAAGGTTGCACAGGCAGTAAAACTTGGCCTAGTTACAGTGGTGAAAATTCCTAAATTATTGGTATAGGAACTCAAGAAAGGCTTGGGATAACCAGCTCACACCTCTTTACATGCTGAGCTGCTCAGGTAGACTGGGAGAACAAAGGCTTGATGAGTTTCTTCCCAAGATGCAAGGGAGTGACCTAGCTAAGCTTGGCAGGACAGCTTACTCTATGGCATTAACCCCATATTGGGTTTAAGAGACTGGTTATCCCATACCCTGGACTTCTAATCATGTACAGGAATGTAGTAAGATTTTCCTTACAGCATGATAGGGCAATACAGATGAGTAGTTACTGATTTGTTTTACTTTTCAAAATCTCACCTGTCCTCCATGGAGCTCAAGGTGCCATGGAACGGAAAGCAATAGACCTCATTCCTCCCCATGCTATCCTCCCAGTCAGAGAGTAAAAATGTCAACCCAGCAAGCTTCACAGGGATTTGATTCTAAATAATCACTCCAACTTTCTTCCAATGTATGCTGACAAATGATTAGCTATATTCACTATTACTCAAGGTACATTCAGCCCATCGAGTATTTGTGCAATCTGATCGAAGGATAAGGCGCTCAACTTCGAGCAAACTAAAGCTTGGCAATAGTTAGGACTGATTTTACTGCCCCTTACTTCTCTCTACAGCACATGCAGAAACTGCCTTCTTGACAGCTGGACCCACTATTGGTTTTACCCACTTAACCCATCAGAGCCTGTCTTCACATACAGAGGATGTCCCTAACTCACTGAGGGTTTGAGTCCCATTGACTAGCTTCACGTGGTTTAGCTGGCCAGTCAAAGCTGTTTCCTGGGCTGTGGCTGCTGTCACATGCTGATAGCTTCTAGGAGCCACAAGTGAGAGCTGAGTGCAGGGTGGGGCCCAATGGTGGAAAAACTACCCCAGAAGGAGCATGACGTGTCCCCCACCAGAGGTACTAAGGTAAAAGTAAAGGACCTCTGACAGTTAAGTCCAGTCGCAGATGACACTGGGGTTGCAGCACTCATCTCACTTTACAGGCCAAGGGAGCTGGCATTTGTCCGCAGACAGTTTTCCCGGGTCATGACTAAGCCGCTTCTGGTGCAACGGAACACCGAAACCAGAGCAGCGCATGGAAACGCCATCTACCTTCCTGCCAGAGTGGTACCTATTTATCTACTTGCACTTTTTGGCATGCTTTCGAACTGCTAGGTTGGCAGGAGCTGGGACCGAGCAACGGGAGCTCACCCGGTCATGGGGATTCGAACCGCCGACCTTCTGATTGGCAAGCCCAAGAGACTTAGTGGTTTAGACCACAGCACCACCTGTGTCCCCTAACACCCCATAAACCCTTCACTGCCCCAGTGGGACAAGATAAACATTATGAAATTGCATATTTTTAGAACGAGAGATTTCTGTATTTTTCCTCAGTTGTGCTTCTTTTCAAAGTGTGTGGCCCCCCCAAGGGTTGTGCTACCACAATTGCAGAGATTTAACTGTAAACAGTCTTTGCATGATTAGAACCAGTCTGAGACATTTCCATGATCTTCTTTCTGTTGCGTTTTCTGAAGCAACAGGATGAAGGTTTTATTTCTAAGGGAGAAATTTAGCTCCATTAAAGAAAGAGATCTTCTACAGAGACATTTCTGCAAAATTCAATTTTAATGAGATTTTCTTCTGTACACTTTAGAAGATTAAGTTCCATTGAAGAGAAGCCATTAACTAATGCAAATGAACTGTTTGGGGGGAATATTGCCACCACAGTTGTTACAATTGTAAGAACTTTCCGGCAACTTTTGCTGCTGCCACAGTTACACAAAAGATACAAAATTGTATCAAATTAGCCATTACTGTGGGCTGATTCACCCAAGCATCAAAGTCGGTGTAGTTCGCAAAGTTCCTGTGCCTGTTTTGTTTACATGCACTGTTGCTATTTTCAGGATTCACCCTTTTGGTTGTTTGTGGTGGGGTGTATGCAGACAATTTTGTATAACCCTCATTTTCTCTCTTTCTTCTACCCCTATGCAATCAAGTTAGCTGAATAAACCAGTTGCCAGATTAGTCAATTTGGGAGCAAGCCTCAGGTCAAACTGTGATGGGGAGCTCTGTTTCAAATGTGTATTTATCTAACTATTTGTCTATAAAGATCATTTCTACCCTGCCTTAATAGGGCTGTCAGCATCCAGAGGGGGTCGAGAGGCCACCTGGCTAGCCCCCAGCTGGATCATGCCCTTCCAGCCAACATGCTGGATGATTCCCCCGATCTCTAGTGCGACATAAACCAGCGGCCCAGACTTCAAAAGTCTGAGTACACTATATTAGCAGAGCTCGCTGCGCATACAGAAGCGGCATGAGGAGGCTTGTGAAAGTATAATAACAAGCAGATTTATTAAGCATAAATCAGGTCAAAGAAAGCATGTCGTCTCTCCTTTGTCTCCTCAGAGAGAGATCCACAAAAACAAAAGTTATACACCATGGAAGTTCCCAGCAATCTGTGCTGGTATGTAAACAGACATGTGACATGCAACAGTTCCATGTCTGCACTAAAGGTGGAATGGAATTTCCCAACAAGGGCAAAACTAAAACTGTGCACTGGTTCGTCTAATAATCTTGGTCACAGTGTTTCAGAAGCATTGCCAGGTGGTTAAACCTAGTGAATTGCGAGCACAATATTTTCCATCCCATGATTTTATGTGTGCACTGCCAGTTTCATAATGATCTTTTTTCTGATTCTGGTTTTGTAATGTGTTACTGCCTGTTTGGGTCTCTTGACCACTTCTTACTGATTAACACATCAAATATTCCTCGCCCTAGAATTGAACACACACACATGACATATGGCTCTAAACTTTGTATGATCAGATGTAGGCCTTGAGGATTTGAGAGATCAAGCAGCTCATCTGTAATTTTTATACAGCTGGTGCATTAATCCCTTGGCTTTCAACCTGTTTATTGGTCCTTTCATCTCTCCGCTCAGATATTTTTTCTGCCCAATGTAGTCATAATCCACGTATTGCAAGATCCTTTCAAGTTTATATAATAAGAGTAGCTTTTCACAGAAAATGTTGTACGATGTTATGTACATAACTTGTGCCCATTGTTCATGTATGAAATCTATATCCCAGAAAGCTAAAGGTGGAGTCCAGCATTTTATAATCATAAAGACCCCATGAGGCAGGTTGGCCTGAGAGATAATGCCTAGATCAGGGTTAGGAAACCTCTGGTCATGGTTTGGATTGTAAGGCTTGTTGAAAGATGTGAATTTTAGCTGCATTCAACACTACCACCGGCATCCTATTTAAAAGGCTCTTATTCCATTTACCAGCATATCCATTTACAGTGTTTACATACCAAAATCCAATGAACAACAATGCAGACTGAGCCGCTGAATGCGGGGGAGAATGTGATGCGGTCCTATGCATGGCGGTCCTATATGGGTGGTTTTTCATTCTGACTGCTGTTCTCCCGGCTGCTGGAGCATCCAATTGGGATCAGAACTGTTGCAAAAAGGTCATGCAAGCTTGCCACCATTCATGATTCTACACCAACAAGGGCCTGAGAAAGTCCTGTTCACAATCATGTTGTGAACAGATGTTACTAAGTGCTAAGTGAAAAGAGAATGGAATCTAATTATTCCAGTTTGGAAAACCTATAATGAGGCTTCATTAAGGAAAGAGAAATGGAAATTGGAGTGCATTTTTAAAGAGGAATCCACAGCAACAGGTTGCAGAAAATAAGGCCACAGAAGGTGGCAAGAAAATATTACTTTTCTTATATGAGAACTGAGTCATGGCCCTGCCTTCTTTTGTTATCTGGCATGTTGCAGAGGTGAACTGACATGTTCGGTGGTGGTGGTTGTTTCATTCATTTATTCATACATATATGTATGTATATATAATGGCCTTGATGCTAGATCAGTTGAAATGAAACACTTCATCCTCCTAGACCACCCTAATTGTAATAATATGCACTTTAAATATGCTCAAGAGGCACTTAGCCCCGAGTTGCTATGAATTTTAACCTCCATTTTCTGCTTCTTCCTTGCTACAAGATGTTCACAAGTATTACTTTTAACCTGGTTAGCATCTGGTACAAAAGAAATGATATACCAATACACAAATCACTTTGATTTCTTGATAAAGGTTTGACCTTATGCTTTACCATAGACTTTATGCATAGTTCTTTCCTTTTTAACTCCCTTAATTTTTCCACTCAACATTTTAGCAAATGACACTGCCCCTCTTTTGTGAAATTTAGAATAATGGCAGTTCTTAATACCGGTATGCACAGTTCCTATAACCATGTGAACTTATCAGCCGTTGGCATTCATCTAAGTTGATCTAAGTTGACCAGACGTCTTGCTTTTTGTACAATATACAGCAAGTTGCTCATATTAAGCTACCAGGTTATCAGCTTAAATGACATCTGAGCAATGGCCACAGGTAGTCATTTGACTTGCCCAAGTTCAGATCTCCTTCAAGCCACAAAGTTCATGTGCAACCTTAGGTCAGTCATTTCAGCCTATCCTGCTTCATAGCCTAGCTTGAGTGTGTGGGAGTGGGAGAAGACATGTCCTGTGCTCCTTGGAGAAAGATGGGAGGAAATATGCAAAAATATTTCTTGAAGTGAATGCAAACATGAATATTACTTACTTACACTCCACTGAGCACAAATAAAAAGTTACACAATGTAAAATAAGATGGTTGAAAGAGGCAGAACAATCATGAAGCAATTGTAGATTGCCTTAGGGAAATGGCAAATGTTTATAAATTTTTCCACTTGCTTAGTAATTTAAAAATCAGTCTCCAATAAAATGATCGACAGACACTCTGAAGATCATCCTGGGAAGGACTGTGTAATGCTGTATTCTTCAAAAAAAAACCTGAAAAAAACTACATTTTAAAAGTACAAGTGCCAATGACTCCACCTCTTAATTTTTACAAGGACAGTACCTGCTGAGCTGAGCCACACAGCCCTTGAGGGTTGATATCTATTAGTCTCTGTTTGACAATATGTTTGGCTTCCTTGCCAAACAAGTAGAAATAAAGATAACAAGTAAGAAAAATGAAAGACACGACTTTTTTCAGCATTTCCTTCATCCAGGCAGATTTAGAAGAGTCCTCTCCCAGTTGTGAATCATGCAGGTCACCATCAAGTTTCGATTCTCTATAGCTCTGCCCCACCTGTTTTGTATGGAGACAGTAATAATGGGTAATGATGGAGTTAAACATTGTCTCTAGTTAATAGTGGTTGGAACTAAGACTCCACCTTTTAGCTTGTTCTTGTGGTTACTTTCTTTCTCTGGTCCAATTTTGTGCTGTTGATCAGAAAACTTGTTCCGTCCCCACAAAGTGAGTAAGCATGTCTTATGTAAAATAATAACTTAACAGAGTCTCATCATAACATAGTGGCATACGTTAATAGTGATAAAGAGCACTTTCAGTGCAGGAATATTGCTTTTGTGTGTCCTGGCCTTACAAGGCTGGAGATCTCAGCAACATTTAGGGTTGCCAGACTCAATAGAGGACAGGACTTCTGTGCCTTTAATTGCCCTGCTCTCTTTTGAGTCGGGAAACCTTAAAGAGAAACCAGCAGACCCTTTGCTTGGAAATTAAACAAAGGGTCTGCTGGTTTCTCTTTAAGGTTTCCAGACTCAAAAGAGAGCAGGGCAATTAAAGGCACAGAAGTCCTGTCCTCTATTGAATCTGGCAACCTTAGCAACATTCACATTCAAGAAGTCAATTTTCTTTAAAAAAAGAAGTCAAATTTCTAAAAATAGCTGCTCAGGAAAATATACACAAACGCTACCATACTTTTCTTTTCCTTCAAAAAAAGGTTTAATAAACCCATCTCTCTTTCAGCAGTAACATTGGGATTTAATATTCTGGTTTATACCAGCAGTCCAGAATACAGCTGAAAAGTAAAACAGATTTGGGAGTCGTTAAAAATGCTGTGTATTTTGAAAGACAATATAAAAGGTTCTAACAAAGATTATGGACCTACATTTGCAGCTTTTCTTGTGTTGACTGAATTACACTGAAGAGATTTGAGGACTTGCCTTTGCAAATAAAGCTGTACTTAAACTGCATTGGGAGAAAACATTTTTAAAAAAAACCTCACAAATACAACATTCTGTCTTTCCCAGGGATTGCTGTGATTTCTTGTGGACTGAAGAAACTCTATTACAATTAAAGACTTTAAAGAAGGAACTTCACCATTATTATCTGAGCTTACATAAAATAAGTAAGCTTTGGTTTTAATCTCTTCTTGTCTCTTTGAGAGAAGGCTCATCACCATTACTATCTGGGCCTAAATAAATAAGTTTTTGTTTTAATCTCCTCTTCCTCTGTTCTAGGTTTTGTGATTATTTTATTTTTATATTGTTGTTAACCCTGGCCTTCCTCTAAATAACTCTGAGCAGCATGCAAGCCTCTTCCTTTCCCCATTTTATCTTCACAGCAGCCCTGGTAAGCATCCACTGTAACAGTAAGGTATGTTACAGTTGACCTGTGGCCACCCAGATGTTGTTGGACTACAACTCCCATCACCCCTGACCCAGTAAATAAAATAAAATAAAATAAAGTAATGCCGTGGAAGGTTATTGTTTTTGTTTGTTATTATGCTATATATTTTTGTATTGCTAATGGCCCTTTGATCTTCAGATGAAGGGTGGCATAGAAATAATAGAATAATATTATACTGCATGCCTAACTTTGGAGCCGTAAGAAGGAACTCAATTGATACCTGTCAGAGGGTCATCATGGTTACTCTAGAGTAACTCCTCTTGAGTCCACTTTGTCTTTAAAGACTTTTATTGTGCAAAGCATATACAGTGTATAGATAGCTTAAAACATGACCTCTCAGTCCGAACCAGAATCTGGCAATGGAGTACATCTGTTCCTATGCCAGCAAAGTAGTCGGGGCACCCCAAAACGCCTCCCCCTTGACCTGCGTCACGGTGCTCTCCTTAACTCTTGCGCCGGAAGGAGCAATGCCCTCTCAACCTCCTCCTGGTCAAGGCAGTGGAATGGCTCCCCAGCATCCTTGAGGCCTTGCCTACATCTCTCCTCCCCTGAGCTTTCCCATCATTCCGCACGTTGGCTTCTCTCTCCCTCTGAGTCTCTCCCCTCCCCCCTGGCTGCTTCAGACCCACTGCTGCTCCCTGTGCTTGGCGAGGTGGATGTTAGGATGATGGGGGCTGGCTCCCTGTAGGGAGTCACCCTTACAATACCCTTTACTGCAGAGATGGGATGCTGTGGTCCTCCATAGGTTAGATTCAGCTATCACCTAGAGCAGGCATCCCCAAACTTGGCCCTCCAGATTTTTTTGAGACTACAATTCCCATCATCCCTGACCACTGGTCCTGTTGGCTAGGGATGATGAGAATTGTAGTCCCAAAACATCTGGAGGGCCAAGTTTGGGGGTGCCTGACCTAGAGCATGAGTAGCTCCTACCCCTGCTTTAAGGGACTCTCCCTTTTAGGTTTGTGGAATACAAGCTCAAAGTTCAAGGAAGTTGAAGAGAGAGAAAAACCTGGTGTTACTAGTTTTGATTTTTTTAAAATTTTATTAAAAGATCTATGGATACATTTTTCCTGGAGTGTCCATTAAGCAAAAGGTCCAGGAAATATTGTGTGTGCATGAAAGGGCTAGATAATCTTCTTAAGGGGGACCCCCTCTATCACAAATATAAACAATGACTTATTATCTCCTGCCTTTTACAATGAGTGGGATTCAACTAATGAGACCTGCCAGTGGAAGCCCTGTACAAGGACTTCCATTTGTGCAATGGAGCTTCACCCTCATGCCCCCTGAAACTGGCTTTGGGAGACCATTCTATCTGGCAAACTGAAATGCTTGCCCTAATGGACTGATAACCTTAGTATGACATTGAATTTCTGCTCATGTCTCTAAGCTCTCCCTACCTCAACCCAAAACAACTCTAGCTATGGACATAGGACAATGATAGTAAGAAAGGCAGAGCTCCAATGGACCATTCACAGAAGTTGTGTTATCTTACATACCATAGTATGGCTTACAAAACAAGTGCTGGTGAACAGGTTACATGCAAAGAACCCCACTTCTCTCTTAGGATGTCCAAGTTAGGATGTCCTCTTAGGATGTCCAAGTTATGAGCACTACCATATGAATTTGCCAAGTGTGTCCGTACATTCTGGTTAGAAGATGATAAGATCTACTTACTTTACCAACGATTATGGAAGAACCCATTTCTAAACCCAATTCTAGGTTAAACTGCAGCTGGAATAAGAACTAGAAGATTTAGCAAAATAAAAAAATTCCTTCAGTAGCACCTTAAAGACCAACTAAGTTTATATTTTGGTATAAACTTAGTTGGTCTTTAAGGTGCTACTGAAGGAATTTTTTTATTTTGCTTCGACTCAGACCAACACGGCTACCTACCTGTAACTAGAAGATTTAGCTTAGCAAAGTTCTTAAAGTATGGTGTTGCAAAAGTGAAACGCTAAACAACAGCATAGACAGTATGCAGACATAGTGTTCTGGCACAACAGAATAGATATGTAAAGCAAAAAGATTTTTTAAAAAATAAAAAAATCCCTTGATAAAATTCTTGGAGGTAAGGGGGCACTAAACGAGTAGTTCTGAATGCCAAGAAATTCATGCTGCAAGGCTTCATGTGCTCTTGGTTCACAAACAGGTCAATAAAATCAGAGCAAAGCAACAACTAACTGTAAATTATCCCTGCAGCATTTTATGAGACCAATTCTTAATCTTTCTAAAGCTTGGCAACTTAACTCAACTTCCATGGGATCTTATAGAAGCTACAAAACTCCCATGGTCTTCTTGTTTAGTCATTTAGCTATGTCCGACTCTTCGTGACCCCATGGACCAGAGCACACCAGGCACTCCTGTTTTCCACTGCCTCCCGCAGTTTGGTCAAACTCATGTTCGTAGCTTCGAGAACACTGTCCAACCATCTCGTCCTCTGTTGTCCCCTTCTCCTAATGCCCTCAGTCTTTCCCAACATCAAGGTCTTTTCCAAGGATTCTTCTCTTCTCATGAGGTGGCCAAAGTATTGGAGCCTCAGCTTCACGATCTGTCCTTCCAGTGAGCACTCAAGGCTGATTTCCTTCAGAATGGATAGGTTTGATCTTCTTGCAGTCCATGGGGCTCTCCAGAGTCTCCTCCAGCACCATAATTCAAAAGCATCAATCACCAGGGTCTAGGACTGGATTAAAAACATTGCAGGCGACAACAAAACATCACGACGAACTCATTAGCACAAATGAGATTTCAAGAGCCTGGAAGCATGGAACTGTCATCTCAGTATTCAGATAAGGATAGAGGATTGACCTACAGAAACAGGAAGAGCTACTCATCTGCTACTTGCAAAGGTGAAAAAAGATGCAAACACTAATTACTGTAGAAGCGAGTTATGGAGTCCTTGCAAAGTAATAATCCAAGATGGAACCATTAGCGTTTGAGATGGAGCAAGACTATATCTATAATGGCAGTCAGTAAGGTTAGAGAGCTGATTACAGTAGACCATTCAAATTGTTCTGGTTTATGAAGAGACATTTGATGGACTATATCCTGCAGGAACTATAAGTCAGATGGAATGTAGGTCATACCTGGAAGAATGCATAAGGTGAGCAGTGATTTTATAATTTATGTATCTCTATGTGTTATTAGAAATGGCAGTGTCTAATAAACAGAAGTCTGAAAGCATGACTCCTAGCAAAATAACAACAGACCTATTAAAGACTGGTTTTGCCACCAGATTAAATATGGGCTGCATTTCAGTATAATCCTAGCTTGTCCACACCAGAGTTTACTGTGTGTTTACAGCTGTTTGCATTCCCATTTAATTTTTTCTTTTCATTGACATATTGGTTGTGGAATGCCCTCTCACCTGAGGTTCAGCTGGCACCTATTTCTGCCATGTTTTGACGCCAGCCGAGGACCTCTCTGCCCTTCCAGGCCTCCTGAAAATTTTATGCATGTGGCCACACAGTTATAGCATCATGATATATGACAGCTGGTTCTATTATACTGCTTGTTTAATTGTCTCTTATGCATTGTTGTATTTTTAAATTATTGTACCCTGCTCTGAGATTGCTTGTGATTGTGATACAAAGTCTATAAAATAAATAAATACACTGGCATTTTGCAGATTAGTCTTCTGGAAAATAGCAGGCTTTAAAAATTGCTGACAATCTTGACCCACCTAACAAAATCTTTCTCCCCGCCACCTACCAAAAGCTAAAACAACTACCCTTATTTGTTGGAATCACCAGCTGAGATAAAGTATGTTTCGTGTTTTATAACTCAGAGGTGGGTGCACATAATATGCACAAAGTCTGATAATATCCCAGATAATAACTCGCAAGAACTGCTTTTTCTGGTCTGCTTAATACAAAAGCATTAGCTCTGCTTTTTCTGCTTGACCTGTACCAGTTTCTTCCAGCAGAAACTGATCCGGCAGAAGATGTCACTGTGACCTATTTTATCTCTCATTCTGTAGTTCACAATAACTATCCTCTGAACAACAGCTTTTATCCACAACTCTCAAGTGAGACCTGTATCAGAATGTTCAGTGTTCCAGTTAGGCAGCTATGCATTCCACCACCACACACAATTGTTCACCCCACTCAAGTCTGTGGCTGCTGAGCATGCTCAGTTCTCATTCAACTATTTGGGGATTAGTTGGTTTTTTATTCCCTTAGAATATTTTTTCCTGATGATTTTTCTACTCCTTGGAGTTCTCCTAAGCATACCCTCTTGTTTATTAGTAGCCTTTTTTAATTTAGTAGCCATTGTAACTCGGAACATGAGTTGCAATCTAGTATATACAGAACTGCAACATGGTGTGTGTGTGTGGGTGTGTGTGTGTGTGTGTGTGTGTGTGTTTTGGAGGAGATATCTTCAATGCTCGCTCTTCTCAGAGTGAGTAAATGGCTGGCAAGCAAGAAAGTGAGTGAGTGGGAGGGCACCTCTACAGTGGTACCTCAGGTTACAAATACCTCGAGTTGCAAACACTTCGGGTTACAGACTCCGCTAACCCAGAACTAGTACCTCGGGTTAAGAACTTTACCTCAGGATGAGAACAGAAATTGTGCAGCGGCGGCAGCGGGAGGCCCCATTAGCTAAAGTGGTACCTCAGGTTAAGAACGGTTTCAGGTTAAGAACGGACCTCCGGAACGAATTAAGTTCGTAACCAGAGGTACCACTGTATAGCCTTCTTCTGTTCTCCTTTTCCAGCCATGCCATCCCTTCCAGTTTTGTTTCTCCATACCCACGGAAAAAGCTTGGCAATCGGTGAGATCAGTAAAATCTTGGCTTTCCCCATTGATTCTTATGGATATGATCCTATGGAATTGATCCCTGGGAGGAACATTTAAAAACAGCATCCTAGCTTTGTTCAGCCACCATCAACCACAGCTAGGATGGCAGCGGTCATTGTTACTGAAACATTCATAGATGTTATTCCCACATACTGTTTTTTGGGAGTCAGGGAAAGCCTTTCTTTCTAAAATCTGTTGATTTTAGGACAAATAAATAGTGTTTTATGCTGATTATGCACCATTTTTCAAGAAATCTAATATAAGTTCATCTACTTACCTAATAATAATATTTATTTACTGGAGAGGATCAGTAGACTACAACATGAATTGGATTCAGGAGGGGATCTTTTGAATTAGTTAAGATAATTTTGAACTAGGAAACAAAACTGGGAAACTGCTGTGAAATGAAAGAATACAAAACAAAAGGGGGAGCATATTAATAGTACCTTTGCTAAAAACCACCTCAGAAATAAAAAACAAACTTTAAAAACTTGTTCAGGGGCAACAAAAAAGGGTCTAATTACAGCTACTATTAGACGAAGATTTCTCTTCCCCTTTTGTATGTTTGGACTAATGTGAGAAAAGATACATATATCCAGGTTCATATTTTATTAATGTAGGTTTGTAGTAACATTTTTAGAGTGTTTATCTTTTTTCCTTACGCAATATCATTCTACCACATGCTTTAAAATACTTTTTTTTTAAGGAACCAAATTGAGTCATTTGAAACTGGAGCACATCAAATTCATTTGGCTAATTTTCATTCATTTCTCGTTCAAATGAAAAGCAGCTCAGAAAGATCAACAGAAACGTATCTCTGTTGAGGAAAGCTTCGAGAGTGGAGAATGATGGTTGCTGAATAACAAGCAATTCATTTGTCTTCCATTGTGTCAATCTCCCTGCAGAAAAAAGTTTGAATGTTTATTCACCTCAACATTCTTTAAACGTTGAATCTCCAATGCTGAATGCTTACTGAAATAATTCAGTATCCAATCATTTTCTGTTCTTCATGCTTCTTAAAAAAATATTGTTCTACTCTTCTAAATACCACTGATCACCTGTTCAGGAGAAGGACCCATCTTTTTTCAGTCTGATGTAGGAGTTAAATATGGTTACTGTTGGTTCTGTGCTTCTATTTCCAGTTAGTGAACCCCTGAACATGTATGTCCATCCAGCACAACTATGCTAATTGCAGGGCTGTCCTCCACATGTCTACTCAGAAGCAAGCCCCACTGAATTCAATGGGTCTTACTCCCACAGAAGTCCTATAGGGCTGTAGCCTTAACTTAATCTGGGATGGGTCCTCTGTGGCCTTCAAGATGTTGTTGGGATCCAGGTCCCATCAGTCGTCACCAGCATAATGAACCGTCAGAGATTATGGTAGTTGCAATGGGTTTAAACCAAATGAACAGAGAACTGGAAAATAAGAGAACACAATGATGGTTGAAATGCTAAACATACATTATTGTAATACAGTGGTACCTCGGTTTTCGACTGTCTCTGTTGACAAATGTTTCAGTTTTCGAATGCTGTAAACCCAGAAGTAAATGCTTCAGTTTTCAAACATGCCTCAGAAGTCGAACATGCCACACAACTTCCATACTGAGTTTTCCGTATTGAGGCTTTCATATTGAGTTTTCAGTTTTTGAATGTTTTGGAACTCAAACAGTCTTCTGGAATGGATTACGTTCGAGAACCAAGGTACCACTGTACATGGATAAAGACAACACAGGTTCTGTATTTTGTTTAGTAATGAGACATCAATATAGCCTTATTAACCATTCACAACCATTTTTAAGTGCAGAAAATGCTATACAAAACTTCACATTTAGACCACTATAGCTGCTCAGCCTGAGTATATAACAAAATAATAGTGATTGTCTTGGATTGATAGGCATGATTTTATAAGCTTACAGCTTAATACAAGCTTGAGAGCTAAATTCCCCTTATAATTGTGATTTATTCGCTTTTGACAATCCCTTAAATGTTGACATGAATTCCTCAATGACATTGAGGTCTTTATCTCTTTGTGTGTGTGCCATGTTAGCAATTGTGCTCTATATGACAATCCCAACTTACAAAAATTCTAAGTGTACCAATTTGCTTGGACTAGTAGATGTACTTCTTATTATGATGTTACCTTGCAAACATTCTTCTTTTTTTGCAGTTCCATCTTGTACATCTTAGATAGCACATACAAATCTGTTCAGTTCTTTAGCAGCTGTTGTTGTAACCCAACCAACCTCCTTCTAAATTTAGCACTCTGTAGACCTCAAGGATAAGAGCCACTATTATTTAATCAGAACAATGAAGGCAAAGGGATCTTCTTTATGAGTTGTAAGCCTCTAAAGATTGTTGTTGGTTTTTAATTATGAAGGGAAATTGCCAGAGAGATGAAAGTGGGGTGACTTGAAGGTTTGACAAAATTAAAGTGAAGGACTTAAAGTGTGTTTTTCTTCTTTGTTGTTGGTTTTATTTACATTTAATCCTGCTATCCCCTCCCCTCGTAAAATACCATCCTGACTTGAATATTAGCTGCCTGCCAGTCACTTAAGGGCTATGTGAATCAGCCCTAGCCCTCCACAGAAGGCTGATTTCCACAGAGGGGATGTCAAACCCCACAGGGATTCATAGTTTGTGGTGAACAGATCAATGCTTTCATTAGTGAGCAGAGGAAGCTGCTTAATTACAAATGCAAGTTCATTTAAGGTCAGTTAACGCATGGGTTATAAACTTGGCTTGTGTAACTAACCCAGGTTTGTGTACATTGTCTGTACATAAAGCCAATCCAGGATTCATGGAAAGCAAAATTAACAGCACAGTCCTAACCATGTGTATTCAGAAGTAGTCCCATTGAATTCATCAGAGCGTACTTCCAGTAAGTCAGATTAGGATTCCATTCTAAATACTGCAGAAGTCCTTTTTTTCCCTGTAGGGAAGAACAAGAGGGGAGAGGGAGTGTAACAGCCAGAAGCTTCACTTGGGTTCATTCCAGTTCATGCATGTAGTGCTAAACCATGGTTTAGTGTTCCGAGCACACTGGCCCTATAAGAGTCAATCGCCACAGAGATTGCCAGTGTTGCACAGAGCATTTTTGTGCCTGTGCTGCACATTTCTGTCATATTATTCTGAAGATTCTCCATGCAAACGGAGACAGCCCACACAGAAAGCAGAAATGTAAGTTATTACCACATGAAAACACGAACACATGGAAGTGTCTTCAGGGGCTTCTGTGTGGAAGCTGGTATTCAGTGCTTTGTTTTCTCCCTGAGGTGGGTTAAGAAAGAAAGTATATTAGCAGATACTATCAATTATGTAATTGTGAATTGTGGTATGCATTGTGAGTATAGAACTTACAAACTAGCAATAGTACTACACTCAAAATACATGAGACAGGTTCTGCCAGGAGGGCCAGAATTGTTTCCCAAAATTATTATCAAACCACTCCCCATTTAAAGGACCAATTTTCATCAAAATACCATAGTTTTTCAGCAACACACACACACACACACACACACACACACACACACAACTGACTCCAGGACATCCAGAAGATGGCATATCCTTTTTTCCCCTGCCCACAACCTGTACTCTGTCTTTGAGAAATGGTATAACCATCTAATAGTTATACCATTTGTTTCTATGACAACATGCATACTACTACTTTTCCAGCTAATACTCATTGAGCCATAATCACATTCTTGTTATCAGAACATCTTTACCTTAATCTGTCATAAGGCATTTTACTCTCTCGTTTTTCTAGTCTTCAGGATACAGAGAGAGATGCAATTTGCCCATCACCCTTGATAACAATTGGTACAGGTTTGATTGCGCTGCTAGACTTTTGCTGGCGTAGACAGTAGCAGGTCATCAAACTCCTATTTTCCTAGTTACAACACGAGCTACATAATAGTACTTTTCCTCATCACTCCTCCAATCCTGTCCATCGGCATCGCCATCATCTCTAATGCTGTTGTCACACAGCTCTTCCGTCCCAATTCTTTTCATTTGGATTCTGAATTTCATTCTAACACAGTCGGATCCTATGTTTCTGCAAACTCAGTGGCAAAGAAATATGACCACGGGAACACAGTCAAATATTATTTATTTCCCATTCTTCCTCTTCTTCCACTAAATGTGCTCTTGCAATGATTTAGGGTAGGGCTTCAAGTTTTCTTGCAATGACATCTAGGCCTCTTTTATTTAGGTTCTCTTTTCCTTTATGCATTAATTGATGGTATGAAAATGTTTTGTTTTTCTACTTGTATTTTAATTGTATTTGTTTGTTATGGTATGTGAAGACTGCAACGGGTTAACACTATTTGTGATTTTTTTTTGTTTTTTTGTTTTTGTTTTACCTGACCTGTCAAGGGCATAGCTGCCAAGTTTTCCCTTTTCTCGCGAGGAAGCCTATTCAGCATAATGGAATTTCCCTTAAAAAAAAAGGGAGAACTTGGCAGCTATGGTCAAGGGTTAACCCACACTCCAGGCTGGCTGGCTGAACATTCTAATTAGGGGAGGAATGCTCGTGTTTAAAAGGGAGGAGCAGCCATTTGTTAGTGAGTAGAGGGTTTGGGGGAATGGGAGTGTGTGTGGCTAATAAAAAGAAGAAGAAGGTCTTATAGTTAGGATAGGTTTAGGTAAAGGTTGGAAAAGATATATATAGTGGTACCTCTACTTACGAATAACTCTACTTACGAATGTTTCTACTTATGAATGGAGCTCCGTCCGCCATCTTGGATGCGGTTTAGATAGGATTTTTTCGACTTACAAATTTTTAGATAGGGTTGCTTCGACTTACGATTTTTTTCTCCCAATGCATTCCTATGGGATTCGACTTACAATTTTTTTCGACTTACAAATGTGCATTCGGAACGCATTAAATTTGTAAGTAGAGGTTCCACTGTACATTGAATGTTTGACAAAGGTGAAATAACAAAAACCAAGCTTGTACACAGGAAACCATAAAGTATTCATTATGACTAGAAGCAAATAAATATTCATCGTTTAAGTGCCAAGTAAAGAGTTGTCTGTATTATTTTCCAGGTATCAACACTTGTTTAGGTGGAGACACCGCAAAGGACAAAACTTCCTACAAAGAGAAGAATGGATAGTTTGTGTCTTTGAGTCTCACTGAGGGAGCTGAATAGGAGGACAAACCTAAAGTGTCACAGTGTTGCCTCAGTGGAGAGATAATCTTTTGCAGTTGGGGAAGTTCAGGGAGAGTGAACCCCTTTACTGTGAGCAAAAAAGGGAAAGTCTCATAAATAGTCCAAAAGGTGCAAATGATACCTGGCCGCGTGTGCTGGAAGAAAAACCTCATTACTATCAAGCCCACGGGGTAGAAGGGTTTACAGCAAGGCGAAAGGGAGAGAGGGAGGTTAGTTTTACCTCAGGATTCCCTAGTACTCTTTAAGTAATATAGAGGTTGAAGTGGAAAAGACGAAAGAAAAGGATTTCGTCGCAAAGACAATGTCAGATTGCGGAAAAATAATTTTAAAATTAATCTCTTTACATTAATTTTTATTATTAATTAATGTTGTTTAGTCGTGTCCGACTCTTCGTGACCCCAAGGACCAGAGCATGCCAGGCACTCCTGTCTTGCACTGCCTCCCGCAGTTTGGTCAGACTCATGTTCGTAGCTTCGAGAACACTGTCCAACCATATCGTCCTCTGCCGTCCCCTTCTCCTTGTGCCCTCCATCTTTTCCAACATCAGGGTCTTTTCCAAGCATTCTTCTCTTCTCATGAGGTGGCCAAAGTATTAGAGTCTCAGCTTCAGGATCTGTCCTTCCAGTGAGCACTCAGGGCTTATTTCCTTCAGAATGGATAGGTTTGATCTTATTGCAGTCCATGGGACCAGCACCATAATTCATAATACCCTTTCATGGATCACTGTCTGGTCATGGCGAAGGGGCTTGAATAACTCAGAGAAGCTATGAGCTATGCCATGCAGGGCCACCCAAGATGGACAGGTCATAGTGGAGAGTTTTGACTAAACGTGATCCACCTGGAGCAGGAACTGGCAAGCCACTCCAGTATCCCTGTCAAGAAAACTCCATGGACAAAGACAGCACGGACAAAAATTAATTAACTTTAATTATTTACATAAAATTAATCTGTAGAAATGTGCATGCACACGAAAGCTCATACCAATGACAAACTTAGTTGGAATGATTTTTTTTATTTTGTTTCTCTTTACATTGTAAGACAAAAGCTTTCTGTTAATAAATCCAGTTTGATCTCTGACAAGAGCCCTCTTCAGTCATTCAAATTAATGCATGATGGCCTGAACTGTTCAAGAGGCATGTGCTCCCAATGTCCATGTACACCCCACTCCCTCCCTCCCTCTCCCCAAAATATTAAGCCTTCAGGCCTTGACACTAAACAACTGCAAGCATTGAACAAGCACAAACAGCAAGCCATATTCCTAGACAGGTCATAATCCACATTCCTGGGTAACCTGATTGACTACTTTCCACTTCCTTTTCTTTAACCAGTAAATTAATTATTCCTCAGTTTATTCCATGATCTGTACGTTTACTCAAAAATATTTGGTGAGGGACTTTGCCATATTACTACTACTACTATCCAAGTAAACAATGTTCACCTTCTGATATGGTATCTCTGCTCTTTTTTCAGCTTGTTCACTACTAAGCAATCCACCTTATTTCCATTCTTTAAAAGCAATATATCATTTTAGGTATCTAAATATGGAACTCTATATGTCAACTTTAAAATAAGGCCCATTGACTTCAATGGAATTTATTCCCAGGTAAGTTTCTATAGGCCAAACTGTGAGAGTGTATTACATCTGCTCATAAGTAAGCCCCACTTAGTTTAATGGGATTTGCTCATAGGTAAGTGGGTATTACAGAATTATTATTTTTTTCACTTTGCAACTTCCTTTGCTTTTTCTAAGTCTAATTGCTTCCCAGTCATCATAGGCTAGTTTTAAGTTAATTTAAAATAGCAAACACACCCTTTATCCCTTGTATGCATTTCAGATTAGCTGTCATACTAAATTAAACATATTCTTATCTTTCACCTATCTTCAGCTATTACAGTTTCATCCAGTAAAAATGCAATTTAATGCTACTGCCAACATGAATCCAGTTGATCAAAGGGCAACCCCACATTTAATAAGAATTTCAAAGCCAAATAGAGGCTGGGAATAAGATGACCAAACTGTTCCTGCCATTTACATTAAAAGTGCAAAAAAATGTCCAGTAGCACTTTAGAGACCAACTAAGTTTGTTCTTGGTATAAGCTTTCATGTGCATGCACACTTCTTCAGATACTGCATGCACACGAAAGCTTATACCAAGAACAAACTTAGTTGGTCTCTAAGGTGCTACTGGACAATTTTTTAAAATATATATATATATATATATATATATATTTCGACTGTGTCAGGCCAACATGGCTACCAACCTGAATCATTAAATGTGCAGTATCCTTGTTTTGAAGCTACGAACATGAGTCTGACCAAACCGCGGGAGGCAGTGGAAGACAGGAGTGCCTGGCGTGCTCTGGTCCATGAGGTCACGAAGAGTCGGACACGACTAAACGACTAAGCAGCAAAACAACAACAACCTTGTTTCAGTAGCACCCAAAACCACTCTTCTGCTCCTTCACCTTGCTTCTACTAATGTTGCCTCCAGATTGTCAGCATTTTGCTGCAAGTGCATACTGGAAATTTAGGTTTGTGCAATTAAAGTGGATTAAAGTGCTCTGTCACCCTGCCAGAACAAACCCACTTAAAAACACAACAAAACCAGCACACTCTTTGTAGCTAGGGAAGTGGCAGGGAAATGCACTGGAAAGTGTGGGGTGAACAAATAATTAGCCGGGAGATGTACAACCACCACATAAGCAAATCAGAATGAATGCTCAATAAAGACTCGACATAGTCTAACCTCTGTGTCCACTTTGTGCAAACAAGTAGGGGTGAGCGGAGGAGCCCTAAGTGGCTTGGCCTAGAGAGCTGAGTGGATGCTAAGCGGACAGGAATACCAACCGATTCAGGAAAAGAGGAATGAGCTGTCAAGTTTGCAAAGTGTCCCACTCATATTACTATCAGCACTCAAGATTAATAATGCAAATTTCATCCTCTCTGAATTTCATCACCCAAGCTCTTTTTTAATAGAACATGTAAAACTTTACACACACACACACACACACACACACACACACACACACACACACACAAACTACTGTCCCCGTTTCTTCAGATACAACTTTTCAGTTTTTGATCCTAGTGCCCTAATTCTTTAAAGGCCCTTTGCACTTCACAGTTTGTCTGCCACAGGGAATCTGAACACAAGAGTTGGAGAGAATGTGGTGAGCAGCCCCTTTGTTTTTTAACATTATCTGATAGTCTGGATTTCCTGGATATCAGACTTTATATCAGAAACTTCAATTAATTTAGTTCTCATTCTGTCTATTTTAGAAAGGGAAATGATCTTACGGAAAAGGAAAGTGGTTGTAAAGCTCATCACCGTTGGTTATATAGTTATCATTTGGTGACTTCATCATAGCTTCTTACTATGACAGTCTCCTGCTGTGCAGCTCTTCTCTGGAGGTCACTCGGATGCTGTCTGAACATTTTACATTGCCGTCTCTGTTTCTCTGACATATTCAGAACAGCAGTTCGCAAGGCGCAATATGTTCCACTTGAAAGTCAGAAAAATATATTGTTTCAGGAAGCAACTCCTTGATGAATTATTGCAGGGATACACTCAGAACTCTCTTAGGAGAGTAGTATTACATCTTAATTAATTGGTGAGTGCTTCTGTTGTCATCGGAAATTTAATTAATCAAATTCAGGCAGAACATCTGGTCATACAGTGAAGCTATCAAAATCACACCAACAGAGTCAAGCAGGAATTGAGACTTCTACTAGGATGGAACTCACACATGCAACAACCCTATGCTGGCCTGTTCTTGTTAAAAAGGGGGGGGGCGTGCCTTGTTCACCTCATGGGCAATTTCCCAAGGCTGCAAGTCAGTGGTGAGCAGGATCAGAAACAAAAAGGTAGATGAAACAACAGATGCCTTCCCCCAAAGAATCCTGTATAGGTATAGCTTGTTAAGGGTGCTGAAAGTTATTCAGAGACCTTTATTCTCCCTAGGAAGAGGCATGGACTGTTGAACCACTCTCATAATTGTAGCTCTGTCAGGGCAATATGGGTCTCCTAGCACCTCTCAGCACCTTTTAGCAAACTATACTTCCCAAGAGTCTTTGGAGGAAGTCATTACAGTGGTACCTCTGGTTAAGAACTTAATTCGTTCTGGAGGTCCATTCTTAACCTGAAACGGTTCTTAACCTGGAGCACCACTTTAGCTAAAGGGGCCAGCCACTGCCAACGTGCCATCGCCGCGCAATTTCTGTTCTCACCCTGAAGCAAAGTTCTTAACCTGAGGTACTATTTCTGGGTTAGTGGAGTCTGTAACCTGAAGCGTCTGTAACCTGAAGCGTTGTGTAACCCAAGGTAGCACTGTACTGTTTTAATTAGTATGATACTGCTTTAAATGTATAGTGCAGATGAGTCCCCCAAATCTTTCTTCTACATTTTAATATTAAGTTATTACAAGAGCTATGACCTGGATTTTTTTTTTTTTTGAAATGTTCCCATTTATTCCTTGTCGTCTCCTACATTTAAGAGTATTCAGTCCTATTAATATGGACCATCAATAAATTGATTCCAGAAATGCTTTCATGTTATCTCCTTGATGTTACCATTGCTTTGCCATCTTGCTTGTTAGATCTTTCATGCATATATATATATATTTCCTTTGACTCGGTGTGATTCCTTCTGTTTGGAGAACGGTGAGAAAATCATGTTACAAAACGGTTCTGTGATAATAACTGCATTCCTTTAACAGATGCTGCTTCCCCCAAAGGGGCTGCAGTTACATCCAGTTAGGCCGAAAGCTCTGGGAAAGTAGGGCAAATAATCAGCTTCAAACGGAAATGACTTATACCTACAGATTTCAAATAAATTTTTATTTTAAAGTAAGCGGGCTTAGGATAAGAGCACAAGATTCGCCCTGCTTGATCAGATCACAATCCATCTAGTCCTTGTGCAGCCTCCTGCTTCTGACCAAGGGCCAACTTGGTGTGCATGGGAAATTCCTAAGCCTTCTCTCTAGTTGTTTATCCCTCAGCAAGTGGGACACAGAGGTAAATTGCCTCAGAACAATGAAGGCTCCATTAATCTTTTGTGGTTAATATTCCTGTGAGCATAATTAGTTGTAAACCATTTTTAATACTGAATTTTTAAATTCACCCTGGGGCCTCAGGGTGAAGAAGGGCGGGCAAGAAATCAAATAAATAATGGGAGGAATTCAACGCAGGGCTGTGGAGATTTTCCTTCAGCACAGGCACTTCAGCTTGCCAAATGGCTCTCCTTTCCCTGTGTGTTGTCCTGGGTGCTCACCCAAGCCCCACAGAGGCAATTTGGGGGGATGCACGGGGCAGGATAGGGGGTGAAAGCACTGCTCTGCTAGCATAAGTCCTTCGGCTAGCAGGACTCATTAGTTGAGTATGACCCATTCATATTACCACTACCCTTTTCAAAAATTTACCTAGTCCCCTCAGGTAGGACCTGCTACAAAATGTTGTGGTGTGGAGTTCTTCTATTTAGGGCACCAAGCATGTCTGCCATTCGTTTCTGTGAACTGCCCTGAGAACTCTGGGTATAGGGCGGTATATAAATTCTAATAATAATAATAATAATAATAATAATAATAATAATAATAATAATAATTTGCTCCCTTGTTTTTCACACACATACTTCCCAAATATCAGCCAGCATGCAGCATGCTCAGTCCTTGTGCTATTTCTGTGCCCCAACACACACACACACACACACACACACACACAGAGAGAGAGAGAGAGAGAGAGAGAGAGAGAGAGAGAGAGAGAGAGAGAGAGAGAGAGAGAGTTTTCCCCTAAAGAGGTTTGTGTGGTTTTTGATTTTGGGATTTTGCCACACCTGTTAATGCCTCATTCTTATTCTTACTATTGTTAGTGCTGTTATTTATCAGATTTTTATACTGCTCTTTATCATAAGATCTCAGGGTGGTTCACTGAATAAAATACGGGATATGAACAAGTAAATCAAAACAGCAAAAAAAAAAATCAAATCCCCCTTCCCACAAACACATTTAAAAGGCTGTAGAATATTAATCAGCCAGAGGCATGGAAGGTGTTATTTTGGTTACATTACGATCTACGCTCACCTCTGAACTTCAGAAATAGAAGGAAAAATAATAAGCTATTCCAAATACTTCCCAAAACTACTGTGCAGAGTTTACATTTTGTATCCTTATACCCCTCTTGCTTTATGCCACTATCAATACTAGGGATGAAAAATAAATCATACATAAATTTAATGGCGTGATTCACTCTCTTCTGAGTCTGCTTGCTTGCCTATAATTTTGGGTGTCAAAACATCATCTTGCAATATCGCTTTCACGACATCACCGAAGAGAGTAATGGAATATTCTTTTTTAGAAGCTAAAATTCTTGTTTACAGATTGCTGAACCGTAATTATTTTATCCATTTATTATGTATGGAGCAAATAAATAAATTTGGTACCATTAGATAGTCTATTAGTTAATTATCTGTACACTATTCAAAGCAGAAAACATCCCTGGGAAGATGCATTTCTAGCGAGACATCCTTTGAAATTTGGTGATGAAATGAATTCCATCATGCAGTTTTGCATACAAAAGGCCAACATCAAAATTGTATGACTGTTCTAATAAAATAAACATGCATTGTATCACACAGCCTCCTCCTCTGTGGGTCATATTACTTTTAATATTACTTTTAATACCAAATCCTTCCCATGAACCAGTTAGCTAAAGAAACATTAAAGTGGACTCAACTAAATCTAACCACTTTTTCACACACATTTTCCGTGTTGCCAAGCACTTTGACTTTTGGGTGTTCCCTAATGAAATGTTTGGTTATTTAATGGTCTTGCTTGTCCTCACTCTTAATTGCCCTGAGCAACATTTTTACTGATGTCCAATGATGTCATCACATTATATAAAGTACAGTATAGCCTTGAGGCATCAACTGATTCACTCTATCATGCCTCATTGGGGTGGATGATCCATGTGCTCAGAGGTGCCATCGGACGACTGGGTAGGGCAAGTTGGCCTGGGAATGTCCTGTCTTGAACCTGCCAGTCAGCTGAGCTAGATGGACCAATGGTATGACTCAGTATAAGGCAAGTTCCCATGTTTCTGTGTACTACAAATATGAGGGATAGCTCAGTCGGTAGAGCATGAGACTCTTAATCTCAGGGTTGTGGGTCCGAGCCCCACATTGGATTAAAGATTCCTGGGGTTGGACTACACGATCCTCATGGTCGCTGCCAACTCTACAATTCTACAATACATTTACATTTCAAATGGAGGAATCAAATCTGCCATTTGATGCCTAAGCACATTATCTTTCTCCATTTAAATGAATTTGGAAGCCAATTCTCTTCTTACAGTCTAGGACCAGCATGACCTCAGGGGTGCTGCAGGGAGCATCACAGTTATGGTGCAGAATGGAAGGCAAGAAGTGAGGGGGTGTCAAATTTTGGTGTTGCACAAGGCACCGCTGAAATTTGAGGTCCCAGGGTCTGCCACTGCTAGGACTGCTTGGAATTGGTTTGTTTTTAGTACCTGGAGATCCAATGAGAGAGGCTGCTAAGCACCAGTGGAGGAAAGAGAAAAACGCCCTGCAAGTGTAATTAAACAAAGAAGTTTGGCCTTTATGGAGAGTGTTGTAGTGGAACATTGTGACAGTGCGCGAAAAAGCAAATATCAATAGCCTGTGTTGAATCACAACAGTAGAACTACATAATGCACTTGTAAGAGAAATTCTCCCCTGTGAAAAGGTGCCCACTAAGCACACTCAAGAGATACAAGCTGTGAAATACAAATTACCTTGTCAATCATATGGCTCTTTGAGAATTCACAGCACATCTGTTTACCTATAATCTACAGAAAGCTTCTTCAGGCTATGGAAATAGTTGTGTCCTTGGAACCTGGTGAGGGGGGGAAGATTTTTGATCCTCCAAGTGTCCCTATTTTTCAGGGACAGTCCCGGCTTTACAGAAGCCATCCTGGTTTCAGATTTGATCCCAGAATGTCCCACTTTTCCTTCGGAACGTCCCTATTTTCATTGGAGAAATGTTGGAGGGTATGGAGTTATGTGGCCAAGGAGATAAGTAACTATACAACCATTAGAAAATATCTGAAGGCAGCCCTGCATAGGGGAGTTTTTTAATGTTTATTTTTTTATGTTTTTATGTTGGAAGCCACCCAGAGTGGCTGAGGCCACCTAGTCAGATTGGTGTATAAATAATAAAATTATTGTAGTTATTATGGAATGTTGTTGCTGTTGTTTAGTCGTGTAGTCATGTCCGACTCTTCATGACCCCATGGACCAAAACACGCCAGGGACTCCTGTCTTCCACCATAGCTGCCAAGTCCCGGTTAGAAAAATACGGGATCAGCAGCGCCCGCACCGGAAGTCGCTTCTACGCATGTCCAGACATGCGTAGAAGCAACTTCCGGTGCAGGCGCTACCCGATTTCCAGTGCCCAGACATGGGCAGAGTGGCACCGGAAAAAATCCGGGGGAATTACAGGATATTTCGCCATTCCGGATGACAGCGGGAAACTGTTTTAAAAATGGGCGTTTCCCGGGGAAAACAGGAGACTTGGCAGCTATGTTTCCACTGCCTCCCACAGTTTGGTCAAACTCATGTTGTTAGCTTCGAGAACACTATCCAACCATCTTGTCCTCTGTCGTCCCCTTCTTCTTGTGCCCTCAATCTTTCCCAGCATCAGGGTCTTTTCCAGGGAGTCTTCTCTTCTCATGAGGTGGCCAAACTATTGGAGCTTCAGCTTCAGAATCTGTCCTTCCAGTGAGCACTCAGGACAATGTTCTGAAAATAGGACATCCCTATTTTCTTTGGAGACATATCGGGTCCTCCATTAAAGAGGGCACGTGTTGCGGTGAGACTTGGCAATCAAACCCTTGTGTTGTGGATGGGTATGATTGGTCAGCCACAACACGCTATTGGTAGGTCCTTTGATGCTGGGTTCATTCTGACCAATTGTGATGCTAGCCAAAATGGATCAAGGGACCTATATATGCCAATGCATGTGACCCTGAGCTTTCTCTCTTGGTCAGTGCATCAGAACACCCGCCCACCTCTCCCTATATTTAGGGCTTTTGCGCTAGACATTGCTATGCCGTCGTGTGTCATATGTCGTTGGGACAGGGGCACAGCAGGAATTTCCCCCACTTGGCTGATTGGCCAGTGACATTTGGGTTTTGCCTGCCATGTAGCAAATCATCACAACTTGTAAGGTTGGCTCTGGTTCAGGTGATAGGGATGGGGGAATGCTCTCGCCATCTCTGAAAGGGTATTCCATTAAAGGAATCCAGGGACTCAATGGTTTGGTCAACCCTGTGAGGGGTTGTGCCTGTGCCTGAGTCCAGCATGTCCCCGGCATTCTGCCATTCCAGGTGTTCACCCTAGGCTGACCTATGATGGAGCACTGGGTCAGCGCTACCTGCCACGGTGCAGGGAGCTAGTCAAACCAGAGCCTATGCCAGGCATAGGCAACCTTGGCTCTCCAGATGTTTTGGAACTACAACTCCCATGATCCCTGACCACTGGCCCTGTTAGCTAGGGATCATGGGAGTTGTAGTTCCAAAACATCTGGAGAGCCAAGGTTGCCTATGCCTGGCCTATGCAGCCAGTCACTAGCTGTAATCAATAAGCTTGTGGCCTAAATTCTGCCAAAAACCAGAATTTGAGTCTTGTCTGAATTTATTTAAGGGGGAGGTTTAAAGGTCTTCACACGCAAATTAGAGGATATGAAATTTCCAGGCACCCAGCTCTTCACACTTAGCTCTATACCACTTTCTGTTTCTTAACAAGAACATCACAAAACAGTGGAGAAAAGATTTGCTGTTTATTCAAGAAGGCTGCTTGAAGACTGTGGCTTTTCTGTGGTGGACCAGGACAAGGTGGAAGTATTGAAAGCTGTCATAAAAACAAGAACCATTGCTTCTGGCCTCTGTGGCAACTGAATGCAAAAATTGGCAGGCCCTTCTGCATCATCACACAACATGATTCCTCTGTCAGTGGGACCATGAGCAGTGTCACACACACACACACACACACACACACACACACACACCACCAGGGCCAAAGCTCAGGGCCAAAGGTACCAAAAGAGGTGCTTCTTCAAGTGTTTGGACCCAAGTAACTTAAGACTTTTTATATAAACATCAAAACCTTGAACTGGGCCTGGTAGCACATTGGCAGTCATTGAGGCTCACGCAGAATTGGTTTATATAATTCCAGTTAGTGTCTCCAACATGTTTTCAGTCTATAGCATCAGCTTTTTTTCCCTTTGATTTTTGTCACAGTGTCTTCTACAGCAAAATATTTTTTTAAAAAAAACAACAACTCTTTGCTATGGCTCCTGATCAAGATATCTGATATTTTTTTCTCATTTAAGGGTGGACTTTCTTTTCCGAATATAATTCCAAAACCACCTAAGTACTTTAAATACATCCATCCACCTAAATACATCCACCTAAAAGAACTGTCATGATCTGTGCTGTTCCAAATATTGTTCTTCTCTGCTTCCTCACCATCAGAGCAAAGTACCCTGATTAGCACCAGCAGTGCCAATATGGTCCACAGATTAACCTCAAAATACAGAAATTAAGGCTTTACTAAGGCCTCTGTTATTAAGCTAGTCTCTGAGCTTCCAATCAGCTAATTTCTGGGATTCTCAGTTGCCTTCTGCTACAGGGTGTCTTAAGCAAGTGAAATTTTCTATAATAAGATTATACTATAATTCCTCTCCCTGCCATTATTTGGCAGCAACATACTATGCTAAGGGTGCATAGCTGCCAAGTACCCCGTTTCCCCCGGGAAACCCCCGTATTTTCTTACCGTTTCTCACAGGTGTCCCGAATGGCAAAGTACCCCGGATTCCCCCAGATTACGGAGCTCCTGCCGGTGGCCATGTTCTTCTGGTGCCACGCCAGCACCGGAAGTCGCTTCTACGCACTTCTGGACATGCGTAGAAGTGACTTCCGATGCCGCTGTGCCCATTTCCAAAATGTCCGCAGCGCCAGAAGTCGCTTCTACGCATGTCCGGAAGTGCGTAGAAGCGACTTCTGGCACTGCGGATATTTTGGAAATGGGCACAGCGGCATCGGAAGTCACTTCTACGCACGTCTGGAAGTGCGTAGAAGTGACTTCCGGTGCTGCGGCACTGCTGATCCCGGATTTTTCAATCCGGAACTTGGCACCTATGCAAGGGTGTATGGTATGTAGCTGTCTGGGCACAAAAACCAAGCAGATATATGTTCCAGTGGTAGCATCTAGTTCCTAAGACAAGAGACAAGCATTTGGGTTAACTGCTTCAGAGATGCCTTTGAGCTTGTTTTGTGGTGTGCAGATGGGTTGTTTAGCTTGCCAGATGCTCCTGGTTTGTTTTCTTTTGATTGGCCTTTAACATCACAACATTTGCTCATTAGTATAGTTTCCCTACAAGAAACAGGGCATATTCATTTATTTATTTTCTTGGCATCAAGTTAAAATTGTACCATGTATAGTTCACCTTCCCCACCTCCTAACCACGCGGAATTAAGCAAGCCTGGGTGGCACTGTCTATTTGGAAATTGTGTGTGATGTCTATTTGGAACAAATAAAACTGACTTTCACTATCTGCTTTGTACAGCACACTAAGCAAAACTTCGAACATTCCAAGCTGACTGATTTACATTTCTAAACTATGAAATGTGTACTTTGAGAAAAAGTTGCTCCGTCCCCACCCCCATCCACAAACAGATGCCAATATTGACCATCATTAAGGCAAAGTGTGCATGTTTGTTCCCATGTTAGCATTGATGTACTTGTTTTTAAAAATGTATGTACCTTGCATTTTGATCAAATGGGCTCCAAAGCAACTTACACAACGTATCAGAACAACACAAGAATGTAGGAAGTAATTAAGACAACTGAAATCAGCAACAGAACAGTATACACATTAATAAGCACCACAATTATAATCCATTAAAACTTGAGCAAACGAAACAGCCTTTACCCAAATATATTGGGGTGGGAGGAGGAAAGGGCAGAGAAGGCCGTAGTTGGTATGTCATGGCATAAGAGACCTTCATTCCTGACAGACAAACACCTAACTTCTGAAGAAGACGACCAGGGTCTCAAGCTGGTGGTTTTTGTACATGGGCAGGCAGATACCGAAAAGGATGGTTCTTTGGATTTTCTCACCCCAGGCTATTTATAGGCCAAAGTCTGTTCTACAAACTACACCTGGAAACAAAAATATGAACATGTTTTTTCTTAAAACATTGGTGAATGTGTTCAGGTTTACAAACACCACCTAGCAAGGAGTCTTCATACTTTGCTTTAATCAGTGAGGTGGAACTTGCCCAGGACTTCGGTAGACATTATCTTGAATCAACCCTAATTTAATGTCCATTTGAGTTCCTTCTTTTCCCAGCTGAGTGTTCCCTTTCTTGTGGCTAGTAGTCTAAATAAGCAGTTTTATTTTTAGTATCTCTTCACAGGGAAACTGAACCCAGACCCCCATTCCACCCAGAAATGTGGTAAACACAAAACAGTTTTCATCTGAAAAAGAGTCTGTCTGGAATATGCAGCATGAGGTTCCAATCTTCTCTATTACTTTGCTTCTGGGATAATGGACCAATAATACTTCTTTTCCCCCTCTGACTGAAAGGAGACATTGATGCCTGCCCAATTTAGTCACTCTGCAGTTTTCTGGCTGAAACTTCCCTCCTTCATTTATGCATGAAGTAATTTTTCTGTTTACTTCCATAAATAATGCAGGTTTAATAAATGTTTTGTCTTTATAGAAAATAAGAAAATGTCTTGATAGGCATCAAAAGCGGAGGAAAATTGAGACTATATATATATATATATATATATATATATATATATATATATATCCTGCTATTCGCTTTTTGAGCCCCAAGCATAAGGATGCATTTGAGACAGATTTTTAGGGCACCCATTTAAGAGGTTTCCCATTCTACTCCTTTGCAGATATTATTCACTAGGGTAGTAAGGAGCTCGCTGTGTGTGTGTGTGTGTGTGTGTGTGTGAAACCACAAATAGAATATAGTCGTCTGAAAGTACCAAATAAAGTCAATATTTTCAGACAGCTTCCTATACATAGCTTCCCATAGTTGGCATATACAGTTTATATATGTGAATGTAAATAAAATGTGTAGAAGGGATTAGTTCTTAACCTGTTTGCCTTCTTCCATGTAAACAATGACCCCATGGATGGTTGCCTCTCCATCACTGCTGCCTTTGTGAAGAAGGAAGAGCTACTCCTGCTTATTCCCTCAGAGCCATTGCCTCGTTTTATGCTTTGACGTCCCCTGGTGGCTGTTCTGCAGTTTAGCTATTGGGACTTTTCTTTTGAACTTCACCACGATGGCCAGTAGGTTTCGTTTGAGACCTCAGCCAGTAAGATGCAGAATGTCAGGCATTCATGTTAAAAGATGCACAAAACTGCAAGGCTGCTAAAATCATTTTAGATGAACTGCCCAGGCAGGGTCAGTCGGAAGAACTGAGCAACTTTTAAAATAATATTTGCAAAAATCCACCAGCATTCAGAAAAAAACAACAACATGGCAGTAAAAGAGCATAAAATTAACAACAAAATTATATTCATAACACAAGTCAAAAATACCTTATAAATCAGCTCAAGTGGCAAAATGGGATATGCCACCCCCTTCTCAAAGCCACTCCCTACTAGATGTGTGGGTGCTTCATTCTGGCAATATGAAACCATGTGGATATCTAGCAGAGCATTCACAGAGGATGACAATTTCAAAGCCTGAATAGGTGAATTCTCCATCAATGACCAACAAATTCCCTTGGGGAAGGCTGAGGCTGCTCACTCAGACAAAAGCTTTGAGGTCTTATTTTAATCAAATAACGGATATCATTAACACACCAATTAATTATGATTTTCTCACTGATCAGGAAACATATTCCATAGATGCTGGAAAAGGTTCACATTTCTTTCATAGCAAGTAGATGACAATTGAGTCTGAATTTAAACATGTGAACTCAAGTGCTTGAGGTCCCAGTATTATCAAGGATTGTTATCAAAAAGTATACCGCTTTCTTTCCTTCCGTGGGGAAGAAAACACGGTAGGCATAGAAGCTTTCTCACCTCTCTCATCATCAGAGCTTGTGAAGAGGGTGGATGTGGGTATCTTTTATGCATTATACATAATGCACTTAGTGTGCTTCTGGTCACCATGTTGAAGCAACAAAATAATGAGGAATAAGTCAGAAAAGCGGTGGATGGTTAAAGCAGGGCCGGTCCTACCATCAGGCAGAGTGGGAGATGGACAATGGTGATGGGAAGAGGGGAGCAGCAGCAAGGTGTTGCATCTGTATGTGTTATGCAGCCTGTCCTGCATCCCTAAAGTGAGCCTGTTGCTCTCAGGTATGGTGAAGGATGCAGTCCTCTTGCTAGCATTGAAGTAAGATTCAAGTGCCGGTCTAGTCAGCCTCTCTCTGTGGAATGGAGGGAGCACCACCTGAGAGTCTTTCACCTCAGGCAGCAAAATGTCATGGGCCAGCCAGGCTAAAGGGGGAACAACAGTGATGGGAGGAGGACAAGTTATCTTTTCTCAAAATTCAGTACCAAACTCATCGTCACAGCTTTAGAAGCTGGAAGTGGTAGAGTGTTTTGCTTTGCATACGAAGGGCCTCAGGTTCAATTCAGCAACATTGGGAAGGTGCCAGGTTGGCTATTCCTGTGCTGAGGAGTAAGCTGCACTTTGCAGTGAGACACTCGCTGCAGGAGTGTACAAGGGTGGTGATGGGGGCGGGCTGCCCCAGGTTCCAGCCTGGGGGGGTGACAGTTGGCATGCCCCTCCCCGCCACTCCCCTCTGCCTGCGCACGCCGTATGGACATACGCGGTCCGGCGTGTGGCAGCCTTGCAGCCAGGCTGCCGCTCTCACACGGCACCCCTTTATGGGCCGCTGTGCGCCAGCGGCACCTTGCACGGACTGTGCACACGCAGCATCCTGCGCATGCACACTACATACTTATGGACTGCGCATGTGCCCTGTGCAGAGTGCGCACACATGGGATGCTGCATGTGACTGCACAGTCTTATGGGGTAGCGCACAGATTCCACCCCTAGTACCAGCTAAGTTAGGAACTCCCCTGACTCACTGTCACTGAGGGTCTGACCATTGGACTGCCTCTGATATAAATTTCTGTGAGAGGATAATTATTCCTTCTCTCAATGACTCTGGTGAATACGAGGGAGCTGATCACTTGGTAGGCCCTCTGTTTTTGTGCATCTGTTACTGTAGTTAATAGCCCTCACAGGTGTACAAGGCATGGGCCTATGTAAAGAGCATTCAAGTTTCACTCTTTACAGAAAGGAGGACACAGGAGTATTTCCCCGCATTGCTCACCATATGTTTTGTCTGACTCAAGGTATTTTAAAATTTAACACACTGCCATATATAGCCTCACAGTAGCAAGGCCATGGGAGCCTCCCAGTGGCTCCTTATAAATCAGAGTGCTCCACGTTGCTGTGCTTTGGTGACATGTCGATTCTGTCCCTTGAGAATATCATCCTAGTGTAACATATTGTTCAGATTACAGGTAGGTAGCCGTGTTAGTCTGAGTCGAAACAAAATAAAAAAATTCCTTCAGTAGCACCTTAAAGACCAACTAAGTTTTTATTTTGGTATACCAAAATAAGGTGCTACTGAAGGAATTTTTTTATATTGTTCAGATGTCGAAGTGACACAAGCCAGTCTCCTTATGCCTACCCAAACAAGGCAAACAGCATTATTCATTCTGACCACTGAGGCTGGATCTAGCAACATTCTGATTTCTCTGAATGGGGGACAAGAATGAGTTTTGCACAGGATGGATAGCTATTTGTATATGCTACAACTGCTCTGAGCAGTACCTTTAGGGAATGTGGAGCACAATAGGGTATTCATAAAATGTGCTGTGTATAAAATGTGGAGGATAACATTAACTGTGGCATTCCTGCTGGTGGTTCAATGCTGGGACAAATATAAGCTTTTAATCTGGTGCATGTTTATGTTCAGTCACAATCAACTGAATAAAGTGTTAATTTAGCTTGCTGCTGCTACCCAAGGGCAGTGAATGTATATTAATGAAATTGTCAAATGTGAGGTGTTTTTTTTCCTTTGTCAGGATGTCAATTTCTAGTGCTAGTGAGCTCTTCTAGATTTAATTTAGAAAAGTGGAGCTATTCTCCTACCCCCACTCCCTAAGTGAAAAATACCTCAGATTATTCCAAGCTAACCTGAACTGATTTGGAATATATCATGCCCTGGTTGAGGGTGCAGTGGGGTCCAATGTCTACCTGGCCCCCGCAAGTATCAAGTAGCCTCTCCCTTCCATCTCCAAAAGCCTTCATTACCCCATCCATCCACCCCTTTTCTTACCCGACTGCTGGTGGCAGCAGTATATCTCCCCCTTCCCACTTGACCAATGTACTTCAATAAACCACCACTAACGCATCACTGGCCAGAAAGAAGTAGAATTGAGAATGGTTGGGGAGAGGCGGGGGTTGGAAGCAGGGGAGGATTTGAATTCTTCTCTGTCTAAGATTTTTAACAGAGCTGGAGAAGAATTCAGGGGTTCTAAATGTTGCTTTGTATTTGAGGTAGGCATTACAAGCCTCCAAAGTTCATATTTCTGAGCCAGGAAATTTAAATCTTGATGACATCTTCACCAATCTCCTTTCCATCTTACCAATTGCAATACACATTTACTGTGACTTACTCAATGCAATAGTAACACCAGGGCCTTGCCTGTAGACATCAAGGACTGAACCTGGTACTTTCTGCATGCAAGTCCCAAGTTCTACCACTGAGAAGGAGTTCTTGGTAGAGCTGTTTAAGAGACATGATCGAACTGGTAGTGCAACAGAGCCCTACAAATTCCTGAAGGAAAACAATAGTGCTGTCAGGAGTCAAGCATCCCAACAAGGTGGCTGTCCTCACTTGAGATCATTGTCTTGTATGTAGCTACACTCTTCACAATTTCTTGCTGTTACTTAGATATACAGCAAAATAGATGGTCCACATGTACTTGTAGGAACAATATTAGCAAATGGATGGGTAGAAAGTGAATGCTGCATACATTATTGATGGAGAATCCCATTACAGCTCATCAGAGCTGATGGTTGTATTATTGTATTAGATTACTCTGAGTACATAAAGCCAGATCTCGTAGAAGCCATCTAAATTGCAATTATAAAAAGAAACAGTGCTTCTGCCAATGTGGCTCACTTTACATATGATGGTCTGGTTTATGGCTTCTGTGCTGAAAAATGGTCTCAGAACGGTAGACAAACAGAACCTAAATGTCATCAACAGTGCTGCAATGTTGTTGGTGCTGTGATTGACAGGGGCTCCATTTGACTATATTACATGCCTGGTGCTTTAAAACACTCAAAATGAATGCCCCCCCCCCCAAAAAAAATCTATTCACATGAGTCCCTGGGGTTTTTAAGCAATCTTCAGATAAAACAACCGCACAGTTCTTACACACAATCACATTTACAAAAATCCTACGAGAAAGGCAGCAGGCTGAGCCTTATTGAAAAGGGCAAAATGAAAACAGCATTCTTTATTCACCCTATTAACTCAAATCACTTTCAAGAAGGGAAACTAATGGAGCGTGTCAAGACCACTTAATACTGGTCACTTGCCCCTTAACTTTCCTAAATCTCGCTGTCACATAGTGTGGGTAAAGTTAAATGAATATGGTGTTTTAGCTTTCCGATTCATGCTTAAGTGTGACGGAGAGTTTAATCTGGATTAGGACTGGAACAGAACCAGGTGTGCTACTTATTCTGCATTATTTAACACAGAGGACAAGCCTGTTAATCCTGAGCGTTTGTTGTTAACCTTAAGCCATTTAAAGTGAAATTTAAAGCAGTTGCTTCTTTCCAGATGCCCCTGCACAGGCTAGGACCATTGCACTCATCGAGATGGCGATCCCGCAGGGGCGTTCCTATTTGATGTATATCATAGGCCTCACCCGCTTCCCTAAAATGCATTACTTCTGGCAGGCGGGGCCCAGAAGTCAATGGTTATTCCCAATGCCTATGTCTGTGATGGCCTGGGAATCGGACTCGGATGCTGAACCTGAGGGATCCCAGCCTGCACAGGATTCCCCGCCTCCAGATCCAGCTGAGCTGGGGCTAGGGCAGGAGCCTGAAGGGTCCTCACCTGTGCTGGATCCTCAAGTGCAGGCATCAGCTGAGTCTGCTCTGGTCCCAGATGTGATGGAGGACCCATTGCCTACAGGTGTCCCACTCTCAGCCCCGTCAGAGGAAACTGAGTCCGGTAACCCACCAGCCTCTCCTGAGCTGCAGAAGCTCAGGGCAGAGAGGCGAAGGGAACTAAGTTCCTGCAGGAGGAGTGCTCGCCTCCAGGCCAGAAGGAGAGGCGAGTCACCGGAGGATCGGGGCTGCCCTATGCCTTGGGGCAGATAAAGGCCAGCCAGCCCCAGCCCCAAGTTGTGTGAGCAACGCAGTTGCTAGCATGTGCCTACCTGTGACCGGGACCTTGCCCTGCTTCCTGCTGGACTGATCCCCTGTAGGACTCCTGGACCTTGGACTGGACTTTGACCCTGCCTCATGGATTACCCCCAGCGTGTTCCTGACCTTTGGCTACCTGGCTAGACCCACAGACTGTTTACTGACCCTGTTGCCGCCTCGCCACTGGGTGCTGTTCATTGCTGGTCCTGTAGTCAGGGACTGCCATCCGCTGCCCCGGTTGTTCTTGGGTTAGTACCTGGACTCTCCACCCGGTGGACTCTGGGCTGGGCACCCCTGGGGCCAGGACAATGTCAAACCTCTTACATCTGTAATCAGTAAGAGTTGTGGCCTGATTTGACCCTCAAAAGTAATGTGTCTTGACTTTACAAGACGGGGCAGCACTTGGGCATGCAATTAGCCTAATCCCATCAAGGCCAGGTGCTGTACATCAGCTACCACTTGTTCATGCCCTTGCACACTGGATATGTCTGGATCAGACCGCCACATTGTTTCCCTGTGCATCTTATCTTTCCCATACATGTGCAATTGCTCCTGTCTGGATTGAGGGCTGCCCTGCAAGTCATTAAAATAAAACAAAATAAAATTGTGCTGAAAATGATACAGGACATGTCTGTGCCCAACCAAGCTGTAAAAATTTAGATATTATGGTGCAGAATATAGTTTGAAAGAACAATATTTCTCAAAGAAGGATGGAATATGGCCAAAGTAATATTCCATTATTTGGGGCTGCTTAAGAAGAAGAATCAGGCAGTATTTGAATGAGGAATCTTCTGAGGGATAGTTGTGAGTCCTTGCAAGTTGAAAATATTAGTGACAGCAGGGGAGGGCTGGAAGACAAAGGAGAGAGAGGGTGGGGAGAAACTCACACTTTTTCTTATGTTCCCAGCTATTACTATTACCATTTCTCTCTGACTCCACATTCTGCAACTTTTTATAGTTTGTTTGTTTTTTTAACAGGAAGGAAGGAAGGAAGGAAGGAAGGAAGGAAGGAAGGAAGGAAGGAAGGAAGGAAGGAAAAAGAAGGGTGGGTTTTTGCCAGTGGGTTTGTACAAATATTTACATTAAAATACACTGTCATAGCTTGCTAGCATCAGAATGTGGGCTCAAAGGCTAAATTCTGAACACTGTAACACATTTTTAAATGCATTTAATCAATAATACTCACATGCGAATACTTATGCTTCAGCGACCACAAAGAAATCACTTGTGTGGGTGTGGGTATAATCTCTTTGCTGCTATCATCTCACACTTTCCAGTGTGATGTTATGAGTTTGATGGAGCAGACCCCCTATAACCTCTATGTTCAGTGAAGGGTTAAAATTTGAGCAAACGGCTACGTTCATGAATTAAGCAAGGGCTGGAAATAATACCAGTTAGCTTCCTCAAGGGGGACGCGGGTGGCGCTGTGGTCTAAACCACTGAGCCTAGGGCCTGCCGATCGGAAGGTCGGCAGTTCGAATCCCCATGACAGGATGAGCTCCTGTTGCTCGGTCCCAGCTCCTGCCCACCTAGCAGTTCAAAAGCACGTCAAAGTGCAAGTAGATAAATAGGTACCACTCTGGTGGGAAGGTAAACGGCGTTTCCGTGCGCTGCTCTGGTTTTGCCAGAAGCGGATTAGTCATGCTGGCCACATGACCCGGAAAAACCGTCTGTGGACGAACATCGGCTCCCTCGGCCAGTAAAGCGAGATGAGCGCCGCAACCCCAGAGTCGTTCGCAACTGGACTTAACTGTCAGGGGTCCTTTACCTTTACCTAGCTTCCTCATGAGGCTAGCCTCAGAAAGGCTCACTGGAGGTGGTCATTGAAGAAACAGAAGGCTGGTAATGGCCTGGTTTGTTTGATAATGGTAAGCCACCAGCAGAACATCAGACTCTCTGCCCAGTAGCTTTTAGGGTAGGAGTGGTCTGGTGTAAGCAACAGGAAAATTTCCTTTTACAATGGACTTGAGGAACAGGTTGTCAGGGTGATGTGGGGGGGGGGTGCTGGAAGCGGAAGGGGCAGAGTTGTATTCTGTAAGTCCTGCTGGGAAGAAGGTGGAGGAAGAGGACAGAACTTCATGAGCCCTGGCTGGGGAAAGCTGCTCCAGGAGACTGGGGAGCATGGCTGGTTTCTGGACAACCTATGAAGCTATGAGGGGTGTGACCAGGGCTTTTTCAGGGGGAACTCAAAGGAACTCGGTTCTGGCACCTCTCAGGTGGGTGCTATTGTCATTCTAAGAGAAAGAGGGAGGTGTTCATAGTGAGTTCCAGCACCTCTTTTTCTAGTGCTGGGTGTGACAAGAGACACGCTTGGGGGATAATGCTCTGCGCCCCTTCTGTTGAAGGCATTAGGTTGTAAATATGAGTAAATAAGGCATGTTTGGTAAAGACACTAGCCTCAATTGTGCCTCATTTTTCCTGGTTAAGTGCCAAGAACCTAGAATCTCTCACTACCTCCAGGCAGAGATTGGGGTGGCAAAATTAGGGCAAGCATATGTCCAGAATTTCCCAGACATACGGACATAGCTGGAATACGGCAGTCGGAAAGAGTGTCTGGATGTAGCTCAAAAACTTTGCCAAAAAAACCCACCCATTGTGTCCACATTTTCACTCTTTGAAATATGGCAATCCTAGGTAACAGTATTTGTCTGACACTTTTCTTACCTCAAAAATTGCATGGTATTTTGTGGGGGGTGAGAGGGGAAGTGGCCTTGTTGCACAAGAGCATGAAATCCACTTGAATCATACCTATCAAAACAGTGACAGTCTGGAAGCAGCTGAAGAATAATAGCTTTGGCTCGATACTGCTAGCCTACATGCGCTGTACAGCTCAGTTTTGAACATCTGGACCCAATCAAAAGATCACGAGCTGAAAAGCACTCCTAGAAACAAACTTATGCAGCCTAGAGCTTTGCAAAACTTTATTGTGTTAATGAGAGACTGTGGGAGCCTAAACAGCCATTTTAAATCACACAGTAGTTAAGTTTTGTTTTTGCCTGCACACAGCACAGTGCTGGGCAGATATTAAACGGAAGCCTCTAGTGTCAGTTTTTAGGGTGTTTGAAGGTTTAATGCAACAATGGCAGCCATACAGCTCAGATTCTTATTAGTTTCATTCTTTACAAGTATCGCGGGAGAAGCACAATATGTAATGCAAGATGCTGGATTGGTGCATTACATCGACCGCCGAATTCTCTCAATAGAGGTATGTGGGTATATCAGTGATATCTGAAAAATGATTTGATTTTTCTGTGTGAAGTGGATGTGTGCTAGGGAAATAAATTGCTTTCCTTTTGAAATGAGCTCATTTTTATAACTGTAGCTTTAATTATGACAGTAAAGGTATAAGGAACAGCCCAAATGCAAGGTTGTTTATGAAAGTTGTTCCTATTGATTTTATTAGCAAGTAAACATGCATGCTTGGAATGGGTGCAATCCAGCTAGAGTTAAAACACTTAAGTTACCGGTAGTTGATTTTTCAGTGGAAAGCAAGCAAAGGTTTACATTGTGCTGAACAAGGGCTGGATTGGGCAGGATGGGATCTGGGATATTTTCACTCTTTGGGAGAAAATCCATTTGACATTCTGTGTGAAATTTGAATGCCACAAGTACCTCATCTACTCCTCAAACAGGACTTCCAGTTTCTGACCTTTACTACATAGGTGTTCTGGTTAAGCCAGGGGTCCCCAGACTTACCCGGCTTTGGGCCGGTGCCTGCCGCGCCGATTGTGCGGCGGGCCGGAGGGCAGGGGAGTGCGGGCCAGAGGGTGGGGGAGTGCGCGCAAACATACTTACTGGCGCGGTGGCACACTTCCAGGTTGGAAAAATCGCCGAAAATCGTTTGTGCGCATGTGTATGGGCCTCCCCCGACCCGGAAGTGCACCGGAAATGACCTCTTCTGGGTCAGGAGAGGCCTATACGCATGCGCACAAATGATTTTCGGCGCTTTTTCCGATCTGGAAGTGCGCCGCCGCGCAGCGCGCCGTAAGAGCAGGCGGCAGCAGCGGGCGGCGGGGGTCGTCGCGGGCCATTTGGGAGGCCAATTGGGCCGCATCTGGCCCGCGGACCGTAGTTTGGGGACACCCGGGTTAAGCTAATGAGATTCATTGCAGCCATTTTCACAATGCTAAGAGGGCAAATGAAAACTCCTGGATCTTGAAAACACACTTTCTTACTATAGCAGTGGGGTCCCCAACATGATCACCATGGCACCACGGTACCCTCCTACACCTCCTTGTTGACAAAGGTTGGGAACCCCTCCTGTAGCATTGGGAATCATATGCATTCAGTCAATGTAACAAGCAGGGCTATTTTTCTAGAAAAAGAGGTGCCAGAATTCACCACGAACACCTCCCTTGTTCTCTTAGAAAGGCAATGGCGGCCACCTAAGAGGTGCTGGAACTGAGTTTCAGCGAGTTCTTGCTGAAAGAAAGCTCTGGTAACAAGCTTTAAGAAGTTATAATTGTTTCAACACTGCATGTGGGTTAGTAGAACAGGAATTTGCTGTTAACTATGTATTGTACTGATTAGCAATGCAATTCTATATGTGGGTAATAATAATAATAATAATAATAATAATAATAATAATAATAATATCATCCACTGGGGCTTACTCCCATGTAGGTGTGCCTAGGATTGCAATTCTATGTATACTTGCCTGGGAGTAAGCCACCCAAAAAAAACTCTGTAACTTGCAGTACTTCTGAGTAAACTTCCCTAACATTGCCCTGCAATTCATGTGGGTTTCTGTGAGAGCTTTTACAAATCAATGCCTGCTGTTCTCTTTCCCATTATGAGTGAGAATGTTTGAAAATTTGGGGTGATGTTGACATTTCTTGAGAAAAGGTGAAGGCTTGGTGTTGTGCACAGGAAGAAGGACCCATATTTTACTTAGCAGGAGTCCATTAACTTCCACAAATCCTCGACATGAAGCATTGTTTCATCTTCAGGCCAGGTCAATAGCAGCACAGGAATGCTTCAACAACAACAAAGGTGGCAGTTCTGCGCCACCTCTTCTCAAAGGGCTTACAATCTGAGGTAGGTGGGCAATGGGCATAGCAAAGGGAGTGAAGTCAGGAAATGGCAGTGATTAATGGAGATAAGTTAGAGGACCGACAAGTAAGAGGCAGTGAAGAAGCAAGCAGGGTGAAGCCACGATTATGCAGGATTACTACAGCTGTCACTTGATACGGCTGAATAACTGCTATAATCAATCATTGTGTGATCAATTGTCATGGCTTGCTGCCTGTTATCTCCTCAGACAGTCACGCCAAGATTGGAACTAGGCTGGAGGGTGATAGCTATAGAGATGTCAATGAGACTGCTTTGTCCTGACTCAGAGCCAGGGGTTTATAATACTCACCTCAAATAGGAAGTGAGAATTACAACCCCTTAATTCTTCCCTGGCTCAGATTTCAGTCCAATCTGATGAATTCCACTGCTCCCTGCCCCCAGCTCTGCCCATCACTCAGCCAGTCCTCAAACCTGCACCCTCCCACCCCATTTCACTACTAACCACTTACTAGGCCATAGCTGCCAAGTTTTCCCTTTTCTCGCTAGGAAGCCTATTCAGCATAAGGGAAAATCCCTTTAAAAAGGGATAACTTGGCAGCTATGTACTAGGCTGCGGATATTACTCCAGCACCAGCAAAAAGAAAGGAGGTCTTTCCCACCCACAGTTCCTCATATACTGCTGTTTAGTGTCCCAGGCATGAGAAATATGTTTTCCCAAGAGTAGTTCTAGATGGGGAGGACACCTAGAATTTGACCCCCCCCCCATCTGAGGTTCCCCGTCCCTGATTTATAGGTAGGAGTGGTGGGCGGCAGAGTGTGTTTCTGATTTTGCTTCTTCCGTAAATTTGCAGTTACTCCAATCATTTGTGATGTTACACATTTGAGTCAAATATGCAAGCCATCTTCATACTTCTATTTTTCATGACAGGCAGGTAGGAAAAAAGGGTCTTTGCCTTCCATTCTCTCACACAATAGCTCCAGTCAAGGAAAGAAGGGGAAGCTGCCTTTGGAGGGGCTGCAAAGCTGGAGCTCTGAGTAACTGTACTCAGTGGACTCTTTTCTTTGGCTCCATCCCCTCCAGCTGTGCAACATCTGGAGCAGCAGGGGCCTCACTGGTGTCTTCCGCCAGCACAGCTACTATTTTTGAAGCCTCCTGTAGATTGTGGAGAAATTTTGCATTCAGCTGTTCTCCAACTTTTTGTAAATTCCCCCCGCCCCCATTTTTAAGTGTACATATGACAAACACATGTTTGCAAATATATATATATATATATATATATATATATATATATATATATATATATCATAATATAGTACACCATACAGGTATACTAATCCTGGAGCCAGGACTTGGTTTTTACTGCCTGTCAAGTTTATACTTGGTAGCAATCACGCATTTGCTCTATTAGTATGTGAAAAAGTTATGTGTTTGAGGCAAATCCAATGTTTGGGATTGATGGAACCCTGGAGGCAGGAAGAATATATTTGTGCTGAAGTATATTTGACTAGGGAAAATCCATAAAGAACAGGGAAAGTGCATTTATATACCCAAAAGTCTGCCTTAGTTAACAGCAGTGATACTGCTGTTTTCTGAATAAAATAGAGGCCGAACTTTTTAGAATATTATTTTATGAGGGGGGGGAAAGAATTACGATTCCACCCAAGAATTAGGTGGGTTGTGTTTTTTTCATTGGGCATACATGTTGCTTATACAGTGGTACCTCGGGTTACAGACGCTTCAGGTTACAGACGCTTCAGGTTACAGACTCTGCTAAGTAAATCTGTATTACTCAGAATTTGGCTTATTTTTGGAAAAAAAATGCTTTTGTTCTTTGTTCTGGTGGTTGTTGTTGTCTTTGCTTTGCTTTTGTAAGGTTTAGAATTTGCATTTTTTTTAAAAAAAGAAATTTGAAAACAGATTGCAACATTACAAAGAAAGCTTTTCAGATAGAATAAATGAATAAGGAACTTGGCACCATGCATAAGGATTCATTCTCAGAGTGTGGTCCCAATAATTTCTTGCAACAGACATTCAGTAACATGTCGCTGAAACAGGAGACATAGTTAATTCGTCTGAAATGGAGAAAAGTAATATTTTAAATGTAGTGCCTATTTGGGAAAACCATTAAACTAGTTCTCTGTATATAAATGCACCTGTCTGTGTTCTAACTAAAGAACAGGTTAAACAAATGCAATCAAGATATTGCAGATTACGTACAGGAATTCCGAGAGTTTTCCAAGAGGATGATGTCACGCCTGGAAGGACTCAACGTTTTGAAGACGGATCTTAAAAATGATGTTGACCATTTGCTAACGAGAGTGGAAAGAGCGCAAAGGGAAATTGACTATTTTGAATCGGCAAAGGAATCCCCCGACACCTGCGTGGAAGTCGACGAGGACCTCGTGGAGCAACAATTAATGGAACAAGAGGAGTCGAAACAGAAAGTCAAGCTCATGCTCAATGCAAGTAAGAATAGTTTAGCTACAACGTTTTAAAATTATCCTTTTAGGTCAGGGATAGTGAAACTGTAGCTCTCCAGATGTTGTTGGACTCCAATTCCCATAAACCCTGGGCAGGTTGGGCAATGGTCAAGGAGGATGGGATTTGTAGCCCAACAACCTCTGGGAGGGCTGTAGGTACCACACGCCCGCTTTAGTCAATGCATCAGTATTTCAGCTCAGTTCTCATGGTGTGAATCTTTCAGTGTATACATACAGTATCCTGTTGAATTGATAGCGGATCAGCCTGATGAAAAAATTATGGTAACATACCAATTCCCATCCCTGTTTACAGCATTAAACCATGAAATACAAGAGTAAGAATTTGTGTTTCATGGTTTTATGTTGCAAAGCAGAGATGGGGAACTTGTGGACCTCCAGATGTTGCTGGACTCCAGTTCCCATCATCATTGACCATTGGCCGTGCTGCCTGGGACTGATGGAAGTAAGAGTCGAAGAACATCTGGAGGACAACAGGTTCCCCTGTTCTGCTAAGATAATTGGCAGAGGACAGTATGCATCTAAATAACTGTGCAGGTGGACTTTCCCCCTTTCCTCTCCCCCTTTCCTCTCCCCTTCACCCCCAGATCTACTGTGGAGGGTGAATACAACCCGCATATATAAACAGGGAAGGATTGTAAAGAGATGGAGATGGCTTCCATCTGCAAAATGATCTGTTTTCCCCACGTGTATCATTATTTCCTGCTGTTCAGTGTCAAGATTACGCAACAACGTGAGTAACATACAGCACCATCCTATACCAGGCTACCCAGAAGGGTTGTCCCAATGGGTTCCATAGGACTTATTTCCATGTATTTGTTTATAGGTTTGCACCGTTAGCTGCAAACCAAAATTAAATAAATACAGAAGTTAAGAGGAGCACATCAAGATTTAGTGAAAGTCTTTATTCCTTCTCAAATCACCCCAGAGGAATGTTTCTGAGTTCTGAAATACTATCTATACATCTTGGACTTCTTCACAATTTTCAATTTGGGGTGATCAGTCATTGCACTGGTTATTAGATTCAAGCATGGCATGCACACAAATTAAAAATAATTTGTAATTTGAGTTTCAAA
The DNA here is from genome assembly GCF_963506605.1 of Zootoca vivipara. Lineage (NCBI taxonomy): Eukaryota > Metazoa > Chordata > Lepidosauria > Squamata > Lacertidae > Zootoca > Zootoca vivipara. The sequence goes on from NC_083276.1 coordinate 65,756,740, forward strand.
AGCAATGGGTACTTAGTCCTAGGAGGACAATATTATTGCTCTTTTCTTTCTCTCTTCATTGCATGATTGCACACAAACACACACAAGAATATTCTTGTATCTCCTGTTCATATACTTGTTACATTACTTTTGTAGTACAGGAAAACATACAAAAACAGTGGCATTATAAGAAGTTTGCCCTTGGGAAATTACTTATCACTAAGCTAGGGAAGAAAAATGACTTGTTCTTCCACAGTGTGCTTTCGGATATTCAAATAAGCATTACAAACTATGCAAGCCCTTTGCTGCTCCATGAATATCCCTTTCTAGACAGTTAATGCACGAAACATTCAAAAACTATTTTCTATATTATCCATATATCTAACCCAAGGTCATAATGGAGGTCTTCCACCTTTGGCTGATCCGCCAAAAAATCTGTTGCGATTTTCTCGTAGCAGACGTTGCTAAAATGTGGGCAATCTGTCTTGATCTAATTTAATTTTTGCTGCAATAACTATTCTTTGTTCAGCCTATGCCTAATTGTCACCATTTTGACACGGTCTATAAATTTATATTTTCAAATCAGGAAACTCTTGGTTTCTTACCTTTCCTTTTTTCAGTTATTGGATTGGATTCAGACTAAAGATAGCTCCCCTTTAAATCAATGGGACAAATCAGTAATTACTAGATTTCCATTTGATTTTAGTGGGAACCACACCTGTCCCCAACTCTTAATCATGCGGGACAGATGTGGGAGGTACTTTGCAAGCACAAAGGAATCATTTCCTTGCCATTGGTTTTAATGGAGACTGGCTGTGATATGGAGCACTAGCTATTGTGAATGCTTCCAGTGCAAGACTGACCAAACTGTAGTTGTGGGAGAAATGTCCTGGGCCACTTGGACATCACTGATCTTCAGTTCAGTGGCTAGAAGTACTGTTTGTCCTTCTTTCAAACGAAGCACAAAAGTCTCATTTTAGTCTGAGATGATTCAGGGCTCACCACTACTGAAAGGGTTTCAGGGCCGTTAGTTATCCCCCAACTGTATACATATCCAATAGCTATGGGCATCCAAGACTACAAACTCCCCCAAAGGGAATGGAAATATATCAACTTGTTTCAATTAATTTGAAGTAGGCTCCCGAAGAGGAAAGTGATAGTACTACAGGGATAGTTTCATAAGCCTGTTCTGTAATGTTTTATGCTGCAGCTTCCTACCTAAAGGGCTTGTTTACTCTGTTTGGCTGCAAATACTGTGTCTTATTAAAATACATTCTTTAGAGTCCAAACAGTGTGTCTTTTCACTCTGTATTGCCTTGGGCAGGCAGAAGAATAATGCTTGGGTCCTGGATTGTGCCCCAGCAAGAAGCAGCCCCCTGCTGCAGATTTACAGTGGTACCTTGGTTCTCAAACTTACTCTGTTCCGGAAGTCCGTTCCAAAACCAAAGCGTCCCAAAACCAAGGCACACTTCCCACAGAAAGTAATGCAAAATGGATTAACCCGTTCCAGACTTTTAAAAACAACCCCTAAAACAGCAATTTAACATGAATTTTACTATCTAACAAGACCATTGATCCATAAAATAAGACAGCATTGTAGATGATAAAAATTACAATTATTATTATTTTCTTACCTGAACTGATGATAGTCATTGTTTGGATTGGGGGTTGGTGGCTTTTATCCATTTCCGCATTCACACAATCAGTAGCCGAACTGGGTTCCACAGTCACAAAAACAAATTAACTGAATAAGTCTCAAAAACAAAAATGCAAAATAAATAGCCAAAACAAAGCGCCAAACTTATTCCGTTCCGTTGGACTTCCGAAATGTTTGAAAACCAAGGCACAGCTTCTGATTGGTCAGGCGCCCTAGAAACAATAGCAGACAGCTGCATTGGACGTTCGGCTTCCGAAAAATATTAGAAAACTGGAACACTTCCGGGTTTTTTGGCGTTTGAGAACCAAGGCGTTTGAGAACCAAGTTACCACTGTAGTTGGGGAGGGTTGCCCTCATGATGAAGTATATGGAACTTCTTCAGCAATGTTCTAATATCAGGACAGAACTGAGGGCTGGTTCAAATCAGTTTTTCTTAGCCCTCATCAGAGGCCGCTGTTTGGGCAGAGAAAATATGCAGGGGACATACTAACCCCCAGCATTTCAAAACCAAGGTTTTTCATCATGTGGGGAGCCTCCTTCCGAATAGGAGGCTCCCTGTTTCAGACTTCTGTCCTCCTTTAATTTGGAAGGTGATCAGAACAGCAATGGAGGGGGGGTGAAGTTAGTGCCTTTGCCCCTGCCCAACCCCATGTTTACTTTCCTTTACCTGCAATGCCTGAAGATGTCTCATGCGGTGTTTTGGTAATTATACTGTGGTAAATGTATGAGTGTTGCTGTTTTTTGCATGTACAAGATCCCAGACTCAGCTTATAGTGTCTCCAGTTTTGTTTTCATTTCTTTTAAAAAGGAAATCAGGTAGCAGAACTCCTGCCAGGAGAATAACTCCCAGTCTAAGTAGATAATGGCCTGCCTGCCTCATGTGGCTTTCCTCTCTGCTAGCCTAAATGCAAACAAACCAATGTACCAAAAGAGTATTGTGGCTCATGGGGATTCTATTAACAAAAACAGGTGGAACGCCAGCGTGAGGAGAGACCGAAAGTTACTTCAGAATAACCCAAAAGTTAATTTCTCTTTCATCTAAAACTAGAGCAAAGTCTGGTGCAGGTGGACGATCCATGGCAAACCATATCTGTCTTTTGGACTTAAAATGGTTCTTTTTCAATTACTCTAAACACGGGGGAAGCAGCTGCCTGATTTCAGAGGACAGGTATAATTTCAAGGAAAAGAGATGCAGATGTTAAGAACACAAACGTAATAGCCTGGTCAGCAAGTAGTTGAATGGGAAAACCATGCTGAAGAATGGGGAAGAGGGAAGAGTTCCACCCTAGTCCCTGGAGTGACTGTTACATTCTCTTCCACAAACTTTGTTTGCTGCTTAATTGATTTGACAACTAGGAAGTCCAGGTGGTACTCGGTGAAATTGGCTTTGGTTTGGGGGCATCCAGTTGCTGATCTCTGATGGGTCCAATACCAGCCACTCCTGTCCCTAAGATTCAGCAAGGGCAAGGAGTTTTGCTCATGGTTCCTGCTAGGATTCACCCTGTGGAGATTACAGGGCCTTCTTACTACAGTAGTGGCACCCCAACTTTAGAACATTCTCCCCTGGAGACATGTTTGGTCTCCTTGCCTGCTTATATTTAGATGTCATCCAGCGGTTCCAACTTGAATGAAACATTGTGGGGGCCCAGGTAAGCCCCACCCCACGTAATCACATGACACGGGGCACACACACACACACACACAATTTGAATGGCAATGCCCATCAACTTTGCAGGAGGTCGACCCCCTCAAATATTTTATTGTGGAGGCTGAAGCGCACAAGACCCCGTGGAGTTGGCTCCTACCGGTATGATGTCAGTTAAAGACATACATGAGTACCCAGGCTTCTATAAATCGAGGCTACTTGTTTTGATGGCCAACAGCTGGAAATGGTTATTGCATTTTAATGGCTATGATATTTGACATAAATTTATGGCTGTTTGTATGAGTTTTATTTATTGGATGTATTTTGTTGCTCTGCTTTATCACCCTGGGATCCTTTGGGAGGGAGGGCAATTCAGAAATCAAATAAACAAGCAAGCAAATGGCTGTGAAGAAATTCAGGAGACAAAAACAGCACAATATACCATAGAATACATCATATCTGCAGATGCTAAGGCAATTCTGGCTTGGGGTGTATCAGATGGGAGAGAGCTAGATCAATTTAGATAATCTATTCACTGTTCCATTTCGTTATTTTCTTTGACAGAAGGTAGACCAATTGTGACGTGTGATGGTACAGAAAACAATTTACACTTTCTTGAAATATGCTGGATGGGGAGAATATTCAAATGCTAAAGCAGAGAACTTACGACATATGTGTTGATGCTTCTTTTGTATTTACCTCCCTCCCCCCCCCTTAAAGGTTGTAACCACATGATTGCAGGCTTCAAATCCCTGAAGATAGTAAAGAAGTCTGGAGACACACAGGGTTCGTGGCTGAAGGACCCCATCAAGAATCCCCAAAAGATCTATTTCTTAACTGGGGTAAAGAACAAAATTGTAATGGAGTTTGCAAATATCCGCGCTTTTACTGAAAGTGGTGAGAAACAGTCAGCTCGGAGAGTTAACCTGCCTTTTCCCTGGCAAGGGACAGGCCATGTTATATATGACGGTTTTCTGTTTTATCACAAATTTGGCTCATTAAATGAGATAATTAAGTTTGACATTCAGAAAAGAAATGTAACTGGCCGCCTGCTGCTGTCAGGTGCCGGAGAGACCTTCGCCTACGATCTTCTTCCTTCCACTAAGATAGACCTAGCTGTGGATGAACTGGGATTGTGGGCAATCCACACAGAGCCAGATACTGGCAGAAAGCTGGTCATTTCTAAAATCAACCATGAAACCATGGCCGTGGAATATACCTGGGACACATCCTGCAAAAGCCAGAATGCCGAAGCGGCTTTTATGATGTGCGGCGCCCTGTACGTAGTGTACAGTTCACCAGGGGGAGGTACATCTCGCATCGAGTGCATTTATGACACCTTAGATGCCATCAATCCTTATGAAATCCCGCCACTTCCTTTCCCCAAACGCCAGACAAGTCACTCCATGGTGCATTATTACCCCAGAGAAAAGCAACTCTTTGCCTGGGATAATGGGTCCCAGGTCGTTTATAAGCTCCTGACAAAGCTAAAAAAATAATAAAAGCAACAACATAAAAATCTCCTCCATACTAAAAAAACTTGCCAGTGTAGATATGGTGATGAATTTACAAGAACTAGTGACTGAGGGGTTATTTTACACTTATTTTTACACTTTATTTTTCCCTTTAAATAGATATTTTTACCCCTTTTTCCAAAGATTGGTGCCATGCTCAAGAAAGGCCTTTCCCTTCCTTGCAAACAGAGCCAACTTTCTGAGGCAGCAACCTGAATTTGGTGGCAGATTGGGAGGGAGGGTGGCAAATCAGCAGGTTAGGGTGGCTGAGGAAGTGAGAGAAAGAGAAGGTGATACTGGTTGGTATCCCCCTCTCACCTTATAAGAACTTGCATGAAAGTGGCCCCCCAACTTTTCTCACAGGCTCATATAAGATCAGTATAAACAGGCCTGGTGAGCATTTAAGGTCCCCATCCCTAATTTGCGGGTTGCCATCTGATTAGATTTCACTTTGATTCTGATTTGATTTTAGGATGTATTTTAATTGATCACTTGATTTTATGGCAATATGTTATATATTTGATGTTAGCCGCTCTGAGTCCGGTTTTGGCCGGGGAGGGCAGGGTATAAATAAAAATTATTATTATTATTATTATTGAAAGGGACGAGCATGTAATTCTTGGCCTGGGCACAAGGGAGAATAGTACATAGTTACTGTTGTTTTGCTGCAGCTACACAACATTGTACACACAGGTTGCTTTCGCTCCCCCTTCTCTCCCAGCTATCTTTCTCTTTGCTTTCCTGCTCATTTTCCTCCCATCTCTGTTCCCACCCAGAACCTCTCTTTCCCTGGAGTAAACAGGGAGTCCCATTAAGTGTAGGATAATGGCTTACACCTGTAGGTCTGATTAGCACCTGGGAGACCAGGGTTCAAATCCCCACTCAGCCATGTAGCTCACTGGACCAGGTGATCTTGGACCAGGCACTCACTCCCAGCCTAACCTGCCTCACAGGGTTGTTGTGTGAGGATAAAGCGGGGAGGAGGAGAGCTATGTCCTCCACTCTGGAACTCTTTGGAGAAAAGGTAAGGGGCATATATATATATATATATATATATATATATATATATATATATATGCAATAAAACAAAATAAATAAAGCCACGCCATAGATATAGCACACTTTTAAAGCACAAGACTGCCCCAGAATAATCCTGAGTACTGTAGTTTGTTATGGGTGCTGGGAATTGGCTCTGTGAATGGTAAACTATGGTTCCCAGGGTTCTTTGGATTGGGGTGGGGTGGAAAGGGGACTCCATAACTGAAGCACCAGGTACTTCAGATCAGGTTTCCCACTGTAAACATGCAATAGGTTACAGGCAGTTCCCCCTTGACAGCAGTCCCTTGCACAGGTGGTCCCCTCCTGCAGCCTATTTTCATGTGTGAGCTGCCCTCTCACTAGACTGGGACCTGGGTATAAAATTAGGGTTGCCAGACTCAATAGAGGACAGGACTTCTGTGCCTTTAATTGCCCTGCTCTCTTTTGAGTTTAATTGTTTAATTTCCAAGCAAAGGGTCTGCTGGTTTCTCTTTAAAGTTTCCAGACTCAAAAGAGAGCAGGGCAATTAAAGGCACAGAAGTCCTGTCCTCTATTGAGTCTGGCAACCCTATATAAAATTCTGACTGCTCTTGTAGCGCCTTTTTATTCTGATATATTTTAATGGAGCACAGCAAATGTAACTCTACATTCCACCACGTAGATGCATGCTATCTATATAATGTCATAGCAAATGGTGAACTTGTTTGTACTGTAGAGGATATATTTTTAAAAAATGTAAAATAAAAGATCTATATATTGGCACCCTTGGCTCTTGATATTTAAGATGATCAGAATTCCAGGGTATTAGCCAAAGCAAATAATGGAGGGGGGGAGGCACAAAAATGAGCTGCTATGACGGAGCCAGTCTCAACGGAAGCTCATCACCTGGAAAGCAAGCTATATTTCAATACAGAGCAGGGATATTTAGAAAACTGGTAGAATGATTAGGGAAGTGGTGTTTTAGTACAAGACTCAATCCAATTGGTCGGTGTTAAAAGATCTGCTCCTGTGAAATGTTTGCAATGTGAATCAAAATACTGTAGGACACGTGAAAAGTGAATCGGAAATAGTAGGGCTCTTGGGAATTCATAATAAACAAGAGGGGCTTGTGAAGTGTTTAGAGACACATTTACCAAAAAGATGTCTAATCTGAGTAAACCAGTAGTCAATTAACTTGAACAATAGAGCCAGGAAACACCAGTCTAAACAAGGCCCAATAAAATAAATCTTTTGTCATGGGGAAGTGATTTATATAAACATTTTATGCCTGATTAGCCTGGATGTTTGAACTCATATCTTGAAAGTATTTCTTCAACCCATGTGGAATTACTAACAACAACAACAACAACAACAACAACAACAACAACAACAGGCAATCAGTCCTTTCGAATTTGCTTCTTAATACTTCAAGCAAAAATGGTTAAGCTAAACATTTCCTCCTTGCCTTTGGTTTCTTCTAAATAGCCCAACAAATAGCTATGGTTGCTTGTTCCTGGGTGATGCTAAAAAAAAGCTACAGTCAGGCTTCTTCACAAGTAAATGTGTTTTGGAGGACATCATTTAATAGGGCTTTACATGTTTGCATAATTGGTATCTGTCTAGGGCTCTTATGATGGGCATGTGTGAGAGCAAATTTAGATAAATAAAACAAGGGAAGGCTATTTCCAGCTCAGTTCTAAATAAAGCACCATGAATAATGTATGCTCATCTTGGAAGGCAGGCTTTTGATTTTAAACATATGTGCGTTAGATATTTATTCTCGTTCTTCTGCAGTGTTTCTGTGTAAAGTGAAGTTAATAGGGCTACTACACAGAAGGCAACATGTGAATTAAGGTCTGCCTGCATGCAATCTGTGGTCCAGAACAGAGATGATCATAGCAGTTATGGTAGCACCTAGTACAAGGAGAGAGTTTTCCAGCTGTGCAACTGAATGTAAGAAGAATCCTGCCAGGTCCATACAAAGCTTCATCTCTTTCAGCATACTGATTCCCATGATCCCTGAGTCCATGGTCAATAGGCCTCTCTGACTGTTGTCCCCAATAACTGCCATTCGCTAGCATATTATTCCTAAACATGGAGTCTTGCTACCCAGTCATCATGGCTAAGAACTGCTAACATACTTACCCAGCATAAATTTGTCAAATCTTTTTAAAGCTGTCTAAGTTAGTGGCCATTACCACATCATAGCTGCCAAGTTCTCCCCTTTTTTAAGGGAAATTCCATTATGCTGAATAGGCTTCCTCGCGAGAAAAGGGAAAACTTGGCAGCTATGTACCACATGCTGTGACAGGGAATTACGTAACTGAAGTGTGCACTGTGAAGTATCCTTCCTTTTGTCTCTCTTAAGCCTGCGGTTGATCAATTTATTTTGGCGACCCCAACTTATTTTGAAAGATGAAGAAAGCTTGTTTCATCTATCCACTTCCTTCACACCTGCATAATTTTCATATAGCCCTATTCACACACTTGGCCAAACATGTGTGGACTTAAAGTGGGGAGAGGAGGGCTGTGTGCACATGTACATAAAATAAAATATTTAAAGCATGTTGCATTGTTAGATTTTTTTTTTACTCCTCTGCAATTGGCGCAGTGGGCATTAGATGGCAGCAAATCATTGCCTTTGCTCGTCTTCCTCCAGAAGCTGTTTCAAACCAGTCATAGAGCATGTTCAGACTGTTAAAAACCTTTCGGTGCTGTCATTTTTAGTGAAGTATTATTTCAGAAGATCCTGGCGTCTTCCCTCAGAAATGTACTTCTGCTCAAGAGAGGTTGTTCGCATGGGTATAGCCAGGGTTTTTGTTTAGGGGGGTAGGCTTTTGGGGGGGCAGAACCTCAGATTATTGATTTTGATTGATTTATGCCTGCCCCCCTTGGCTACATAAGTTGTACTAGGTACAACTTGTTCCCCAGTAAAACTGCAGTATTTATTACTGGGGAAATGCAGTGCCCCTGTGCCTGGCTCTGTAGGACGGCAGTTACTCAAGTGTAACAGGCACCTTTTGGATGGTGCCTGTGACTTGACTAATAATAAAAAAATTCCTTCAGTAGCACCTTAAAGACCAACTAAGTTTATATTTTGGTATGAGCTTTCGTGTGCATGCACACTTCTTCAGATACACTAGAAACAGAAGTGTCAGACCCTATATATATACAGAGGGTGGTGGGGGTGGGTGGGAATGGGAGATGGGCTGATGGGAGTGGTAAACCTGTAGATGGGTGTTAATGGCTGCTGATGGCTGCAATTAGTCCTGGGCTGAGGTGCTAAAGAAAGCTTGATCATGCATAATGAGATAAGAATCCGATATCTCTATTCATCCCAGGTGCTTCCATGGTTTTAAGCTTGGTAATGATTTCCAATTCAGCAACTTCCCTTTCCAGTCTGTTCCTGAAATTTCTCTGTAATAAAACAGCTGCTTTGAGATCTTGTATAGAATGTCCTGGGAGAGTGAAGTGTTCTCCTACTGGTTTTTCAGTCTTATGGTTCCTGATGTCAGATTTATGTCCATTTATCCTTTGGCGTAGGGTTTGGCCTGTTTGTCCAATATAGAGAGCTGAAGGGCACCGTTGGCATTTGATGGCATACACAATGTTAGAAGATGAGCAATTAAATAGTCCTGAGATGGTATGTTGGATGTTGTTGGGGCCAGTAATGATGTTGTCCGGGTGTATGTGGCAACAAAGTTGGCATCTGGGTTTATTGCAGGCTCTGGTACCAGTGTCCATGTTAAGTCTGGTGGTTGTATTATTGTGGGTGAGGAGTTGTTTAAGATTGGGTGGCTGTCTGTAGGCAATGAAAGGTCTTCCTCCCAGAGCTTGAGAAAGGGAGCTGTCATTGTCCAGGAGAGGCTGTAGATCTCTGATGATGCGTTGTACTGTTTTAACTTGGGAGCTGTATGTGATGACTAGTGGTGTTCTGTTATTTTCTTTTTTGGGTCTGTCTTGCAGCAGGTTCTCCCTAGGTATCAGTCTGGCTCTGTTGATCTGTTGTTTAACTTCAGCAGCCATTAACACCCATCTACAGGTTTACCACTCCCATCAGCCCATCTCCCATTCCCACCCACCCCCACCACCCTCTGTATATATATAGGGTCTGACACTTCTGTTTCTAGTGTATCTGAAGAAGTGTGCATGCACACGAAAGCTCATACCAAAATATAAACTTAGTTGGTCTTTAAGGTGCTACTGAAGGAATTTTTTTATTTTGCTTCGACTCAGACCAACACGGCTACCTACCTGTAACTTGACTAATAATGTCTGACACAAATTATTCCCACATGTGTGAGGAGGAATTGTGTTGTAGCAGTAGAAATCCTCCATCACCTCATGCACTTTGTGAACATCTGAAAAGAGGTCCTGTGCAGATAGCTGGTCTCCCCCCCCCCCAAAATAGAAGGCTTTAGCGCTGTTTTAGCATGAATTACATACAAAGCCATTATCATTTACTATCTTTTTGTCAACATACCTTAAGAAAATGGCAGAATGAGTTGGAAACGGCAATTAACTAGCAGCAAAATCTAGCTGCTGAAAGACTTAATAAATTAATTCCAGAAACTAAAACCCAGGAAAGAATAATTTTTTAAAAAGGTAGAAGGGTAAATACTTTGGTGGAGTGATTCAAGAGGAGAGATACTGTTTCTCTGTTCCTGTCTGTCTGTTCCCCATCTATCTCACCCTTCCCCACAACTCTTCTTGGAAAACTGAACTTCCTATTCTTTTTAAAAATGCACCCCATTGTTATTGGGGGGGACAGACATCTAATACGGACAGAAGTTTCTTTGTGACATTAGCATGTCTCCACTGTGGCCGAAGTGAAACAAATAATTCTTTGTGACTGTGAAAAGGATTCTCAGCACGATCAATTAGCCAAGAGACCAGGACAGCTGAGAGAGCACAAGGTCCAAGAACAGCTGAGCCTTTAATCTGCAGTGACCAAAAGTGCCATGCTTGGGTATGTGTTAAATAGCACGCTTATTTCGCCACTGTGCTTGGACTTGTAGATGTCAGCTGTGCATGGTGGGCTGAGAAACAGAATACACTGTTAATGTACCATTGAGGTCATGTGGGTCTCTGACAATGTATTAAGAGTTACAGGAGAAACTTCCACTCACATTCTAAATTTCTGCAGAGCTCCAATATTCACATTTGACTGGGGCAGGAGTCTTTGAGGAAAGACAAGCGCCAAGTTGGGGGAATGCCGTTTCACTCATGTCTTGCTTGTGGAACTTGGCTCCTTCAATAAAGAACTCATCATCACGGACTTATTTCCTCTGCTTCTGGGTATTTCACGGAGCCAGTGATGAATTGTAGATAATATATGGGAAGAAGAGAGTCTGTTGTCTGACCAAAGCTGCATTTGAAGAGGTGACCAACATTGCTGATAATGCATTGTCGGAGATCTGGGCGACCAACTTCCTGTTAACTCAAAAGAGTTCTTCAGAATGCAAGCTTTGGCTGTTTGCTGAGAAGATACTCTAGGGCACGCATTCCCAAACTGCGGCCTTCCAGATGTTTTGGCCTACAACTCCCATGATCCCTAGCTAACAGGACCAGTGGTCAGGGAAGATGGGAATTGTAGTCCAAAACATCTGGAGGGCCAAAGTTTGGGGATGCCTGCTCTTGGGCAACCAGAAACAATTACCATTGGCTCACAATAATGAGTGTGCACTCCAACAGGTGAGAGGTTTCAGAGGGGCAGCATTCCCTTCAGAAGGCAATCACTGGAGATTTATTGGTATTTTGTTACATTTTGCACTTATTCTGCAAAGATACAGGTTGACCATAGGTGAAGGTACAGGATTAAACACCCCAACATTCTCCCCCCCACACACACATCAAGTCTTCTAGGGAGGGCTATCAATCATAGCTGTCAAGTTTTCCCTTTTCTCACGAGGAAGCCTATTCAGCATAAGGGAATTTCCCTTTTAAAAGGGGAGAACTCAACAGCTATGCTACCAATACTTTCAGAGCCCCGTGGCCCAGCCCTTTTTTTAAGCTCCAGAGCTCCCAATCTTTCCTTCTTAATTTCCACCTTAAAGAGAAACCTGGATTGCCCCATCTTTAGAGAGAAGAAAAGCTGCCCCCCCCCTTCCAGAGCAGTCTGTTTGCTCACTATCTAGTCATTGTGAGACATCTTCCTTGCAAAGCTTTGCAAAGTTACCCAGACCAATCGCCCAAATTATAACAATATGAATATTCAGAATTCAATGCTCTTCCTGACAGGGGTGGAAAATGGCAGAACCAAACACAAATTCATTAGACACACTCTCTCTTGTCCAGTGCTGGATTTATGTATAAGCTAAACAGGCTCTCTTGGGCCCCCCAAAAAATGTAAAGAAAAAAAAACTGGATGTACATTTCCGAAAGATAAAAAACAAATAAAACCTACATACAGCAACAGTGTTTTGTGTTGTATAGGCTCCTATTGGCAAAACCTTGCCAACAAAGGTCCGTATAGTTAAAGCTGTGATTTACCCAGTAGTGATGTATGGAAGTGAGAGCTGGACCATAAAGAAGGCTGATTGCAGAAGAATTGATGCTTTTGAATTATGGTGCTGGAGGAGACTCTTGAGCAGGCATCCCCAAACTTCGGCCCTCCAGATGTTTTGGACTACAGTTCCCATCTTCCCCGGTTAGCTAGGGATCATGGGAGTTGTAGGCCAAAACATCTGGAGAGCCTCAGTTTGGGGATGCCTGCTCTTGAGAGTCCCATGGACTGCAAGAAGATCAAACACCCATTCTGAAGGAAATCAGCCCTGAGTGCTCACTAGAAGGACAGATCCTGAAGCCGAGGCTCCAATACTTTGGCCACCTCATGAGAAGAGAAGACTCCCTGGAAAAGACCCTGATGTTGGGAAAGATTGAGGGCACAAGGAGAAGGGGACGACAGAGGACAAGATGGTTGGACAGTGTTCTCGAAGCTATGAACATGAGTCTGACCAAACTGCGGGAGGCAGTGGAAGACAGGAGTGCCTGGCGTGCTATGGTCCAAAGAGTTGGACACGACTAAATGACAATAGGCTCCTATTGGTTATGTGCAAATTGCTTTAGATACCTACTAGGTCCATAAATTACCATATAGCATACATTTAACACAAAAAACAGTGACAATTTATTGTTGACAAAGGACAGCAGGACATATAAAGGGCCCCATTACCTTCAGTAGCTTAGGGCCTCATCTGGGAGAAAGGTGGGATACAATTTTAAAACACCCACATACGGGCTGCAATTGTAATCTCATTCAACCAGAAGAAAGCCTCCATTGAATGCAATATGACTTACTTCTGAGTAGACAAGGTTGGATTGCATGAGATAGACTACAAACATTCTTTAATCATCCAACTGGGACTGGAGATGATCTTAAAAGCAAGCTATAGACCCTATGAAGGGAATCTTTGACCTGCAAGATGTTGCTGAGCTACAACTACCATCAGCACCAGATGATGGCTAGGAGCATACTATAATGCTACTATGTTTCTGTGTCACCTGCATACTGATGGCATCCAACACCTATTTCGCTGATGACCACACCCATGGGCTTCATACATTGGGGTCAGAATACAGCCCTGTGGGAGCACACAAAGCAACTGCCATGGGGTTGAACATGAGTTGCCCAATGCCATCCTCCAGAACCAGCTCTCTAGCCAGGATCAGAACCAACTTCACATCAGGCCTCCCCCTCCCAACCTAAAGAGCCAGTCCAGTAAAATGTCATGGTCAACGATATCAAAAACCATTGAGGTCCAGGAGAAACAACTGGGTCCCACTCTCCTTGTCTAGCTCCCAGAGAAGGTTGTCCATCAGGACAACCAAAACAGTTTGGGCCCCATAGTAAAACCAGACTGAAATGGGTCTAGATAACCAGTGTTCTCCAAGCACATATGCAGCTGACTTGCCACAACACCATTCTCTCAAGCCCCTTGCCCCCAAAGGGGGAGATTTACAACCAGATGATAGTTGTCAAGTATCGCTGGATTCAAGCAGAGGTTTTGAGCAGCTGCCGCACCACTGCCTCTATCAGAGTGTCAAGGACTGCCCCCCGCATTGATGCAACAAAATGTTAATCACCTAACATTTGGGTGGTAAAGGTAAAGGTAAAGGGACCCCTGACCGTTAGGTCCAGTCACGAACGACTCTGGGGTTGCAGCGCTCATCTCACTTTACTGGCCGAGGGAGCTGTCGTTTGTCCGCATACAGCTTCCAGGTCATGTGGCCGGCATGACTAAGCCGCTTCTGGCGAACCAGAGCAGCGCTTGGAAATGCCGTTTACCTTCCCGCCAGAGCGGTACCTATTTATCTACTTGCGCTTTGACATGCTTTCGAACTGCTAGGTGGGCAGGAGCAGGGACCGAGCAACGGGAGCTCACCCGTCGTGGGGATTCGAACTGCTGACCTTCTGATCGGCAAGCCCTAGGCTCTGTGGTTTAGACCACAGCGCCACCGTGTCCCACATTTGGGTGGTACCAAAATGCAATGCTCTGTGCTAATATAGAAAAGGTTAATTGTAGGATTGCAATAAATATAAATTCAGTTCATTAAAAAGCAACAACCTTTCTTGCCACCTTTTAATTACGCTGCACAAGTACGTTGTAATTAATTGCGCTTATTATGACTACATGAACATGGCAACACTCTGCTTGCTATAAATCCCAAACGAACACAGTCACATTCAAGAACACCAAGAACGCTCAGGAAGCAGATGCTGGTTGTTGTTTTGGTCCCAGTGTTGAAGATGTGCAGATATCACACACACTCAGTGACCTGTATAGGTGATGAAACACAAGATAACAGAAACTGTTGTCAGGCTCCAGATCAGCAACCTGCACTCAAGACCTGCTCAGCAAACCCTTTGAGCTGGTTATGCCTCACTACGTGACATGCTATCCTAAAAACCAGATAAGCGGGAGTGAAAGACTTGAAAACTTGGTCTACTTAAAAAAAATTCTCCAGGACACAGCTTTAGAATGGAGACCCATGTAATTTCATGGAATTGCTTTATTTTTTAAAACACCAGTGTACACCCGTCACTCATTTATACAGACTCATTCCTTTGTAGGTAGATTGGCTAGAGGAGAAGCCCAGAGAAAGCTTTGTTTTCCCCCAGGAGGCAGTTCTCTACGTCTACCTTCCCCTTCAGGGGCCATTTCCTATCTCAGTCTCTGATTCTGTGCTTATTTCCTTAGACAGGCATTGGTTGCATTTGGACAGAACTCATTTGAGCTGGGATAAACTAGTTAGCTGGCCTGAACAGGTCACCTGTAATATTTTATGATCCTGACTTGCTCTGGTAAAAGTTTAGCTGCATTTCCTATTAACAGAAAGCAACAGTTGTTGAAAACGGAAGTCGAGGCTTCTGATCTTGCAGCCATGCTGGAGGGGGAACAGGCTTGCGCATGTCACACTAGACGAGCACTAACTCCAGATCATGCCACTGTCTGCATCCCATGGGGTGAGGTTTGCTGGGAGCACTGAGCATCATGCCTTGAACCTCAGATAGCACATGATCCTGGTATGCTAATCACACACCTGTTTTTGTATCTTCCTCAGCCCAGGTGGAATGCAGCAGGGAGGTTTCACCCAAGCAAGCTGAGGGGTGGGTTGCCAAAAAGTGTGGCCTCAAAACACTAACATGCTGTGGATTAGTGGTGAATGGCATGGTGGACAGTAGTGCATACCTGACCTCCCAGCAGGTACGGTAAATCACAGCTGCTTACTGGGAGAGGAAAGGTGGCAGAAAGTGTGGTGCAACGCAAAGGCACCAGGAGATGCACCAGATTTTGGGTTTGCTGGTGCATCTGCAATGCGCTTTACCCCCTCCTAGTCCACAACAGTGACTTACCTGCCAGGAGGCCAGATATGCACCTCCTCTCGACCATGCCATCTGCTTCTGCTATGGCTAAGTGCAGTAGAGCAGGCATCCCCAAACTTCGGCCCTCCAGATGTTTTGGACTACAATTCCCATCATCCCTGACCACTGGTCCTGTTAGCTAGGGATCATGGGAGTTGTAGGCCAAAACACCTGGAGGGCCGCAGTTTGGGGATGCCTGCAGTAGAGGGTAAAGAGAAACAGGATCTCCTTTTCTTTGCAATGGCTCCTTATCCACCACAAATGAGCATGGATATTAATTACGTACTGTTTTCCTTCCTCATAATACCAGAACCCAGGCTCATCTAATGAAGCTGTAAATGGCGAGAGATTTAAGATAGACAAAAGGAAGTACTCCTTCACAAAGCACATTTATTTAGTTAACAGAATTGTAACCTGCTTTTCAAGCCACATTCTTCCCAAAGTGGCGTTATAATACACACACCAAAACATAAATCAAATATGATTTGAAAGCATTTGAAAGATCTACTTCATAATACCATTAAAACCAGCACAAAAGTAAGAGATTGTGCAACGTAGCAAAATCAGACGGTAGCACCATTTCTAGCTCTAGTACATTTCTCAGTCACAAGGGGTGCTGATGGCCACCAACTCAGATGGCAACTTTGAAAATGAGGCTATGAAAGACTACTGGAGAGATGGTGGCTACATGCCACCTCCATTTGTACAGAGGACTTTTGCTTATAGATGGCCATTGCAGGAAGGAGGATGCTGGGCGACATAAGCGTTTGGTCTGATCCAAAAGGACCCTTCTTATGTTCTGAAAACAGTGGGACTTACTCATAAGAAGCTGTGCATAAGATTGCAGCCTTAGTTTGCTCACCATCACCCAGTTTTTGGTATCTCTTCCTTTAAGGAAGCAAACTGGCTTTGTTTTTAACCACAAAAACGTAGGCAGTAATTCTTTTTGAAAAAAATCCTAAAAGTGGAGGTTCTTATGAATTCAGCAGTTAGGATTTTAAAAACAACGTATAATGGAAAAAACCCACAATACAATTAAGGGAATTGGCAACATCCTGTACATTTAACTAGTCAATGGAACTGTGCAATTGTATGTTAAATGGAAATACATATATTGTGACTTCCGTGGAATCCCATTAATTTCACAGGCACACTGTTGGGTAGATTAGCAAGTCTAGACTCCTTGGGGATTTATGTACTTTAATGTTCTCTCTCTAATCCAATTTAGAAGTAATGATCATTGAAATCAGTGGCATTTATTTCTGAATAATCATGGCTCGCATTAGGCCACAGTTCTATACACAATTACTTAGAAGAAAGTTTCACTGAGTTCCTTACTTCCATGTAAACATACATAACAAGGAAAAGTATGTTTATTTGGAAAGTACGTTCAACTGAAATTAATGTGACTCCCATGTAAGTATGGAAGGAATAGGATGAAAAGAATAGCACAGAAGGGAAAATATCCCCAGCTTCAGCTTTTCCTATTGCAGGGCTATAGTGTAGGGATGGGGAACCAGTCAGTGTAGACCAGGGATGAGCCAGGGATGTTGTTGGACTCCAACTCCCATCATTTCCAGGCAGCATGGTCAATATTCAAGGATGATGGGAGTTGGAGTCCAATGACGTCTGAATGGAAACAAGTCCCACCATCCCTGGTGCTGACAATACTGTTGATGGAAAAATAAATAAAGGAGAATTCCTGGGTGCCAAAAATCCAAGTCCGGGGCAAGTACTCATTGGTGAGAGAACTCCAGTCTACATGAGAAACTTGAGTGTGTAGAGAGGTTTGGGCTGGTGACTTCAGTTCGACTACACAGCTCTCAACGCCACTCATACCATTTATTGAGTTCCTATACATACCAATAAATTTAGGAACTTTCACTTTGTAACTCAGCTAAGGTTTACTGCCTGTGCAGTCATTCTGAAACACGTGAATCTGGCCTTTGGGGGAATTTGTAAGTACAATCACTTTTAACCTTACCATATGTGTGCTCTTTTCCTATGCTGGGGGGAAGAAGGAAACTTGGAAAAGAAACTGGGTTTTTTTTGGGGGGGGGCTTTTGGAAATCACATAGAGGGGCATATTCTAAAGGTCAAGGCCTCTATTTCCATGCTTTACTTTGCTGCCTATGTTGTGACTTTACATATCTGCTGGGGATTCCACCAAAGAGTACTTGCCCCAACCTTGGCCTCCAGGAATTCTCCCTTCTATATTTTTTCCCTTCAACCAACAAATACTAACTGAGCTGCAAGTCAGCTCCCTAGTTCTGATGAGTTTTAACTCCAGCAACCTCAAGGTGGCCACAGGTCCCTCCCCCTCCTGTAGTGAGAGGCGAAGCTGCACCTGCTGGCATTCTCCCTTCCCCTTGCAAGGCCCCTTTACTCAGAACTAAGCCCCATTAAAACCAACGGGACTGACTCCCGAGTAAGCGTACAGTCAGAACACGCCCTAACCAGCAGGGCTAAGCTTGCTGCTGCAAGCAGGAGCCCAGAAGCAGCAGCCTGAGAGGCTCGAGCCAGTGCAGAGAGTCGCCTCATAATTGCGGTCCGCGAGTTTCCCTCCGCCCCAGAGCAACGCCAGGACTCCCCCTCGCCCAGGACCCGCGTCCAGGCGCCACACTCCTCTCCGACTGGGGAATCACGTGGGGACCCTCGCGGCCGTCTGGCCCAGTCTCGGGAGCCAATTGGTGCACGTGCCGCGAGGGGGCTTGGAGGCGCCTAGGAGCCCGAGCGCGCGCAGCAGGGACGCGGATGCTTAAAAGGGCTGCGCGGAGAGAAAGGCAGCTGCGCGTTCTTCCGCGGTAGCGGGAACGCCGAGCGCAGCTGCCGCCGGACCTCGCCGGGCAAGGTTAGTCGCGTCGCGCTCGCCTTCCAGGGCGCAAAGCCGGGCTGGCTGGGCAGAAACCGCCGTCGAACTCTCTGCCTGCCGCGGGCGAGCGGGTGGGGTAGGGGCTTTGCAACCCCCAGCGAGTCCCTTGGGGCAGGGGACGGGGACTGGGGAGGGGGAGTCCTCTGCCGCTGCTTCCTCAGGTGTGTTGCTTAGCCTTGTTTCACTGGCCGCCTAACTTTCTTTTGCAAACTTAGAGCGCAGCTTCTCTTCTCCTTTTTTGCGGGGGAGGTGAGGTAGTTATTAAAACTATGGAACTCGCTGCCACAGGATGTCGCCACAGCCACTAACCTGGGTGGCTTTTAAAAGAGGAGGATGAGACAAATTGGTGGAGGTTGAAGCTATTAGCCGTGATGGCTCTGCCCTGCCTTCATGGGCAGAGGCAATAACGCTTCTTGAATGCCAGTTGCTGGAAACCACAGGAGGCAGGGGGAGTGTCCTCGTGCTCAGGTTTCCCACCTGGTTGGCCACTATGAGAACAGGATGCTAGACTGGATGAGCACTGACCTGATCCAGCAGGCTCTTCTCATGTTCTTGTGTCTGTGATGGGGGGAGGGGGAACCTCTTTGCTGCTTCCTAATGGATTGTGCTGCTCAGCACATTTTTAAAAGAAGTAAATTTCCATTGGAAACAGAGTATCTTATTTCTGAATGTCTTGGGTTTTTTTTAAAACAACTTGCAGTGAGATACTAATTGTGCTTTTATTTGGAGCAAATCCCATTATTTCCAGTTAGACTCAATAGTGCAATCCCATATTCCAAAGTTAGCCCTGCTGAGTTCAATTCCCAAGTACCTGAGGATCCAATCCTGCATGTACTGACTTGGAAGTTCCATTTTCTGAGGGAAAAAATGCCTGTGATCAGACTGCAGTTTTGGAGTTACAGTAGTGTTTTAAGATTGCAGCCTCACTGGAATGTAAGGTCTTGAGATAAGCACTACATTTATTAAAGGAAGATGTCGTGGGAGGTGCTTTCACTATGTGCCCAGCACTGTCTCTGGCTGGCAACAGTTCTCCAAAATCTCCAAGCAGACAACCTTCACGTCACCTGTGATCTTTTCTTTTCTCTGTGAATAGAGCCTACCTTGCATACAAGTTGCTTTCTATAGACCCTCTCAGTGAGATTGGGAACCCTACAGGAGATGGGGTTTCTGGTCATTTATCCAGAGCAGGAATAGCCAATATGGTGTGTTCCAGATGTTGCATACTACAACTCCCATGATCTGTGACCACTGCCCATTGTAACTAGGGCTGATGGGAGTTGTAGTGCTAAAAAATGGAGGACATCATGTTGACTACCTCTGATCCAGAGCTGGCTTTGTTCTGACCTTTAGTAGACTATGTGCATGTAGGAAATGTGGACAGCAGGGACAGTTTTTGCATGCTCT
This sequence comes from Zootoca vivipara, assembly GCF_963506605.1. Taxonomy (NCBI): domain Eukaryota; kingdom Metazoa; phylum Chordata; class Lepidosauria; order Squamata; family Lacertidae; genus Zootoca; species Zootoca vivipara. Next base: position 65,776,693 of record NC_083276.1, read on the forward strand.
CTCTCTCTCTCTCTCTCTCTCTCTCTCACACACACACACACACACACACACACACACACACACACACACATGGTATATGAACAGGACTAGGCCATATTATCATGCCTACTCCAAGCAACTGGCTCTTGGACTTGAGGTGTGATGCTATTCAGAAGTAAATCCTGCTGTTTTCCATGAGGCTTGTAAGCATGCAGCCTTTTGTAAACCTCTTTGAGGTGTATAAATGAATTAAAGGTTCTAATCTTGAATTCCATTCATCCCCAGCTCATTGAAACTTTCGCTGCAATGAAAATAAACATCTGGGGCTGACTGAGGCATAAATCTTAATGCCAAAAGATGCAATCTATAATATAATCTGAGCAGTATGTTCCTTATGGCTGCAATCCTATACTTGCTTACCTGGGAGGAAACTTTACTGAATTCAGTTGAACTTAACTTCTGGGTAGGCATGTAAATCAGCCAGGCTGCCAGGTAAATGCCTCGGGGTTTTTCAAAAAAATATTGTGTGGTTTTTTTTTTGTATTAAACAGTCAGTCTTTTGCATAGGTAAGAATGCACTCTTACCATCTGTGTTAGTCTACTCTATACTTCAAAGCATATCAAACTAGGAGCTGTGGGCTTGCCGCATCCTGGGACATGTGTGTGTTGAGCTGAACACTATCATCATCATCATCATTATTATACCATCCTATACCTGGAGGTATATACAGTGGTACCTCAACTTATGAAGACGATCCATTCCGCGGCCGTCTTCATAAGTCGAAGTCTTCGGTTCTCGAAGCGCCCGTTCTGCGCATGCGCAAAGCACGATTTTGCGCTTCTGCACAGGAGCAGAATGCGCACACAGTGAAAAGACTTCTGGGGTTGTCGACTTCGGAAGTCAAAACCTTCGGAAGTCGAGTCATTCAGTTGTCGAGGTACCACTGTAAAACCACAAAATACATAATCAAAATGCACTAGCTGCCTGAGCACATCAATCTTTGACATGTATCCTATGCAGACACAACTTAAGGCTTGAACTTGACAGAACCTGATGAGTATTTGAAACTAATCACTTTGAGCCTTTGTCCTTTTTTTGGTCATCTATTGCAAATGGGTTCTGAGTTGTCAAGAAGTCAAAGCATTGCAACAAAATCAGCTGCACAAGCTGGAAGTATGTTTAACATTTAATTGCACTGGAGCTTTCTTCCCAGTACATGTACTTGGGCTCTAGGTCTTCATGTGCATTTAGCCCAATCCTCTCTATGTTCACCTTGAAGTAAATCCCGCTGTGTCTAGCATGGCTTATGCTGGAATAAGAGTAACCAGGAGTTGTGTCCAGGTAGCTATTGGGTTTCACTCTTGGGGGAATATAGCAGGGTTCCTGGATTCACAGAGCTTTTCTTTATATTGTTGGCTAACGTAGTTCAAAAATATTTGGATGTCCTATAATGGTTAACAGGCAACTTCAAGTCCTACAAATGGCTTTTGATTTCTAGGGTAAAAAGTGTTGTCTCTTCTGTTGAGACACAAGGCAATAGATGCCTATGGTATGAATTAAACAGTAACATGGAAGTCTGGCTGAAGCATGGATGACTTGAAATGGGAACCATGTATTCTGCGAGGCACACTTGGGGTCTTGTAAAGTTGATGTCTTTTAAACATTTGTCATCTTTTGGGGGTTATTTCCCTTAACCAGAGCATATTACTTTGATCTCACAAGTCTTGTTTACTGCTTTGCTGTAAGATAGTAGTGTTATAGCAGCTGAGAATTGCAGATTTAAGTGTCACTGATAGTTTATTTGCAATTATGAGAGTGGCCATCTCCTATACTTGAGAGACACTCTGCGCAAATGGAATACGTTGCTATGAGACAGCAGCATTGTTACTCCAAAAAATATTCTCTGGAGTCTGTGGTTCCATAAAGGACCATTGAGAGCCACTGAAATCAGGGGGACTTCCTAATAAGTAAATAAGACTGCAAAACTATCCCTACCTCCTGGGAGTGAGCCTCACTGCATTCAATATGACTTACTTCTGAGTAGACCAGGTTAAGATTGCTGGGTAAGTCAGTGCATTTTGTGGTGTAGATGGGTACGCATTTCTGTTGAAACTTTAATATGCAATGAAGTGGTTAAAGGCTGTAGAAAATGGAGTGAATCCTCAATTCAGTTCTTCCTTACTTCAGTGCTTACTTCATAGCAAGGGTGACTAATCTGTAGACCTCCACATGATGTTGGACTCCAGCTCCCATAAGCCACAGCAAGCAAGGCCAGTGGTCAGGTATGATGGAAATTGGAGCCAAACAACACCTAGAGGGCCAGAGGTTAGCCACCACTGCACTATATTGATACGTGATAAAATCAGAAGTTGTTGTTACTAAATTGTCACTTCTGACATTTTTGAGGCTGGAAAATATACTTGGAGCTAGGCTGAACAGGCACCTTAAAATTTTCTCCTAACACTTAAGATTTCAGGGGGTGGTGTGTATGTGTGTGTTGGCCCCAAACAATTGGTACTATGTTGTTATCACTTAGGAATTTGATATATTTTTCCATCTCTTCTAACAAAATGGGGAAGCCACACTTGCCCTATTTTTGGGAGGGGGTGTTGACTCACCTTCAGAATGAAGCAGGAAGCTACTGATTTGCCACCCATTCCCCTTTTATTTTTATTTTTTTTAAGAAGCATACTTCTCAGATGAAATAGAGGGTTTTTTTGAAACATCAGTCTGCTCTGCTGTTTTCCAAAGAAACTCCTAATTGCACTTCTAATTGATGTTGTGGATTACAGTTTGGTTGTGATATATCAAAAGAGACTAGGTTTTTGTGTTGTGGTCAAGAGAATCATATTCCACATTTTTGAAAGATGACTTCTGCATCCCTTGAGGTAAAGTCTGCTGGAAAAATTATAACTGTTGGTTTTTGCTATATTGATAGTACATAAAGCTGAGGAGGCGAACACTGGCATTCTAGATTGCACGAGGTGAAGTCTATTTACAGGGAAAGTGCTTTTTACCATGGTTTGATTCTGGAAATGGAAGTTGTAGGGCAATGCAAGTTCTAGGCTTAAGACCAAACTCATTATAGATATTGCACAAGATTAGTATTAGAGGCTGTTTTGATCACAGTAGCCTTACTGAGGTCAACAAAACTGTGCATAGAATTGCTTTGAAGTGGACTATTGCGTTTTCAGATGTTGATAATACTCTGTAATTCTGGATTCATGTAACAGGATTTGTGGATCAATGACCCTTGAAGTGGTGTTTTTTTTTATAAAAAAAGTGCTTAATTGAAACCACGTCATGAAGTGTTTGTGCTTTCTACCTAATCTGTAGCTACCGTAACTAGTTATTACAATTTGCCTTAAAATCCCTGGCCCAACCGTGCTGTTGGGAAGGTTACAGTGCTGGTGCTTTTGTTTTTCTCATTAGCCAGACTTTGGCTCCTGGATTATATTGTGGTCACTGGACAGTGTGAATGGAAATAGGATTAAAAGTAGTCCCTAAACTGCCAATGCATGGCGCACCAACTCACTTTGGGCCTTTCCCGTAGATCGGTTTCTATCACAACAAATGTATGTATGTTCCTGAGTTGCACAGAATCCAGATTTTTTTTCTTCTTCCCCTATAAGAAAGCACTTCTGTTTAGGCGACATCTCCTATTCCTAGCATTCAGACAGCCATCTATTGTCGCTGGGAAAAATGCATTCCTTTCTTCAGATGGGGGACCATTCTCATTGGGAGTGCTGTCTGAAATGTGAGCCTGAAATGACTGTATTGGAAGATGTTTGTAATTGGGGACATAAGAACCATCACAACTTTTCCTCCACTAATGCTGCCCTCATCCTATACCATGTTGGTGTTCCCGAATGTTTGGTCTGCATTGGAATTGAAGTGGAGACTGAGAAGTCCTGTAGAAAATGTCAGCATAATTTCAGCTCCAGTGTGAGTTCACTCCATACAGAATGAGGACTCAATACACTGGAATGTGTCTGATCCAGTCTTTCTTTAAAACATTTCGAATGAAAATTCCTGGAGCAATTAAAAACACAGCTCACGAAGCACAACTAATTAGTAAAACAGTTTGCAACCGATAAAGACAGTGCTAAAACAAAAATACACCAGATGTTAAAAGGCTGGGAAAATATTTGCTGAGTGCTGAAAAGTTGTTGGCATAGGTACCAGGCGAGTTTTCCAAGGGAGGGATTTCACAAGCAGGCAACACAACCAGAAAGGCCCTCTCTTCTCTTGCCATCCACTACATTTCACATGAGTGGTTTAAGGCACCCATTGCTGACCTGGTGCTGATGATTTGGCTGCAACTCCCGTCAGCCTCAGCCATCACAGTTAGTTTAAGAAAAAGGAGTAGCAGTACCTTCTTCCTATTCAGTGAAGCTTCAAGTATCTTGCCAGCTTCTCTACCTCTGTTCCTCATCCCCACCCACCCCATTCCACCTTTACATGTTATCCTGCTCATGTATTCTGCCTTACAGCTGAAAAAAAACCCACAGTTTTCTTGGGCATAGCAAATGGGTGGAATGTGTCAGAGGTGCCAGGCATTCTCCCAGTGTGGTCCGGGATATTCATGGAGGTTGCCCCAGTCATGTCTGCCATGGTCCAGAGGTGATGAATATACCACTTGTTTCGCCATGCAGGAGAATTGGGGAAGCAGCCCCATTTGCATTCTCTGAATCAGGTATGTATGCACAAAGAAGCCTGATGGACATGGCTTTGTTTGTGCATCACTGGAGTTCATCGCGGATTCCACTTTGCCCAAGTCTAGAGTGGACTGTAGAAGCCAAAGTGGTATGGAACCATTCTGCTCTCCACCCAAACTTTGCATATCTTGCACCAAAACTAGGAGTGCTGGATTTAGGCTACAGGATGTTAAGCCGTGTGTGTGTGTGTGCAAAATAATAAGACGATCAATAATAATAATAATAATAATAATAATACCAATGCCATATTACCAAAGTCCACCCCTGAAACTAGGAGCCCAGCAAGTTTGGCAAGATCTTAAATTCAGATTGCATCATTGCATACCATACTCGTTGGCTTTGGCAGTAACTAGTTCTTGCCTACACATGGAATTATTTTAATGTTGTAGACATAGATCTTCAATATTAATAGGGAATGATTCATCTACACTAATTGTGTCTTTATTCAACCCACTGGAGTGTGTGTGTTTATGTGGCTAAGTTTTTCTTGGATTTTTTTAAAGCTAAAAACTGATTAATCTTGAGGCTTTAGTCATTTTGATTACCATTTGTCAGCTGAGCTCTGAATGCAGAATGAATCTGCCTGTAGATTCTGAGGGGTTTCTGTGATGGCATTTGCTCAATTTACTCTCCTAATTGCATTATTTAGGAACCTTCAAGGAAGTGGTGCATTTCTTTAGCTTGCTGAGGGGGTGGCGTTGGTGTGTGGGTGTGTGTAACTGACACTCCTTGGTTGCAAAGTTGCTAGATCTCAGATGGGTGTCTGTATCTCTAAGAGTTCATAAGATGACGGCTTTGCAGGGTGGATAAAAATCAATGATTTTTTTAAAAAAATCAAAAAATTTGGATTTTTTTGATTTAAATCGGATTTTTTTGATTTAAATCGATTTTTTTGATTTAAATTGGATTTTTTTAAATAAAATGCTTTTTGAGGAAAATATATTGCCACCCAAAGGTTATTCCATCATGAAATAAAGATTAGTTTTTTAATTATGTAGAATAAGGTTGTATATGTTTAATTTTGGGGGTAAATAATTTCCATTAATCCATTCACAATGTCATGCTCTTCCAGAGGTTTTTGTAAGATTATTGGGCAGTTTCTCTGCCTACAAGATATTATCACAGGTGCTTGGTTTACTTTTGCAGTTCTCAAAACTGAATTTGACTCAACAGAGATCACATGCCTCTTCTTCCCAGCAAAAATGTTATAACATGAACAGAGTTGAGAAAAAGACCTTAATCCTATTGTTCTACAAACCTATGAATACAGAAACAACCCCTTCAGTACTAAGTTTCAAGAAGTTCAGTGAATAGAATAGAAACAATATTTTTCTGATTGTTTGGAGTGGACAGTATTTAAGTTTTTCATGTGTAGGCTGGGCTGACAGTCTAAGTTTCTTAAAATATATATATATTGTTTTTGTTTAGCCAAATTAGTTAACAAACATGGATGTTTGTTTAAGCAAATAACATATGCTGTAATGTTATTGTTTCAGTTGAATAAATCTATTTAAATTGTTATTATTAAGGTAATGATTATTTTTCTCCTTCCTAAGTACAACAGTAAAGTTGTCCAAATATGAATGATTAACCTATTAAACTGGGGATAAAAAACTAATATGAAAAGTTGTTATTCAAAAAATCTTCATCTACTTGCATATTAAAGTTATACCAGCAAGTATTAGTCTTTATGTAGAAAACTATGATTTAAATCAAGCCTTACTGACTAGTGATTTAAATCGTGATTTAAATCGTGATTTAAATCAGTTTGATTTAAATCAAATCCACCCTGCGGCTTTGATTTCGAATATGCAAAGCATATGTTTGAACCCAAAGCTGTGTTAGTGCAATAACCACCCTAAATGATAACATATGCTTAGGAATCTGTAATCAGCATACTCTCAGCTGACTCATTGCACTAAGACTTTTTGATGAATTATACTAATGGTAAATTGTCAACTAAAGCTTTCTAATGGTACCTCTTCCCAGAAATTATATGAAGCAAATCAGGTTTGTTGAAGAGATAAGAGACTGGCATTAAGGGAAGATATTGGAAACATTAACTTGTGCCTTTTGAAGCATTGTACATTAGCAAATGAGATGCACATTGAGAACTAAATAGTTTCCCTCATTATCCAATGTAGATTTGCAGTTTGGTTGCTTTGACTTCATTGAAATCTGGATTTGATGTTAATTGGTCTGATTAATTATCTTTCAATGTAATCAGTGCAAGTCCAAGGCTGATTTGCATAGCCATTAATCCTGTTTAGAAAGAGAAAGTGCAGGGCTCACTTAATGTAAATGGCAAGTATGCACAACATAATGTGTGTATCCATTATACCTGAAATGTGCTGTTTACCCACCTCATGTCTTCACAGAAATGAAAGCTACAAATAGTACATTCAAATACTTCACATCTTCAGATATTTGTTGCTAAAGCTTATATTTCTACTGTCAAGATTTCAAAGACACCGAGTGCTTAAAATGGCCAGGTTATCATTCTTATTATTGGGGGGGGGCACTCCTTTTTAGAAGACTAAATGTTGAAAGAATGATTTATACAAATCAGTAAGAATGCTGAAATCTAGAATGAATATAAATTAGATCAAGGAAAGTTCATTCAATTCAATATTTTCTCTTAATATAGTTATGGTTGGTATCTGACTAAGCTACACTTAGAGTAGACTAGTTGAAATAGAGTCACAGAATCAGAGTTGGACGGCACCATGAGGGTTGGACGGCACCATGAGGGTTATCAAGGCCAACCTGCAATGCAGGAATTTTTTTGCCCAACATGGAGCTCGAACCCATAACCCTGAAATTTATTGTCTCATGTTCTACCGACTGAGCTATCTCTCTGAGTGCACGCTCCTTAAGTTAGGGGGCACTGACCTTTTTGGGCCTGTGGTTGTATTTGCAAACCAGGGAAAACTGCAGCGGGCATGACATGCCCGCTGCAACTTTCCTCTCCCTAGCTGTAATCCCCGTTGAAAGTGCCTCTGTGCAAAATTAGTGGAGGAGGGGTGTTCTTTTAGTTAAGGATGCATAATTACTTGGGGAACAAGACCTTGGGAGAACCAAGAAGGCTTTTGCAAGCAGCTACGTACCTGTGAATGCTGTTAGCAAGCCATATAAATTGTTTCAGTATGGTATACATAAAGGGATTCCACAGTAACAGTGCTCTATAAAGTACAATTGTAGTAACTTTGTCCATAAGCATCATGCCACATCCTTGGATTGTGAGTAATCTTGCCAGCCTGTGGTATAATTTTATACAACAAATAATTGGGATACTACTACAGTATTACTATTACTATTACTATTGCTGCTGCTGCAGCTACTACTACTACCACTACTACTACAATCTGCACCATTTTTCTTTCAATTCAGTGATGTAACCATACATCTAAGGGGCATATCGCTTACCTCAGAAAGCATGTGATCTCAGTGTGCCATTTCCTGAGATAACAGTGAGGGTGTGGCAGATGAGAGAGAGCTATGCTTGACCTCTTCCATGTCCACCATGAGGCCCTTGGCCTCCCTTCTGGTACTGGAGTTCAGCTTGCAGGGGCACCTGTAAAATGACAGGTACATTCTCAGGAAAATATCAGAGGGTGGGTAAAGTTAATGGTATTCACTGACTCACTCTGGAAAATACCCTCATGGTCACATTAGCTTTAGGAGGGAAATAATGGAATTGGAATCCTATGTTTTCTTTGTGAGGTTGGCCCCAACCATCTTGTTCAATTTAAGTTTAGAAGCTATTCATGTAAATTGGTGGAAGAGATGTCATTGGCTGACACTGGTATAAACAGAAATGCATGCCACATCACCTCTTTTTAAAGAAGCAATGAATTGAAAGAATTAATACTAATTGGAATGCGTGCCAAGACTGACAACTATATCCACTCTGTTCCTAGCCTTCAAAGTGACATTACAAAGTACTCCACAAATAAATAATAACTATATTTTCGTCCATTTCATTCACATATTTGGGACATTTGCCAGCCTTTGAGACTTGCAGGCGTCATTATTCATGAATTACTGTGTTGTGGGAAGAAGCTTGCCATGGCGGGTGTGTTGTATGGGTATTTAGGGCCATTTATAGCTCAACACTGGTTCACTTTCATGAAATCAGATGTACAGAACATCTTCTTTTGTTTGCCTTAAACCATGAGGAATCTCCAAACTTTCTCTTGGCCTCTGTCTGTCCTGCCATATAATATGTGAGTTAAAGTCTGCCCTATTTCATGGAAACCGTTGTAACAGTTAATGAAGTGTGACACATTTATGCCCTGCTTTTCACTAAGTGTTACAATTTGTTGTTGCTTCAAGAAAATAAGAACATAATACTAAACTGTTAAGCTGGTCAAAATGTGCCTTAAGAAGCAGATGCAGCACCTCCCAGCTAATTCAATTAAGTAGAGAGAGGGGCCATTGTATACATTGTGGCAACTTGTTGTATTCACCCCCCCCCCATTTGCCCATGCTAGGACCAAAGGAACTTGTGAGGTAAAGGCTTGTTTGGCATAAGAAGAGTTTCTAGGGGACATAAACCAAGGGAAGAAAAGATAATCGGTCAAGTAAGCATTGGCCGTGAACAACTGTAGGGAATAAACTCAAGCAGTAGCCTCGTCCTTAATGAAAGGTGCAGAATGTGCAGCTAGTTCCTGGGTCTCCCAGAAGACTTCCTTGGACTGGTTAATAAACAGAAAATTTGGTAGAGAAAAGAGCAGGGGAAAGGTGTTGCTGATGAAGGAAGCTGTCTTCAGTTTATTGAATTCATTCATATATATCAGGCACCCCCAAACTCAGCTCTCCAAATGTTTTGGGACTACAGTTCCCATCATCCCTGATCACTGGTCCTGTTAGCTAGGGACAATGAGAGTTGTAGTCCTAAAACAGCTGGAGGGCCGAGTTTGGGGGTGGCTGATATATATAACTTTTAAAGAGAGAGATGTTTACAAACTTAAGAGACACAAGGAAAGGGGAGTAGAGGGGAAAGGTAAGGGGTGGAGGTTCATTTGACCAATGCCAAAGCAGAGTTGGTTGAGTTGTAAACAGGAATTTATATTCAGTTAGGGCCACAGGTGCACCAACATGCTCTGCAAGCCTTGTTTTCTGTCTGGCAACAGAGGCCAGGCTGTACTTCCTTCAGCTTCAGGCCAAGAACAACGGTTGGTTCTTTCTGGCAGGGAGGGGAGAAACTAGCTGCCTGCCGCTGCTCCTTCCTTCCCTGGATGGTTGGGTATGGCCTGGCCTTCCCCTTGCCATGATGGCCTTCCAGGAGGCAGGAGGTGCAGCCTCCAAGAGTGACCCTTGTCACTTTGAAATGGTCTTACGGGTGATGCGCTGTCCTTGTGGATTAAAGACGCCAAAACGTTGCTATACTTTTAGAAAGTGATGTTTCTGAGCAGCTAGAGCAGGCATCCCCAAACTCGGCCCTCCAGAGGTTTTGGGACTACAATTCCCATCATCTCTGACCACTGGTCCTGTTAGCTAGGGATGATGGGAGTTTGGGGGTGCCTGAGCTAGAGACTCCCCCCCCCCATGAAGGCCACATGTCTTCTATATAAGAAGTAGACGAGTCTCCATAATAAAGGATTGAGTTGCAGAACAGGTCATTGGACTGGCATATTTTTGCAGCTGGATAATATTTTGTATAAGAATTTTCCCTATACTGTACAATTGAGGACCTAAGTAAGCAGCTTGCATTTTGAATGATGGGACTGGCTTTTTGTTTATGTTCTTCCTTTTTCTCTCTCTCTCTGTGTCACGGGTGAGTATCTATGGTGATGATTTTTAAATGTTTGCTTTCCAAATCTGTATTTTGGAGCACAGCTTCAGTCTTTAATAATTTTGACCGTTTCAAGGGAGTGTTGAAGGTTCTGCCTTTATCTCATGTTAATGTACCTTTCTTCATTTTTGCTGAAGTAATTATTCTTAAAGATCCACCCCTGGATCATTATTCTCCATTTCCTTCTCAAATGATAGATGAAAGATCAGATAGGTAGTGTTTTTTTTTAAGGAAATGATTCAAACTGGTGTTTTGCCTGAAATCAAGAATAGATAATCAAATGCTTCCTGACAGTAGTTTGGGCAATGGCAGGAAGTGATTCTCAGATTTATCTTGGATGGTGCTTCCTCTCTGTTGCAGTATTGTGATGGGCGTAACACATTTTCTAGGTTGTCGTCGTGCTGCTTTTATAGAATCATAGAATCTTTATGTTGCAGTCTGTAGTATAATATGGATTATACTTGTACCAAATGTAGATCTGGATCCCAAAGGGGCTTTGCAGCCCCTTCTCTAGTCTAGCGCCATTTTTAAAAAAAAAGGTAAAGGGACCCCTGACCATTAGGTCCAGTCGCGGACGACTCTGGGGTTGCAACGCTCATCTCGTTTTACTGGCCAAGGGAGCCGGCGTATAGCTTCCGGGTCATGTGGCCAGCATGGCTAAGCCGCTTCTGGCGAACCAGAGAAGCATACGGAAATGCCGTTTACCGTCCCGCCAGAGGGGTACCTATTTATCTACTTGCACTTTGACGTGCTTTTGAACTGCTAGGTGGGCAGTTGCGGGGATTCGAACCGCTGACCTTCTGATTGGCAAGCCCTAAGCTCAGTGGTTTAACCCACAGCGCCACCCGAGTCCCAGCGCCATTGTTTTATTTTTGCTTAATTAAAACACAATTGTTAAAATGCCTAAGTTATACGCAAGTTAACATTTTTCGATTTTGTTCCTTTAGAACATGCTTGGGCAGTGGGAAGAGGCATAGCTTAGTGTTAAGAGCAAAATATCCCAGGTTCAAGCCTGCCTTCTGCAGGCAGTGCTGGGAAAGACTCCTGTCACGGGGAAATACTCCAGAGATTCACTGGCAGTTGGTGAAAACTCACCTTCTCCACCCTCTGATCCCAGATGCTGTTGGACTACAGCTCTCATCGTCTCCTGAGCACTTGGGATGATGGGCATCGTATTCCAACCACACCTGAGGTCTCAAGGTTAGGGAAGCTTGGTGTAGACTGAGATAGATGGAGCAATGTTCTGCTACCGTTCTCTGATATGGATGCATGTCTTTTGTTCACACAATGTCTTAAGTCACCTTCCTGACTTGGGACGAGGATACCTGAAGGACTGCTCATCTTTACATGTGCTTGCAGATACACCAAGATCTTCCTTATTCCTTACATTGCTCTTTTATGTTGTAGTGGCTTAATGTTCTCATTTTGACCATCTTGATTTATGGTAACTTTAACTTTTTGTAGGCCTCTTTGGGGGGTGTTTGCAGGATGGAGCCCTGCAGCAGCAGCTGCTACTTAAATCTCTTTTTATTTACATAAGGGAGAGGAGCGGTGTTGAAAGCATAGGTGGAATTTAGCATAGTGCTAAGTGGAGTATGTGGACTGGGAACAAAGTCTGTTTACATGACAGGTTCTCCCCTTTCTCCCCCCCCCATCCCACTCCCCCGCCTGACACAGCACCTAAACCTGTTCTGTGGGTTTCCCCAACCTTCCAGAGCAGATTTGCATGGGACAGGTTGTGGGGCAGGTGGGGAGGCAGGTTGTGCGAGCACAACCTAGTTGAATCCTGCCCCAAATGTTTAACCCCCATTGTGTTTAGTTTGGGCCTTCTTAAAGGTCCTGACTAGAGCAAACAAACAAAGAAATCATGTAACTAAAATTTGTTTACTTCATCTACAGTGTGGTTGGTGCTGTTGATCCTAATATACATATATATATATGTTGCTTTTATTGGTGTGTGTTGTGTACATTAAAGTGTATCAGTATCTCCTGTGTACATAACACAGTGGAAGATCTCCGGTGGCTAAGAACTGCAGGCATGTCAGGCATGCTGCTGATAAACTGCTCTATATATAAACAAAAGCATTCCAGTGTTTCGCATGTCATGACATCTGATATGACAGACTATTTGCATCGCCCTCAACACTTCATGATTTTTTCAGGCACTTCCCTTCATGCACCCTTCCTGGCTTTCCTGTGGATCTGATCCTGCACCATGGGAGAAACCAAGACTCTCTCCCGCCCCACTGAATGGGACAAAGTGGCCCTTTAGCAGACTTAAACTTTGTGCAGGATTTAGACAAATGTATCTGTAACTCTTCCATGCATGTTGAGTTACTATTATTGAAGACATGCCATTTGAATCTTCTCTCTTTGGGAATTGTAGTGTCTAAAGCGCAAACAGGCGACTGCTTGGTGATATCGGCTTGAGAAATAATTTCTATTTGCTTTCTTTGTGAAACAATAGCTTCTTGGCACCTAAAGTTTAACCCTGAAATATTACTGATGGAGCTGCTGGCAAGAGCCATCTTTAGGCTGCCTTTTGTCTAATACTTTCCGTAATAAGATTCTTGCTACATTTTTTTTTCTAAAGCACTTATATTTCTCTCTCCATGAGGACAGATCTTTTGCTATTCTGCTGGGATTCTTCCTGGAAGGGGGAAGCAGAGAGGAAAGTGGCACCTGGTCTGTTTTCTTCCACTTGAGATGCCGAGACAACAAGGGTGCTAGTTTCCCCCCCTCTAACTGGAAAGCTCTCTCATATTAAAAGGTGACAGCCAGGTGGCTGCTGAACTCCCAGGTCTGATGGTATCGCTGCAAACATACAATACACGGATGCATAATTAATACATGGGCAGTGTGCATGTTTGCTAGGACCGTCGAAAGGTTTACAGGCTTCCCCTTTCTCAACGATGTGCAAGCTTTCTCATGTCAGTAATAATTGTACCAGGTCTGTGACTGTATAATGCTCTTTGCATCATGTAAGATGCAATCTATCGCTTGTTCGCTGATAAAGCATGAGGAAGCCAAATGCCTTCAGAACCAGTTTTTTTTAAACAAACAAACAAACAAACGAACACGTTTGGGTTGGAGGGAAGCAGTGCCCAAACAGTTGTATAATTTTACAAAGGTAGGATTCTGTTGGAGGGTGAACGCATTTGGCATTTCAAGGAACCTATCAGTGACATCTCCCCACCTCCTTTCTTCTACTGCGTCCTCTTCCCATACTGTATTGTTGCATGTAGCTGGCCAAATGGTACTCTGTGGAACTGGCAGCTGATCATTCTGACAGGTCTCCTTAGTCAGAAGGCTGTTGAGTGATTATGATAAAATGGATCACAGCGTTTTGTTTGTGGGCTGGGCTTTGAATTATTGTAAGCATTTCACATGTGGGTTGGGCTTTTATTGCAAGCATGTGGCTTAGGGGTGGTGGTTGTGAATGAAAGCTGTCGTTGTTTGCTTTGCACCGAAGCTGTGTTTAGTAGCAATGAGATTTCTCTTGGGCAGCAGCCCAAGTGAGCTTTCCTCCATTGGTGACTGGTAAAGGTAAGTTTTTTGTGACAGGTTTCATAAACTTTTATGGGCTTAATCAGCTTGTATCATAATAAATGTGTTAAGTCTTTAATGTGCCACTTTCGTTACAAAAGTCCAGTTTGGTTACTACAGTACTCTGGAAATTGAATAGGAAAAGTTTCCTTTCCCTCTCCTCCTAGAATTGGGTTAAGATTACCCTCAAACTGTGTTTCATCTTCTGAAGATTTCTTCCCTTTTCTTTAACAATTGACATGTTGACTCTGTCCTTTGATTTTGTGTGTGTGTTGCCAGATGGGAGTAGAAACTGTATTTAAATTATTTTTGGTGGTGACAAGAGTGAACGCTCAGGGATGTCCAATCAAACCTCTGCTTTTCTATGAGCTCATGAGGTAGCTTTAGGCAAGCTACTGCTCCATGAGCATCAGCCCCCCATTTGCAAGATGGGGATAATAATTATATGTCTCCTATAGAGCTGTTGTAAGCATCAATTGTCATAATGCATGCAAAGTGTTCTAAAAGTGCTCAGTGGTCTAGTTTTCATTACTATCTTGATGGTTTACGTTTTGTGTCACACAGATCGTTTCTTAGATCCCAGACCATGTTGGAAAGCAGGCAAGGTCTCAGTTCAGTTATGTGGACTTTCAAGCTCCTCTGACAAAAAGCAGGTATTCTTTTCTTAGACAGGTACAGATAGATGCATTTGTGTGTGTTTGTTGCTGAGAGATTAGTGATTCCCGCCCCCCACGATAGATCATATTCTGACGCCAGTGGATTGATAGCATGTTTTCGTGAAGAACACACAGGAGAGGCATGCGTTGAGTTAAAAACTTGAAGTAGGCAAATGGAAGGGAGTGTCTGGGAAAAACTGACTCGCCTAAAGCTGTGGTAACAGGTATGACTAGAAAAAGATGCCGAGCCAGTAATATTACCTTATTAATCTGGAGCCGAATGCACAGTACTGTTGGTTGCATTTTAAAAGAGTTATATCTGCTTCTATGTTTTCAGTTAAATTCAAAAGGTTGAGGTGATTCTCCCCTCTCCACCTTATTGGGGGAAGAAAAATTGGCTTCAAAACGCATCTGCTTGCACTGTTTTAAGTGAGGTTCTGAAAAGCAGAGGGTGCAGCAGGTAAACTGGCTGCATGGGGTTTTTCTTCTCCTTAGATCGAAGGGCTGCAGCTGCTGACACTGTGGCTGGGAGGCTTGTGTGCCCCATCCCAAGCCTCTCCAAAACAGGTTTTAAGGCATCGAAAGAAAGCCTGCCTCCTCTGCCCTGCCAAACAACATGATAATTTGCATGTCCTTACACAACCGCAGTGGCAACCACTTTTTGTATATTGGCTTTTATTTATGTGGTCTTCATAAATAGCACTGTTGCGGATCACTAAATCACATCACTTCATTAGAGTGTGGTGCTGATAACACCAGGGTTGCATCTATGGGACAGCTGTAGATTTCTGCATTGCAGGGGGTTGGACTAGATGATCCTAAGGGTCTCTTCCAACTCTACAATTCTATGATTCCATGATTCATGCAACTGTGGTGAGCTTGTTCTTGTTGAGCTATTGGGGGGGGGAGCTTCTGCTTGGGTCTTTTGTACCCCTTCCTCCCACCCATGTGGCAAGTAGCTGCAGCCCCCTAGTTCATGTAGCAAACAGCTTCCTTCCAACACCACCTGCTTTTCGGAATGTATGCTGTACCCTTGCGTCCTACGAGCTCATGGGAAACACTGCTGATAAATGATCTCTAGGTATAGCACAAAGATTCCCAAATGTAAGTTGCATATGACCAGTGCAAAGAGAATGTTTGCGTTGAGGCTTCCACAGAGGTTTGTGTACTTAATAATAATAATATATTTATATGCCATCTATCTGACTGGGTTGTCCCAACCACTCTGGGCAGCTTCCAGCAAATTAAAGCACCAAACACAGTAAAACATTTAACAACTTCCCTACACAGGACTGCCTTCAGATGTGTTCTTTCCTCTCCCTCACTGATTGTGAATTCCTTCCCTTTCATTTAACAAGCACAGCAATGGCTAGCATGATGTCAGCATCATTTATAAGCATTTCATATGTGCTAGGTGTTGTACAGAAGGGGTTTTTTAATTTTAAAAAAACTAGATTCACAGTCTAAAAACACCTGAATTGTGCTCAGCTTCAACCAATGTCCTGGCAATATTAAATTAAATATTAAAGAAAATAAAGCAGGGGAAACTATTTGTTTCTCATCACTTTGCAATTAAATAACCTGATCTTAAATGCTTACTCGGTGCTTCAGAAGTGTGTGGCAAAAAGTTCTGAGACAACACAAAAAAATATTCAGTTTTGTTTTCTTGCTCTTCTAAAGTTTAGGAATCCTGAAACTACATAAGGTTGGAAAAGTTCCCAAGTGTTTTGCACTTAGCAGAGACAGGTGACAGTCTTCCCAATCCATTCATTTAATCTCTGCCCCACATGTTGGGATTTTGAAACACTGTCTCCTTCTAGTCATTAACCGCTGGGTTTTCTAGCATTCGGGTTCTTTCTCTAGGCAATATGAAGTTGCTACATATCCCATGGAAAGTAATTGTTAACAAGCTGCAGCAGGAACACCCTTTGCATAACTAACTTTCCTACAGGGGAAATTTATCTGCATTAATTTAAAAGGTGGATCCTTGCAGGCACTATGCAGTTCTGACCAAATAAACCGGTTTCATTCAGATTAATATTCTCTGAGGAATGTAAAACTGAGACGTGTTTTGTCATAGCAAGCTTGAAAAGTGATGATTTCTGGCCTCTAGTGTGTTTCTGAGCACAGTTCAAACCCTAAGCACTGCTTGTTACCAATTAGACCCTATATGATTTGGATCCAGGATACCTGAACTCCCATGACTCTGCCAACCAGTTAGGATCTTCTGGAGGGTCTCTCATTTGGGTCCTGCCACCATTTAATTATTTATGAACCAGTTCAAATACTGATCCTTGGAGTCCACTGTCTACATCCCTCTGTTAAGAGAAACCTCCATTTATTCCAACTCTACTTCCTGTTTCAATTACTGATCCGTAAGTGTTTGTGTGGTTTAGGTGGCTGAGGAATCTTCTATTCCTGTTGATGACTAGGTCATTTTTATTTGTAGACCAGGGCACTCTCCCAATCCTCCTTTCCCCCTTCTCTTTTCCACGATTGTTCAAAACAAGATGTTGCATATCGGATAATAATTAGCCTAATTTTCTTTGAGGTGGTAAACCTGTGGCTCACCTGTATCATTTCAGGCAGCAGATGATGGCTCTCATGATTGAATGCTCCCTGCACATGGAAAACTCGCATGTGTGGAAGCAAACCTAGGCTAGAACCCTTCAGCTGCGCTTCTAGATTTTTATATGAAAGGATTCCTTCCCTACTTAATCACAAGAGCCTCTCCCCGACTGAAGTGCTGTAGCCCAAATCAGATACTTCCTCGATGAGAGCTAGGCAACTGTTACTATTTTTAAAAGATCATGATGCTGCCATTCCCAAGTGAGCTTGGGGTGCAGAGTCAATTTTATGGGGACTGGGAATAGGCTGCGGTGCTACTACCATCTAGTTAACTCTTAATTTTGGAGATTCCGAACATGGCTTCAGTGTTTAAATGAAGTTGTTCCTGTCAGGCCGCCACACAAGTAAGGGCAGTCTTGTTGCATCAAACCCAAATTTGACTCAGCATTTTAGCAGTCTGAATCGGCATAGGGTGCTGGGGTGATTGGTTTCATGAAATAATGGATAATTGGGGAGGGATGGTCTACTTTTTCTAAAACTGTTTTGGCATTTCTGGCTATCAGCTACTATGCCTAACAAGGGAGTCAGCTACAATGGTAAAGAAAAAGCGATTTATGTGTGTTGTATATGCGATATAACATTGTGCCACCATATGGCAATGCGGACCCCTGTTTTTCCTGTTTATATTTACAATGCTTTAAACTGAAGTGCTTCTTTGATCCAGATCCAGCCAAAAAATGTGGGGAGCTCCTCTTTGGATAAATCCCTGGAGAGAATGCAACATAAATGCTTAGATTCTAGATGAGGAGAACTAAACCAACAAACCAGTGATCAGAATCAATATAGGATAGCTTCCTGTCTTCCCATGTTAGAGTAGACATAGGAGTTTTCTGACGGATGTCAGGAGTGTTCAGGAGCATTTAGGAAAAGCCTTATATAAGCATCATTTCTTAAATAGGTGTAGATTCCTTCTTGATGAAGAGGAAGGGAAGAAAGTGTAGCAGAACAACATCAGTTGTTAGAATGCACATCTACAGGAGATGCAAGACCCTTTAAAATATTATTTCAGCCCCAATTCTTTCAGAGAAGGCTACAAACTTAGTTTCAGTCTTGGTTCCTAAAATGAACCTCAAATCTGCTTGTGGGCAGCAGTCTTAAAACATGAGGTTGAATTTAGGAATGTCAGACTTCTGGCCAAAATCATTTTGCTGGCTCCACCACCTGAAGAGCTCTGAGAATCTGGGTTGAGCAAGTCTGGGAGAGCCGAAAAACATCAAAGAATTCCAGTTAGCTATTGGCAGGTGCTGTGAACTGAAATATGTGAAGTTATTAAAACAAGGTTTTAGAGAGCATACAACAAAATCTGCATGCATATATATGAATGAAAATAAATCAATTTTTATACTTACTAGTGGTCAGATTGCAGATTGTTCAATTCAGCACATTCTCTTTTTAAACATCACTTTTCATCCTTTTGGAAACTAAAAGAGAAACTAAAAGAAAAAGGCGGGAACATGCTGAAGTTCTAGTGCAACTGGCAGAAGTGTAAGTAAGGTAAGGGCAAGGGCAGAAAGCTCATTGCTGCTGCTCCCAGTAGCCGCTAGTAAGTACCTGCTCTCTAGTCTAACATATCGTTGCACAACACCCCAATCACCAAGTGGTGCAAGATTCCAGGGGTTTTAGGTGCTTACCCAGGGTTCAGTTTCCTCAGAATGAGGGACGGTGAAGACTGTGGTGACTGTATGATATATGGCTTATTTACACATATACACAAACTGAGCCTATGATGGAGGGGCTCACAGCATTAACAGCCCAAGAGGGTATTTCTTCTCCCATAGCCACAGCCGGGTAGTCAAGCAGAGATCAGGCATGGCTCCATCTCCCAGCTGCCCAGCCTCTAGCTCAGTGATAGCGAACCTATGACATGCATTGAAATAAAAAAAAAAATCCTTCCAGTAGCACCTTAGAGACCAACTAAGTTTGTCATAGGTATGAGCTTTCGTGTGCATGCACACTTCTTCAGATACACTGAAACAGAAGACACCAGACCCTTATGTATAGTCAGAGGGTGGGGAGGGGTATTACTCAGAAGGGTGGTGGGAATGGGTGATTGGCTGATAGGAGTGGTAAACCTGTTGACGACTGTTAATGACTGCAATTGGTCTTGCGGGAAAAAGCAAGGGGGTGAGATGGCTAAAGATAGCTTTATCGTGTATAATGAGATAAGAATCCAATGTCTTTATTCAGACCAGGTCTCTCCATGATTTTAAGCTTGGTAATGAGTTGCAATTCAGCAACTTCTCTTTCCAGTCTGTTTCTGAATTTTTTCTGTAATAAGACAGCTACTTTGAGATCTTGTATAGAATGTCCTGGGAGATTGAAGTGTTCTCCTACTGGTTTCTCTGTCTTGTGATTCCTGAGGTCAGATTTATGTCCATTTATCCTTTGGCGTAGGGTTTGGCCTGTTTGGCCAATATAGAGAGCTGAAGGGCACTGTTGGCATTTGATGGCATACACAATGTTAGAAGATGAGCAATTAAATAATCCTGAGATGGTATGTTTGATGTTGTTGGGGCCAGTAATGGTGTTGTCCGGGTGTATGTGGCAGCAAAGTTGGCATCTAGGTTTATTGCAGGCTCTGGTACCAGTGTCCTCCACCACCACCATCCTGGGAAGAGAGAAGAGACACCCAAGTAAGGTGAAACCTCTTCCCTGGTGGCCCGCCACCACTACATTCTGAGAGCAGGAGGTTCTGCAGCTCTGTGATTGGCCCATGTAGATATGGCTCTGTAGCTCTTCCAGGTGATGATGTGTGAATGTGTGTTGAGAAAATGGTGTCAGTTTCACTGACACCACTTTCCTTCATATATATACAGTATATATATTAAAAGTCACATGATACAGTTCTGTTAGTTTGCTTTTTATGTTTAATGCTGTGTAAAAAATTCACAGAGTTCTATGGAAGGTTAAAGGATAACTCAGAGACATAATTCCAGAGGTGTAGCCGGTTGGAACAGAAATCAACAGTCGGTGACACAAATAAAATTGCTCCTAAAAATGTGCTGCTCTTTGTCGGTAGTTGGTTAAGCTAGTATGTTAGAATTGATGGCAGAGTGATGTTGATGTGATCTGATAAGGTGAACTTTCTCTCCCTCCTTTTTAGACCAAGAAAACAAGGCCTGAAGAAGCTAGAAAACATGGCTTCTGATGCTAGCCATATGCTTGAAGCTGCTCTAGAGCAAATGGATGATATCATTGCAGGTATTGTAATTGATTATTTAGTCTGCCCAACAGCAGACATGCCCACAAATCCATTTAATACACGTGGTAATAATGAAGAGTTCACTGTTCAGGAGAAATTCTGTGTTTCTGTTTGTGTGGGTCTTTCTAAGTCATCTTTTGGAAGTCTGCAATGGGCAATACTCAAGCTTGCAAGTGCAGATTTCTGCTTGCTTGACAGGATATCCTCTTCCTCACCTCTCCCTATAGCCTCCTCCCAAGTGTCCCAGTCGCCCTTGCAAGCTGGCGCCTCTGGCCCTAACTGTTCCCCTATGAAGAAATTCACCGCACACCACTGGTTGCTAGGCATGCAAACAGGACTGGGTTGAGATTGTAGACTGAAGTTACAGAGGCACTCGTGTCTTATCGCCTCAGAGGTAAACATTCTATTCCCATGTGCGGTGCTGAGAAGGGGGTCATTGTTCAGCATCTTTCTCCCATGTAAAAGTTTTCAGCACTTTAATTTTTGTTCCCACCCCCAATTCCAGTTTTCCACTGTTAGTTGTCCTGCCTGTTCTGGCAAAACTGTTCAGGAGATAGCAAATAGAATGAATGAAAATCAGAGGTGTGAGGCATTAGTCTGGAAAATTAAGAAACTGGCTGTAATGTTGAATAGGTTTTACCCTGCCTTTTTGAGAGAGCATCTGAACCACCTGATGACCCATAACCCTGCAGTGTGTTACTATGCTAACCAGTTGAATAGGAAAGTAAATGAAAGTAGTCTTGAGTTTAACAGGGCAATCTTGTGCAAGTCTGCTCTAAGACAAGTCATATTAAGTTCAATGGGACTTACTCCCCGGTAAGTGTGTGCACAGGGTGTAGCCAAAACCTCATGACCACACCTCAATAATGTTGGCTTATGGTTAACAATGTTGGCAAGAGTAACAGTGAGGCTTATGGTACCATTCCATGATATTGATCCCTTATTTTGGAGTGCTGCAGCTTCTCAGAACTTGACATCAAATCCCCAAGTATAACTTATGTTTGAAACGTTGACCCTAACACAAACCGTGTAAAATCGGCCCCCCAGGCAGTGGGAGTTTCCAGACAGCTTTGAACAGCACCAGGTTTCTGTGAAGAGAAGATCCCCGTATCGCAATGTTTTGCAGTATTCTGCTTGTGTGCAGATGACTTTCTGAAGGTCTTATGAGAATGCAGGAGGACCAGTCCTGAACCAACAACATGGTTACCCTTCTAGCAAGGTTTCCCTTTCAGAAATGTGAGCTCGGTTTATTATTTTTCTTCTTGGATCAAATTCCGAACATTCGTTCGGGTCCCACATGGGCAGGTCAGGTGTTAATTACATTTGAAATGCTTGCATTATAGCACATAGTCCATTCCCTCCCCCTTTTTAAGAAGGCCAAACCAAGCCTAGGGAAAGAGCCACTTGCCTTGAAAGAGCGTCAAAATGTCCCTGTGATGGGGGTGAACATCACCGCACCATCCATAGATATGGATGCCTCAAGGGAAACAGAGGTGACCTAGTAATTTTAATGGATAATATATAACATTGCATTTGAGTTCTCTATGTGTTGGACTTGTTCAAGGGCACAACGTAGGTAACTGAAATTGGGCATATTATAGACTGTTTTCCTACTTAAAAGAAGACGACGGCGACTTGGAATGAATCCAGAGCAAGTCAAAATAAAAGCTTTCTTGCTTGCAATTGTGCTCAGTGGAAATATGATATTACATCTGGAGCGTATGAGGGTAAGACTGTCAGACCAGATCACCAAGTAGAATTGCATTTGACGTGATAAAATTTGACAGATAAGTCAGTGTCTCTAGGCTCTTCTGCTGTGGTACATCTATAATGATAACTGCTCTGAGAATTAAGGATGCTGGATGGTCAGCCTTAGTTAGCTGTCTGTGCCTTGCAAATGCAGAAGAAATTATAATGAGCATGTCCAATCCCTTAACTAACATGTTATGCAAGTGCATTAGCACTGTGAGACCCTGTGCTTGAAACAACCCCATCAAATTGAGTGTGGTAAAATCTCTCTGCGCAAATAAAAACAAACAGAAAACGCCAGAGACTGTCTTTTGTCTTTCTTACATGGATCACCTCACATTGGGAAACACCACAGAATTATATAACAGTAAGGGCTTATCCATAATTACCTTTTGCTTTGCCCTTTCCAGGCACAGGTCTGAGCTTTAAAGCTCCATGCCTGAGAGCTCTTTCTTTCGCCCCAGAGCTGAAACAGAGCAAACGACAATTTGCGGAAAACCCAAATTGCTGTTTGTTGCACTTCAGCTTTAAAGAGCAGGTTTTTTATGGGGAAAGCTCCAGAGCACTTGGACATGGAACTTTAAAGCATGGACAGTGCCTGGGAAGTGTGGAGGAAAGATAGGTGCAGATAAGCCCTAAGGTAGCTAGGGACAAAGCCATTAAACCAGGGATGGAGAACCTCTGGTCCCTAGACACTGTTGGACGACAGCTCCTATAATCCTTGGCTATTGGCCACAGTGGCTGGGACTGATGAGAGTTGTGGGCCAACAAAATCCGGGGGACCACAAGTTTCCCAATCCTACATTAAGGACTTTAAACCACATTTCCCAGATGCTTCTTCCAAGTGTGGCTTAATGTAACAGAAAGAACTGATTTGCCTTGGTAGTTCCATCAGTGTTAATGAAATGGAAAAGTTAACTCCATAAATTTGCTCCCAGTAGTACAAAGACAAAGCTTATCCAACTTAACATTTTGATTATAATGGAATCTCTGAATTGTATAGCTCTAGTTAATTTCAGAGTTGATAAGGCGGTGATACTGCTAGGATCTTCGCTTTGCAATATTTTCTTATGCTTTTGAATACAGTGGTACCTCGGTTTATGAACACAATTGGTTCCGGAAGTCTGTTCATAAACTGAAGCGTTCATAAACTGAAGCGAACTTTCCCATTGAAAGTAATGGAAAGTGGATTAATCCGTTCCAGACGGGTCCGCGGAGTACTCAACCTGAAGCGTACTTAACCCGAAGCATGGGTGTAATTGGTTCCGGAAGTCTGTTCATAAACTGAAGCGTTCATAAACTGAAGCGAACTTTCTCATTGAAAGTAATGGAAAGTGGATTAATCCGTTCCAGACGGGTCCGCGGAGTACTCAACCTGAAGCGTACTTAACCCGAAGCATGGGTGCAATTGGTTCTGGAAGTCTGTTCATAAACTGAAGCGTTCATAAACTGAAGTGAACTTTCGCATTGAAAGTAATGGAAAGTGAATTAATCCATTCCAGATGGGTCTGCGGCGTTCGTAAACCGAAAATTCGTAAACCGAGGTGTTCATAAACCGAGGTTCCACTGTATGTGATTCCACCACCACCCCCAAACCTCACAGCAATAATTTGCAGTGCTTGTGAAGAACTGTAGGATGTAGGCAGGAAGGTGGAAACAAATAATTGAGAACTGAGTTTTGGCTGAGGCTTATGGGAGTTGTAGTCTAGCAACACCTGCATGGAGCAGGCTTGCAAAGCTGCCTTATAGCATTGATTGCTGAGTTCCCAGGTGAGATCAGCTGGAAATTGGTGTCCTAGCCCTAAATCCATTTGGCAGAGTGTGGGGCTGGGGCTGGGGACACGGGCTGATATCTGCCTCAGTTATGCCCTGCCCCCTTCACAGCTGAAAGGGTGATTACTATATCCATACAGGACTCATTTGGCGATCAGTGCCTTTAGAAGATTGAGTACATACATGCTCTAGCTCTAATTCCTCTTTTAAGATACTACAGGCTGTTAGGAGTTCAAAGAGCCAATTTCAATTTTCCTCAACCATCCTTCAGACTCTTAATTGCCCCGAGCATTTCATAACTACTGGAGTCCAATGATTATGCTCAGTTCTCTAGGGGCTATTTTGTGGCTTGTTAAAGGCAAAGCAGAATCTTTACAAGGTGGCATGAGTCAAAACAGGAGGCCCTCAAGTGCATATTACCTAGAATTATAACTGTAAGAGAAGTAAAATCTTTAAAACAGAACAAGACTTGCTGGAGGGGTGGGAATTTAACAGTAACCTAGGCACAGGGGAACCATTGAAAACAGTATTTACAAGGCTCTCTTCTGCTTAAGTCTTCTGACCTGTTCTTCAGTCAAGGCTGGTCTACAGAGTATACTGTCCACAGTGGTTAGAGACTGGGCTGTGTTTGGGCAGACTTGGGTTCACATCCCCACTCCACCATGAAGCTCATTAGGTGATCCTGAGGTGGTCATTACCTCTCAGTCAACCCTATTTCTAAGGGTTTTTGTGAGGATCGATGGGCAGGAAAAATCATACATGCTACCTAAACCTTCTGGATTAAGGGTCCCTAATACATGGTACTGCTTGCCATTAGGGGCGGCTTTGAAATGGCTTCCCTTAAATGGTTTCCCTGGCGTGGAGACTTCCCATGCCAGGGAAGCCATTTACAGGTCTGGACCACCATGCCAGCATTGGGACTGACATAGTCAGGAAGAGCCACATGATAAACCATGAGGATGCGATTTGAAGCTTGTTGCATGCAGTGAGCGAAAACTGTAGAATGACCATTAGTGTGAGACATTTGCTCATCAGTTTAAGCGTCTTCCTGTTTATACCAACTTCCATAGCACTTGGAAGCATTTTGTCATTCATTAACCTTTTCAGTCGGTGTAAAACATTGAACTTTCCCCCTCCTGCAGTCAATTTGTTTTTTATTTCAGAAGAGTTATATACTGCTTGGTTGCAATGAAATCTCAACGCAGTTGTAATAAAGTTTTTTAAAAACCAAACAATAAAGCATTGGTAAAAGAGAGAGAGAAAACAGAACTATTTAAAATATTCAACAGTTAATGAAAATTACTGAGAAAATACTATATGGTTACTACTTTGTTATACCATTATATTAAGCTGTTACATTTCGCCCTTCTAACATGCATAGCTTGCTTGCTTTGGATATCTTTCTGGATGAATAAATTCAAGTGTGAAGGTGAGTTAGGAGCCAAATCAGAGGTAGCAGCTCTGTAACCTATGTTGCCATGTTTATGCTCGGTTGACTAAATGGGAAATGGTATGGTTTAAGTCCTTGCTTGCATTTCTGCTTCTGTGTGCTTCATCCTGAATTCATCTGCAGGCAATGTCATTTCTCCCCTTCTCCCCCTTCCAGCCAGAAAGTGAAAGGGCTAATATGGCAACCGCAGAAAGGTTAAAAATAACACTGCACAAAAGAATGGCATGCAGCTGGAAGAGAGGGTGTCGTGGAGATTGTATTTCCGCCCTCATATGCTGGTGCCTATTCTGCCCACACCCCATAAAAGCAACTCTGGAATATCTCTATCCTGTGATACTTGGATATACTTGGATATTCTCTAATATTCTTCTGCTTTTTATCCAACTTTTGCGTAAGTCATAGTTACTATCTGAACAAGTAGCATATTAATTTACAAGCCGTTGTGAACAGATCCTGGGCTTCCTTTGAGATATTCCTATGTAGCAGCTCCCCATTCTGAACTGACAAACCGCTTTGAAAACCATCTTTGTTGTGCCACAGCCTAGTGGACATTAGAGGAAGGGCCTTTTCTGCGGTGCCGCCCGTACTATAGAATCACCTTCCTTCTGCCCCTTAGGCAAACAAATTCATGGTGTTTAGGTGTCTTTTAGAAATGCACTCGCTCTTCCAGACCTTCACTGGTGCTTGACGTTGGGATGTTATAGTTTTAACTCTGCCCTATTTGAATGTTTTGGTGTGTATTTGACGTGGGATGACCTATGAGTGGAACTCTGCTCACAAGAAACTTTCCCTGGGGAAAGCGGGGAGATTATTTCCATCAATTTCCCCCTCCTACCTGCAGCTTCTTATACCCTCTGAAAATCTGTTTTGGATGGTTGAGGGGACCCTCTGGAAATCCGCATTGAAAATGGGTCCATTCCATATACATACCAACTTATTTGTAAGTTGTAACTAAGTAATCAACATGGGTTTCCTGAAATTAAAGAAGCACTCAGTTTTGTGTTTGATACAAAAAAGAAATAACGGTGTTATGTACTGAGCTGAATCCTAGAACAATAGGATTCAGAATCAGCGGGAGCTACCCAATCCAACTCCAGGTGGAAGTGAATCCGCAACCTGATTGGCCTGCGGGAGCAGCCAATCAGGCGGCTGGCAGAAGTGAATCTGCTACCTGATTGGCCTGTAGGAGCAGCCAATCAGGCTGCAGGCAGAAGTCAATCCACAATATAATTGGCCCACAGGTGTAGCCCTGAAGTAGCCAATCACGCAAGGCCCATTGTGTAAATAATGTATATAAGCAGATGGTTTTGGGAAAAGAGCCATTCGTCTTCTCTTCTTCTCCCTGATGAATATGAGCTGAATAAAGAGCATGAAATTCACTCTCGACTCCGAGTATATTTTACTGGCGACGAAGGTGGGATCCTGCTGAGCTGACCGCCACCACGCACTGCACCGCAGCACCGCCACCTGCTGCACCGCTGCATCGCACCGTGCATCCAGGCTTCAGCTCCAGGACCCAAGGAACCCAGAATGGCAACCGACAGCAGCTTCTTGCCATTCAAACCAGCATCAGGAGACTGGGAAGGGTACGCCGCCCGTTTCAACTTCCTCCTGCAAGCGAAAGAAGTCACCAACGATGCCATGAAGAGGGCGACATTCTTCAGCGTCTGTGGAGAGGAGACGTTTGAAATCGCCCGGGCTCTCCTTGCACCTAGAGATGTCGCTACCGTCTCTTACAAAACAATAATGGAACGGCTGAAGGAGCACTTTTCACCACAGCCCTCGGTGGTAGCTTGCCGAAATGCCTTCTACGCAAAGCGGCAAGCCCCGGGGGAAACCATAACTAGGTTTGTGACCTCCCTCCGCCAAGCCGCCTGGTTATGCAACTTCTCAGAGTTGGAGAACATGCTTCGTGACCGCCTCGTCGGTGGCCTGAGGGACGAGATGTTGCAACGACGCCTCTACGCAAAAAAAGACCTCACGTTCCAGATTGCTCTGGAGGAAGCCCTGGCAACCGAAGCCGCCGAGAGGTCAACGCAAGAGGCACGACCGGCCCCGCCATCCCAACCGAGGGTCTACCACGAAGACCTCACCGACGAATCCGAATCTGACAGGGAGGAAGTACACCGAGTACAGCGGCGCACTCAAGCAGCACACACACCACAGCAGCCTCGACGAGAAGGAGGGAACTGTGCAAGCTGCGGGGAGAACCACGAGAGGAGGACCTGTCGTTTCCGCAACGCAGAGTGCAGGCAGTGCAGAAAATTGGGACACATCGCCCGGGTGTGTCGGACTCGACTCACCCGTCGACAAGCATCAGATGACCGACCCAGGAGCCCCAGGTCACACGGCACCATGCACCAAGGCAACTCGACGGAGATCACGGACTACCAGGTATTCCAGTTGCCCCATCCCAGCACAGAGAAAATTTATATAGAGGTACAGATAGAGGGAGCCCCATGCCGCATGGAGCTGGACACGGGTTCAACTCTATCCATAATCTCGGCCCGAACATTAAGGGAACTGTGCCCTAATGGGGGTCCCAAACTAAGGCCGGCCCCATTCACCCTCCGGGACTTCCAGAAACGTAAGGTCCCTACAATGGGGGTGGGGACCTTCAGGGTGCAATATCGAGGGCGAAAGCAACAATTGGACTTGCTGGTAGTTAAGGGCCCCTACGTTAGCTTACTGGGACTGGCATGGTTTGGACCTCTGGGGCTAGCCGTTACCGGGGTGAACCGCACTAGCTTACAAGTGGACGTGGACGCCATATGCAAAGAGTTTCCAGGGGTTTTCGATGGGGCATTGGGACGATATACAGGACCCCCCATTGCCCTACAGCTAGACCCCGCTGTACGACCCATCAGGCACAAGGCCCGCCGGGTCCCGTTCGCCCTGAAACCCCGCATAGACGAGGAATTGGACCGGCTCGTGGAGCAAGGAGTGCTGGAGCCGGTGCCCAACGCCCCCTGGGAAACTCCAATTGTCACACCCGTCAAGCCTAACGGTTCGGTCCGCATCTGTGCAGACTACAAATGCACCATAAACAAGGCTCTCACGGCCCATGCATACCCAGTGCCAGTGGTCAGCCATGTCCTCGCCACCCTGGCTGGGTCAAAAATCTTTGGCAAACTGGACTTGGCCCAAGCGTATCAACAGTTGCCTGTGGACGAAGCCACAGCAGAGGCTCAGACGATTGTGACGCACAGAGGGGCATTCAGAGTAAAGCGGCTGCAATTTGGCGTTAGCGTGGCACCAGGCATATTCCAGAATCTAATGGACTCTCTCCTTAAAGGGATTCCTGGCGTCACCCCCTTCTTCGATGATGTACTGATCGCCGGGCCCACACCAGAGGAATTTGAGGACCGCCTCCGCTCCGTCCTGCACCGTTTCCAGACGGCGGGCCTCAAGGTGAAGCGGGAAAAGTGTTTACTGGGAGTGCCGCAGGTGGACTTTCTGGGATTTAAGGTGGACGCAGAAGGGGTCCATCCAACCGGTTACAAGGTACGGGCCATTTGTGAGGCCCCAGCGCCCAAGAGCAAGCCCGAACTTCAGTCATTCTTGGGACTATTGAACTTTTACCATGCCTTCCTTCCCCATAAGGCAGCGGTAGCGGAGCCCCTACACAGACTCCTAGATAAAAGGGCCCCTTGGGTGTGGGGCCAGCGACAAAGGGCCGCATTCCAGGCAGTCAAGGACTTGCTCGTCTCAAACTCGGTCTTGGCACACTTCGACGAGAGGCTGCCAGTGGTGCTGGCATGCGACGCCTCTCCCTATGGCATCGGCGCTGCCCTGGGACACCAACTCCCGGATGGAAGAGAGGTGCCGGTGGCATACTTCTCCCAGACGCTTGCTGCAGCCGAACGAAACTACTCACAGATTGACAAGGAGGGTCTGGCAATCGTGAAGGGCGTAAAAAAATTCCATGATTTCTTGTACGGGCGGCCCTTTACCATAGTGACTGACCACAAGCCGTTGCTTGGCCTGTTTGCCCCCGAGAAGCAGACCCCCCAAGTGTTGTCTCCACGTGTCCTCAGGTGGTCAATTTTCCTTGCCGGCTACCAGTATGCACTAATCCACCGCCCTGGGAAGGCGATGGGCCACGCAGACGCACTCAGCAGGCTACCACTACCAGAAACAGGCCCCGACCCAGCGCCTGCGCAAGAGGTTATGACCCTGGAGCTGCTTCCCGACCGACCCATTCAGGCACAAGAAGTTGCGCACCATTCCACAAAAGATAGGGTCATCTCCCGGGTCCTGGACTGGGTGTGGCGAGGATGGCCCAGCAGCAGCCCCGGGCCAGAATTCGCTGGCTACACAAACCGCAAACATGAACTGTCGGCCCACAAGGGGTGCCTGTTATGGGGAAGCAGGGTTGTTGTTCCCCAGCCCCTCCGCAAAAGGGTCCTCACAGCCCTACACGAGACACACCCAGGGGTAGTGAGGATGAAGGCCCTTGCCAGGAGTTATGTGTGGTGGCCGGGGATTGACAGAGAGATAGAGGCCTGGGTCCAACACTGCCAGACCTGCCAAGAATCCCGCCCGGATCCCCCAAGGGCCCCAGTCCAGCCCTGGGAGTCCGCCCGACATCCATGGTCACGCTTGCACGTGGACTTCGCTGGCCCCTTCCAGGGAAAAACATTCTTCATAGTGGTGGATTCCTACACCAAATGGCTGGAGGTCGCACTGGTACCGTCCACTTCTACGGCGGCAGCCATCCGGGTACTACGTAAGCTGTTTGCAACCCACGGGCTCCCTGACACCCTCGTCTCGGACAATGGAACCGCATTCACGTCAGAGGAGTTCCAGACCTTCACAGCGCAGAATGCCATCCGCCACATCCGCTCAGCACCATTCCACCCTGCCACCAATGGCCAAGCGGAGCGCATGGTGCGGACCACCAAGGACAGCCTCCGCCGCATAACACAAGGGGACTGGGAATACCGCCTTGCCGCATTTCTTCTAGCACAGCACAGCACCCCAAGCACAACGACGGGCCGGAGCCCAGCTGAACTACTCATGGGCCGGCGCCTTGCAACTAGACTGGACCGACTTCACCCCGACAGAGCTCAGGATGAGGTAGTGGTGGGGAAAGGCAGGAACCCCCGGACATTTGTGGCCCAGGACCCAGTGTATGCAAAGAATTTTGGGGCAGGCCCAGCATGGGTACCCGCCACAGTCACCAAGGTGACCGGTCCCGTGTCGTACGAGGTACTAACGGAAGGGGGGCAATGTTGGCGCCGCCACTGCGACCAGCTACGGCGACGATTCCCAGGAGGAACCCGGGAGGAGAGCGGGACAGAGGGGTCCCAAGGGGACAGCAGGGCAGTGAGGCCTGTAGAGC
The DNA here is from genome assembly GCF_963506605.1 of Zootoca vivipara. Classification (NCBI taxonomy): domain Eukaryota; kingdom Metazoa; phylum Chordata; class Lepidosauria; order Squamata; family Lacertidae; genus Zootoca; species Zootoca vivipara. The sequence goes on from NC_083276.1 coordinate 65,807,536, forward strand.
GAGAGGGGTGGGCAGGGGAAGCAGAAGCAGTAGGCACAGAGGGGCGCCCCGAGGCTCGAAGGACACCGGAACCAGAGTCACAACCTAGTGGTTCAGTGGCGCCAGACCAGACAGCCCCGGCACAGCCAGCAGCCTCGGAACACGAGCCAGAACCAGAACCCCTGACCAAGGAACACCCCAGGCCACAACGCACACGGAGGCGGCCAGCAGACCTTGGGGACTACGAATGCAACTTCCCGGGCAGGACTGGAACTTAGAGGGGAGGGGTGTTATGTACTGAGCTGAATCCTAGAACAATAGGATTCAGAATCAGCGGGAGCTACCCAATCCAACTCCAGGTGGAAGTGAATCCGCAACCTGATTGGCCTGCGGGAGCAGCCAATCAGGCGGCTGGCAGAAGTGAATCTGCTACCTGATTGGCCTGTAGGAGCAGCCAATCAGGCTGCAGGCAGAAGTCAATCCACAATATAATTGGCCCACAGGTGTAGCCCTGAAGTAGCCAATCACGCAAGGCCCATTGTGTAAATAATGTATATAAGCAGATGGTTTTGGGAAAAGAGCCATTCGTCTTCTCTTCTTCTCCCTGATGAATATGAGCTGAATAAAGAGCATGAAATTCACTCTCGACTCCGAGTATATTTTAAACACCATAAGCCACATTTTAGAGCATTCATTGAAAGGTGGCCTAGAAATATTATAAAATACTGATACCCCTGCTCACTCCCCTGACCTTCTCTCCTCTCCTCTCCTCTCATCCACCCCTTTGCCTATCCCCTCACAGCTTGCCCAAACCTCATCTCCTCTCACAGCTCACCCCAAGGTGCTCCACTGCCCCCACACCTCCCCCTTCCCTTCGCAGCTTGCCCCAAATCTCTACCATTTAAGGGAGGGCTTGGCACTTCATAGAGCAGTTTGCCACAGACCATGCTCATTGTGGGGCTTCCCCTCATTGAACAGTTCACCTAGGCCGCCTGCCACCCGCACTGCTCTCCAGTCTGCCAGCATGCTAAAGTTGGCCTGGCCATGTGAAGTGCAGCATGAAGACAGCGTTACATTTTTAATGTATGTAGGAAGAAATGCATTTTAATGCAGATATAAAAATGGTTTTTGGTGCACACTATACAAAGTTAATGATGGGCTATAGCAAACTTGAATTGGCTCATTGTTTTTGTATAGCACAGGCTGCTTTAAACCACATATCCACTTGCCCATCTTTTGGTGAGAAGACTGAGCAGCAGTACACACCCCGAGCTGTACTGAGCTTTGAATATAGTACACAACAGTGGTAGTGTCCCCGTATTCTACTTATTCCATCACACATTAGGCAAATGCCTGCCCATGTCCTCGGCACGTGCCAGAGAAATTGGTGGGGATGGGTTTGATGGTGAGTACAAATGGAGACGACGATTGGGAAAGCTGTATGTGTGGAGTTCTGGGTTTAAAAGGAGATGGTCAGATTCTTGGAGGCCAAGGCTTTCAGCGGCTACTAGTCATGATGGCTATATGCCACCTTTGGGATCTAAGGCTGCAATGCCTCTGAATGCCGGTTGCTTGGGAGCAACAACAGGAGATGGCCCCTGTTTCTAAGGGGAATCTGGTTTCCCTCATTGCATGGAAAGCATTGCTGGACTAGATAGGCCTTTTGCCTGATCAATGCAGGCCTGCTCTTGTGTTCTTAAACAGTGATGCCTTGTTCCTTAACATAGCTTTTGACCACTTCTATTTATTTCCAAAGAGCTTTTGCGGAGTGTCTCACAAGAACCATCCAATTGAACGGAAGCTTTAGAGAAGCAGTGCAATACTACAAACACAAAAAAGGGTCTCAATTGGACCTGACAAAGCAATTATTCAAATGATTACATGTGTGAAAGTGCTGGAGGAATTGCATTGCTAAATGTGGGCTAAAGCAAACTTGTTTGACGTTTATGATGCCAGTAAAAATACCCTTGCATTTCCCTGCGAAATCGTTAAATAAATAAATGTGGATGTTTTTTAGTAGCGTGTCCCTGAAAAGATGGTGACACCTAATGGTTTGTAGGGGCAATTGCAGGTTTGGAGTTTCTGTCTTCAATTTTTTCCATAAGACTGAAATTATCTTTGGCATATCCACCCTGAGATTACTATAATTATTGGGTGATTGTAATAGGTAAACAAAAATAAATTAAAGAATAATGCTGAGTTGCAGCAGGGGTGGGGTGGGGTGGGGGGCAGGGGGCAGATCCAAAAATGGGGGCGCAGAATTACAGAAGTTAAATAAAAAGTTCCTTCAGCAAGTTGCTCGTGTTTTCGACAACATTTCTGGAAAACTTTTTGAAACTTAGTAGCTTTGTTTTGGAGTTTGCCCAGTTTGTTCCATTTTCAGGTCATCTGGTTTTGTATGTTTTCAGTGTGCTGTTTTAACAGGTCATAACTGCACTAGGCGGTGTCAATTACGTCTGTTGGTGAGTGGAATGGATTATAACACTCTAAGGATTGGTCAGATAGGATAATTTTGGATTTATTTCCCATCCCATGTGAATGTTACCACTATTATATCTTCTTCCTAAATTGCTTCTTCGGGTTTTCCTTGTTTCCTTTTAGGTACCAAAGCAGCTGCGGAATATACAAATGGCGTCTACGACATGGTGTCACCTGCTCAGTCAGTGTATTTCGGCACACTACAGATCCTTCATCTTCTGGAAGACTTGAAGCTGGCATTAGAAATGGTCAAGGATCCACAAGAGAGAGAAGCTTTGCGGAATCAGATACCAGGGACTACAGCAGCATGCATACATGCCTGGCTGGAAGAAAATCTGGTAAGGAGAAACTCAGTGTGTTTCCATATTATATTGAGATACTAAAGACTCGTGCATTGAAATAAGCAGCCAGCTAACCAGCAGGTAGGAGTTCCTTTGTACAGGTGCGACTGGCCTTTAGGAGAGATCATAGTATTGGTTTTCCTAGGTTCAAACCATGATAACTCTAGTTGAAGGATTTCTGTTTGCAGGGCTTATTTATTTAAAAAAAAGATTATGCCACTTAATATAATAAGGAACTTTTGGGAGTTTATATAATAATAATACAGTCAATAAGATTTCCCAAAAAGGAAAACACAGTTTTATGTTGCACATAGAAGTGATTAGTGTACAAAACAGAGGATTAAACATTAAGAGTCCATGGGTGGAATTCAACAGTGAGCTAATGCAAATGTTCTGTCAGCCAAATAGAACAAGCTCCTACCCCCCCCCCCTGTTGTTGTTGTTTAGTCGTGTCCTACTCTTCATGACCCCATGGACCCCATGGACCATAGCACACACCCCCGTGCACATATGTAAAGTTGAATGTTGCACTAAGCATCCTAGCAGCAACATTTTACAACAGCTGTCCTGCCATTAGCAGGTGCAAGAGAAGCCCCACCTATATCCCCATACAGTGGTGCCTTGGTTTGCGAACGCAATCCGTTCCATGGAGGCGTTTGCTCACTGAGGCATTCCCTTGCTGAAGGCACGCTTCTGCGTGTGCGCAAAGCACTGATAGAGCGCTTCTGTGCACGCATGCACTACACAGATCGCATCTGCACATCCGATGCCACGGAACCCAGATGTAAACACTTCTGGGTCCGCAGCGTTCGTAAACAGAGGCGTTCGTAAACTGAGGTAGGCGTAAACCAAGGTTCCACTGTACAGTAGTCTTAATTGTGAGGTTGCCTATGTAATTGTGAGGTTACTGTGGCAAGGTTATCCCTGTCAAGGTGTGGGCGTAGGTGTGCACCAGCTAAAGTTGGCAATGGGCACTGTGAACCACTGAAATCACCTGAGCCTTTAGTGTCGGCAATGAATCTAGGAGCACCCCCAAAACTATGCATGTGCTCTTTCAGATAGATTGCAACCCTGTCCAGAGCTGGTATGTAAACCGAAGTCCTAGATCAACCATCCGTAGGGTCAGAATTCCATTGCGGTTATTAGCCCCCATCCAGCCCATGACTTCATCCAGGTACCAGTTTAAGACATACATTGCCTCTGCTTATTTAGATGTTACAGAGAGATCATCAGCATCCTGGTAGCACCTTGCTCTGAACCTCCTGATCATCATCCCCAGTGGGCTTTGCATAGCATTGAGGACAAAATCATGCCTGCAGACAAACTGCCAGGGACCTGACCTATAATAGTCTCTGGATCAGTAGGAGTGAAACAGTAGGAGTGGTCCATGGAGATAGTCCAGGAGTGGTCCATGGAGATAGTCCAGGAGGAAGTCAAAACTTCCTGGCAGGAGACCGAAGTAGACATGATACCAGCAGATGGCGAGTTATGCACAATCTCAAAGAACACTCTGCTCACCCACTTTGTGACTTCAGAAGCACCTGATTTCAGGATGATATAAGGAGTGTGACACTTCCACTTGCCCACCGCTTATTTCCCAACAGCTCATTTTCCTCCCAGCCAGGGGAGGGGAAATAAGTCGTGGGTATGGTGAGATTTCTGCATTTGCCACCTGTCACTTTTACTGACAGCCCCCCCCCCTCCACTTTCTGTGTGATTGTGCTAGAGGTGGGTCTAACTTTAACAGACAGATCTGCTTCTATCACAGCTAGCGTAGCATAGCTCAAAGACTTTTGGAAATTGTTGCCACTCAGAGTAGGCAACATAGGATTAGATGGACTGATAAAACATAAGGTAGCACTGCAACATTGACCAATGGCAGGTTTGCAAAATATGGGTATGGAGTCAGCCAATTCTGAACAGCACCAACAACAAACTGTGCAAAAGCAGTTTTCTGAATTTGGCCTCCGACCTAGTTTGGGAAAGAGTTCCTAGAATGCCAGGGAGACTTTGTCTTGCAGGTTAATGTGTCCTGTCGCTTTGGAACAAGTTAATGTGTACTAGGACTATGGAACCCTTTCAGGTTGTTTGTTAGCAAAGTGACCTGGCTTCAGATTGCATGCCTCCAAGGTATTGTTTTACAATTAGCAACATAGCACTGGAAACTGGAGACTGGTGCAGATTTCTAAACATTTCACTTTGAATGGGCTGTCTGTCTCATCAAGTTGGCTCTTAACGTTCAGGGTTTTGCCGTCTAAAATAGGACAGTTTGTCTAAAGAAGCTGGATGCTATGCATGGAAGGTCCACCCCATAGTGGAGATCTGAAAATTGGCCATATGGTGCAAGTCTACCAGTTCGTGTACTATGTTTTTAAAAATAGTTGTTTATATTATATAGCCTTGAAGCATAAATCTTAAGTGTCTTGGTATCTTAATTTTTCCTCCAGTGTTTCCTCTGTAGTAGTCTTATTATTAATTACAGACATGAAGGTAGGAAACGGGTATTTTATCTGACAGCAGATTTGTTTTGTAATAATCTTGCAAGTAAATGAATGCATACACTGCTAGGAGCTTCCTGTACAGGAAATTGCCCAATATTGAGAAACCACAACACTTTTTTCTCTCTCTCTCTCCTTAATTAATATATGTCAACTCATGCTAGTTTTGGCTCTCGGTTGTTAAGCATGATTGACTTCATGCACAATTGGCTTCACTATTTTTCATTCTGTGCTAATATTCATTCTACGCTAACTTCTGGCTAACTCCTTGTGAAGTGTGCTCTGGTTGACAAATACCGGGGTTAACATTATTTGATAAAATTTGCCCCCAAATGGAAAATTAATCAGCAGAACACTAAAACTCTAAATATTTCTACATAAACCTTTATCCTCATATATACGCAATGTGACAGAGTTATCTTTTGCATGTTAATAAAACGGATTTCTGTACAGTACTTTAAGGTATCTCCAAATACGTTCCCCAGATGTTTCCTATCAATCAAGGTTCTGGTTGGTTTCCTGCATCCACTTCTACAGCTTGAAAAACAAACAAACTTGGAATTCAGTATTAGTGGTTAAGAAGTTTTCCCTCCCAGCCCTTTTTAGACATTCATCCAACCGCTACATGTTTAGGGGGAGAGTGGAAAAAGCACCTTTCCACCTGTACCTTTCATCTGTAGGTCATTAGTTCAAATGTGGTGACAAGCTAGCAGTCTGAAAGCCACTGCAATCTGTTTAGTTAGCAAGCGATGTGGAGGTCAAGGTTTCCAGTTGCATTCTTAGTGTTGCATTACAGTTCTTTAAAGCTCAAACAGCCTAACTGGCATCCATTTTTTCATCTGAATTAGAAATATTACGTACTTAAGTTGGTATCTTTAGCAAATATATAGTTCTATCCCATTAATGATTGTGTCTGTGGTGAAAGGTGGGCAATACAACAACTTCCTGCCCTACAGACTGTGGCTCTGCTATTGATTACTCATTCAATGCCCTCAGTTTCTCCTTTTGAGTTCAGTAATCGTAAACTGATACTTCATGATTAGGCCATGTAGGCTTTCTACAGTCAATGTGTGCTGCTCATCTGACACAAATCCCTTCAAAGCCAATGTGAAGGTGTGCTTTGATGACAGCAGCGATTCAAGAGAGACTCCACTTCAAGGTTTAGTCCACTTTAAGGTTTTGCACTACGTGTGTTGTCATCCTTTGTTGTTGTTTTAAGTCAAGTTATTGTTGCTTTGCAAGTAAAATTTCCCTTGTGCGGCTCCGTTTTTGTCAGGCTTTAAAACAAACATTCAAGTACAGTACCCATTTCATTCAGTTCTTTTTTCTTCTCACAGAACACAACCCCTCTCCCTTTTTTCTCCATTGGAAAGCAGTTGTGTAAGTTTTGGGGGTGGTGCAAATCCTGATGTTCTCAGAGTCTCGGTGATCTGTTGAAAAAATTGTAATACACATATGAAGTGCCCTTAGGAAAGAAACATGACTCCTTGGTTCTTAACATACAATAAAGTCTAATTCATTGGCTTTGGAGAAAGCAATTTTTGTCCTACTTGATACATCCCTTTCAGTAAAAGAATGTCAGTAATGAAAATATGAGTGTTCAGTCCCTTCTTTTTGCAAGTGCTGGAATCGAGGTATTGAATCTAGAGTTCATACGCTGTGCAAATAAGCCTTATTTGGGAGGAAAGTACAACTTGCTTCTAACCACATCGCCCTGCCCACCACAGATTGGCACTTCTACCAAAAGCGAAAAATGGCTTGCCTGCTTAAATTATAGGCCAGTCCATATTGTCAAATGCAGTTTTGGCCTTGAGCCCTTTCTTTTTAAGGCGGGGTGAATGTAGGGTTGTCTCCTGACTAGCCTTTTCATGGAGAGAAGTCCTCCTTCTGTTTGTGGACAGTACTGCTATCCAGCAGAGGCTTCCCCTGGAGAAAGGATGCAGTGGAATCCCAACCCCCCCCCTCTTCTCCTGCAGCCTCCAGTACAAGGTCCCAACCCTCCAAAGCAGATTTTCAGGAGCCACAGGAAGTTGCAGGGAGAAGGAAGAATGTACAAAAGTCCCCTCTTTTCCCTGACAATGACAGTATCCCAAGAACAAAGGTACACACAGGGGATTTTGGAACAAAGCTCTACATTTCAGGAGTCTGGCCTAAAGCTTTGCCAAATCGATTTGTCCAGTTACCAGTCTTTTGAGTTTAAGTAGGTTAGGCATTTCAGGGGTCTCTTGAACATCTGTAGTTCAGATGTTACTGATCTACAACTCTCATCACCCCTGCCTGTTGGTCATGCATACCTCGGGCTGACAACCACCTTAATGGGTCACAAGTTCCCCTATCCCTATTTTTAATGATGTTCGTATTCATTAACTTATTGTAAGCTGCTTTGTGAAGGCTTGTATTAAGATGGTATGTGTAAGTAAATACATGTCAGTAAATAATGCAGAGAGGTGCTGGATCTTCCAAAAAATAAAATAAAAGATCTAGAATTAAAAACATGCTGTGGATGTAATCTTGTTGGTGTGGTTTCTGTTTGATGGAATGAGGGGGGAAATGAAGTGTTTCTTTTACAAAATATGGAGGACTGGATTGTTGTTGTTATTATTATTATTTATTTATTTATACCCTGCCCATCTGGCTGGGTTTTCCCCGCCACTCTGGGCAGCTTCCAACAAATAACAAAATACATTAAAATACCACAGATTAAAAACTTCCCTAAACAGGGCTGTCTTCCAGATGTCTTCTAAAAGTTATGTAGTTCTTTATCTCCTTGACATCTGAAGAGAGGGCATTCCACAGGAAGGGCGCCACTGCTGAGAAGGCCCTCTGCCTGGTTCCCTGTAGCTTTGCTTGTCCGGGCTGAACAATGGGGGTGGAGACGCTCCTTCAGGTATATAGGACCGAGGCCGTTTAGGGCTTTAAAAGTCAGCACCAACACAGCATTTATTTCAAACAGCAATCTGGGTAACTGTGCCAAATAGTTTTCCTTCTGAACAAGAGTAGAAAGTTGACGGTATCTGTTTATGCAACACTTTGAGCTATATTATAATGTTGCATGGCATCGAAGTATTAAGTCATTGTATCCATATGTATCCATATGTGAAAACACTGTTTCTATGTGTGTGCTCACTAAATAACACTTATCTCTGGGAATAATCTAGGCTTCTCTAAACAACAGAACACAAGCTTGAGATAATTATTGGTTACTTGCTGATATTGGATACAATGACATAATTATTTGCTAAATGTTTTAGCAATGAGGGATCACAAAGTGGGTAGGTAGTAATCTCAACATTAAAAATTATACACTAAACCATTCTTGGCATGGAAGCTTTTGGGGAAAGTTGTATTTCTAAGGTTTGATGGCTCATAACAGCAGTCTTTTTTAGAATAACACCACCAAATAATACCATAAAATTATATACCATTAGAAAGATAATTTAATGCAGAATATGATGCAACAAACTCTGCTGAAGTATCTTTATTCTATCATATGTAGAATAACTCATAACTCAAAAAAGAAAGCACAGCTGCCTTATGTAAGAAGTGGATTTCCATGACTGAAAAATGACCTAGAACATACAAAGTGAAAAGCGTTGGCTGGTCATCTAGAAAGTGATGTAACAGCTAACCTGAATCCAGAAAAATTTGTGAATCTGATTTAAAAAGCAACCAAGGAATGAAGCACAATTGACAGATGCAAAATCCTTGGTTCACTCCTTGGGACACCATTGTAGGGCTGTAATTGCGGCAAAAGGTTTCCATACAAAGTACTAACATAAATTATGAGAAGTTATGGAATACTCTTTATAATGGTTTTCTGTGTATAACTTGTTTATTTGGTTATAACTTTTGATACAATAAAGATAATTAAAAACAGTTGGTTGCATTATATCCTGTATTAAATTATATTTCTAATGATACTTAATTTCATAGTATTATTCTAAATAAGACTGATGTTATGAGCCATCAAACCACAAAAATACAACTTTTCCTAAAGGTTTCCATTTGCGTTCAAACTTAGTTACCATTCTTCCACCTGACTTTACATTTCACAATGTTGACTTTTCGGTCCTAATGAAGGATTTACGGCTACCACTGCTACTCTGAAAATGTATTTAAATGTGCACTATGAATAGTTCTGCAACTTTGAGGGGAGAGGGAGATTTGGTATTGGTGTCTATTTTGTAAGTTTTTTTAAAAAAATGATGAGGATACAGTGCTCTAGTTCTAACGGCACTGAAGAATGGAAAAAGTCCTTCTTAAATATCTCCTATCTTACTACTAAATAAATGGCAATAGTTTTTGGGCTTCCTTGCAAATCACTTAATCACCTTGAAGCATCAATTGCCTGATCTTGGTATTGACATAATATGATACATGGCTTTAATTTTGCAAATGTTGATGCTGCATTCTTAAAGGCAGCATCAATAAAATACCTTAAAACTCCTCTGGAAAGTATAGCTAAGAAGAAATATTTGGATCAGAATTATGTTTGCATAAGAAGATGTAATAGAATATCCTCTCACCCCCAATTCCAGAGTGACCTTTAGTTTGGATACTTTATTTTTTTTAAAGAAAAAAGACACAAAAAGCCATTCCTGGAAGCATTTTGAATGTTGAAGTGAGCTATGTAATTATATACTAATCTTACTGTCAATGCCAAAAATATAATGCATGGTTAAACTGGCCAATATACCAACCTATAATTTGGGCAGGAATCTTGCATTTCTAGTGCTTCTGAACAAAAATGCATAAAAGTACAGATTATTATTTAGGGCCCAATTATTAAGAAAGTGGTCTCGCTCTACTTCTTTCCCTGTGTGTCATTGCTTCTCTTTCTTCTGCAATTACTTGTAAGTAGAAGGGGAAGGGTGTTATGAGAAATGGTCTTAGCTGCAAAAACTTTTGGAGACAGTGATGATTGGTGTGCATAGGCTGTTCCCCAAGCCCTTAGATTGACTTGGAAAAATTATTTTGAGTTCCTCCATTTGGGGGGGGGTGTCCAAGTTAATCTGTGGAGAGTTTGCCTTTTCTACTCTGCATTGGCTTCCAATGTGCTCAGTGATATCAACATACATTCCAATCAGATTTAGTGATATAACAATGAGCAGGTTTGCACTTAAGGCTACTCAAACCATGGCTAAGGGTGAGTTTATGGGCTTCCCAAAGAGGAGATTGTTTGTCATTGCGCACCTGCTGCTTAGCTTAGTGTGTTGTCCAAACCTGGACTCGTGGTTTGTCTCCCTCCAGATGAACCATGAGCTATATTCAAGTGTTGTTCGTTGTTTCGTAGCTCATGGTTTGTCTAGACAAAGCCCAAGCCCTGGTTTGGACAACATGCTAAGTCAAACCATGGCTTAGCTTGCAACGGTGCAACAGCAGGACCAGGGAGGAGGACAGCAGCTGCAAGGAGACCCACATGTTAAGCCATGATTTGACTGGGCACTACATGCAAACCAGTTCATTGTCTTGCATTCAAATGTTTCTAGTATGAAAATTACCAAGGAAAAAATAGTGCTGAAGTTGTACTCTTGTTGTACAGCAGTGCACTGGCACAAAAATATAATCTTTGGGGCATTCTTTTTCAAAAAAAATGTATATAAACACGCATCCTGAAATAATTTTTTTTCATGCTGGAAATATTTTTAGCCCTATAATCATAACCAATGGACACATTTTTAACTTCAGGTGAAATTTGTAACTGAAAAGTAGCACATTTCTTTTAGTGATGTGGATTTCATTTATCTATATATATAAAAATGTAGGCATTGCGCGTGCAGAGGTCACAGCCTTTCTCCGTAACCGCTGAACAAAATTGCATCAAATTAGGACAAAGCGTACCTTGCCCATCAGTGAGGGATCTAGCATAATTTTTTTCCCAAAAAAGCACAGCTTTCATACCTTAAATAGTGATAAAACGAAAAAAAGTGGCACACAAATTAGACATCATCAGCAAAAACACACACAAAACCCCCCCAAAACACACAACGCCCAAATCATACAATACCCACCAAAATAAATGACAACCCCAAAAATAAAATTAAACAATAATAGCTTCTGCTTCTCATGTTCTTATTTCAAATTTTTAAATCTAAATATATAAAATATATTTTATATCAGGAATGCTTTGATGGTGTTTCCTGCTTGGCAGGGGGTTGGACTGGATGGCCCTCGTGGTCTCTTCCAACTCTACGATTCTATGATTCTAAAAATGTTCACGATGCGTGCGCAGGGGCCAATGTATGGAGATACAGGGGGGAGGGGACAACACTCCCCGGGGAAAACAGAGGGAAGGGTATCCTACTGAAACACAGGGATGAGCCAGGGGGTTGGAGGGAGGAGGGGTGGGATACGTCATGGATCGGGACGGGGGGGGGATCACAGGGATGACCCACAGCAACGCGTGGCTGGGCCAGCTAGTTCTATATATATATAAAGCAATATCTTGGTATTTCTAGTTACTGCAGTCCTGACTTTCTGACCTAAATAAATAGTAGAGATCCTAAAATTGTGGCCTGAACACCACTGACTTTATCCTTACTTATAGCCAGAGGCAGGTACCATTTACTGCTACAGTTTCTGAGAAGACAGAGTGATGTATTGAGAGTAGTGGTGTTCAGTGACACACACATTATATATCCCAAAATCTACTGCATCTGCTAGAGGAACTCTGTTTTTCATTCAGGATATGCAACCTGAGCCTGGTTTAATCATGCAGGCTTGGAAAGGAAGACAGGACAAAATAAGCTGTAATGGGACTTGCAATTAAAACATCACATGAGTTTAAATATGTTCTAATTTACTAGTAGTGAAACATGAGGCACTGTATTTCTAGTTTTGTAGTATTTTATGCAGATCTCTGATGGTGGTTTTTCATTGTTCTGCACCCAGAGCTGCTTAAAGAAAGGGTGTGGGTGTGTGTGTGATAAAAATGTTAGAAAATGCTTACCGGTAGTTGTACATTACATTTTTTAAAAAAAGTTTACTAGTGTTCTTGCTTATTTCGCACTCATGCTGTAATTAGAAAATCCCTGTAATGAGTGTGGAGACTAGGCGACTTAGATCATGTATTAAAAAATTGTGAGTCTGTGATATCCCATCTTTCTCATGGGACTTGAAGAAGCATACATAAAGTTTGCCATGGGAAACATACCTGTTCAACTTTCAAGGTGGATTCACGGGTTACAGTTTCTAGGCTCACCTTGTCACATTACTGTACAGTGGTACCTCGGGTTATGAACTTAATTCATTCCAGAAGTCCGTTCTTAACCCGGAGCGCATTCCCTACATAGGCGGCCCTCCCTGGAAGCAGATTGCGTTTGTATCCCGGGGCAAAGTTCGCAACCCGGAACACCTACTTCTGGGTTTGTGGAGTTCATAACCCGAAGTGTTAGTAAGCAGGACTGTTCATAACCCGAGGTACCACTGTAAACTTGAATGCTTGGCATGGAATCTGGATCCAGAGTATATGGGGGAATGCCTCATTCCCCGCAAGTTCCCACCCCCCTGATTTTTCATTTAATCCACTAAAGCTCTCCTTACAGACAATGGAAGCTATAGCAGAATGTTGCTTTCTGTGGGAGTGCACATTCTGTAGAACTTGTTTTTTCTACGAAGAGATTTATCAGATTAACTTTCTTCAGGTTTTTAAAGGAACGCGGGTGGCACTGTGGTTTAAACCACTGAGCCTAGGGCTTGCTGGTCAGAAGGTCGGCGGTTCAAATCCCCGCGATGGGGTGAGCTCCCATTGCCCAGTCCCAGCTCCTGCCCACCTAGCATTTCAGAAGCACGTCAAAGTGCAAGTAGATATATAGGTACCGCTACAGCGGGAAGGTAAACGGCGTTTCCGTGTGCTGCTCTGGTTCGCCAGAAGTGGCTTTGTCATACTGGCCACATGACGCCGGCTCCCTTGGCCAATATCGCGAGATGAGCGCTGCAACCCCAGAGTTGCTCACGACTGGACCTAATGGTCAGGGGTCCCTTTACCTTACAGACTTCTTTATTCCACAAATAATTTGCATATGTTTAATGTGCTGGATTTTATTTACTGTATTTGGCTTTCTTCTTAATGGGACCTTGTTTGCAAAAATTTCAATGAAATATTAGCACTGGAGCAAAGTTGGTAGGTGGCTTTAATGCAGTGGCTGCTAATATATTTATAGTTATTTTAGGATAGAGTGGTAGTATATAAATTTTAAAAGTCCTAGCAACAAACGAAGAACAAAAAGGAAGTGATAAAAATGTCTAAAATGCTTTGAAGGAGCTCATCAGTGTGTGTACTTAGGAAAAAGAAGCAGATCTTGTTCCACTGGTTTTGTAAACTCAAGGGTTAACTCTTCAGAGTATGTTCCAGGAAGTAATAGTTTGTCTGTACAGTGACGCTTTGCTTTTATTTTCTGACATGGAGAGATGGCAAACCGTACACTTCTTAAACAAAAAGTGGACTAGTAAATCAACATAGCAAGTGGTCTACTTTCAGCAGAGTTCTGCATTTGTAAGTATATAATGCCAAGTAATGAATGCACTGTGTTTCATAATTAAGAATACATACTCTTTATATCCTGGACAAAATAAAATGAATGGGCCGGAAGGTGGATGGCTCTCAATCACTCCTATAGATCTTATTTAGACAACATTCACACCATCCAGTTTGTTAAATAGAGAGATGGTTGTTTTAAAGTTTGTTTAAACTTATTTTTTTCTTGCATTTACATGGGGCCAAAGCTCAAACATGACATAAAACTAAGACTCAGGTAGCATGTGACTCAACGGAATGCACTTTATCAACATTCCTAACCGATAGGGCACTGACAGGAGTGCCAGATAAAAGCCTCTGAATTTTCTAATTTCCTTTTTGGCTCAGAAGAAGGTGCAGGGGAAAAATCAAGGTGCAGTTGCGTGAAATCTGGAAGGAGTTGCTGAACCAGAAATAGGTACGTTAGATATTTTAAAACATTGTTTTTGACGAGGGCTGCTAGTGTTCACGTGTTTAGGCTAGCAAACAGGATGGTGTAGCTCTCCCTTATTACTTATTGCCTGTTTTCAGGGAGGGGACCTGCTTCTGGGCAGGGACAGCTGGGCTTGAGTGGCATGCTACAGTGTGGTAGGGTAATGGGGGAAGTGCTAAGCCAATCAAACAAAGCTCTTCTGTAACCAGCGCTTTCAAAGCCACGTTTCTGTACATGCAGCACATATGAAGTACAATCAGCTTAACTAAAGACCTAGGAGATTTTAACCGAAAGCGTAAAGCTTAGCTGATGAAGTAACTAGTCAAGAATCTAACTTCTCTTAAAAAATAAATAAATTACCATCTTCTAACAGTGTGGTCTTGGTGGTCCTATTCATGTATCGCCAGTCTGTCCAAAAACACAGATTCTAGTGCTTTTAATTTCTAGGATGTGTTCAGATTCTTCCTTCTGCCTCCCATCTCCACTGAGAATTATGCCCAGGGAGAGAGTAGCAGTTGGCTTTGGGCTTACGTAATCCCTGCCCTTGCCCCAGGCTCCTCACCCTGGGAGAAACAAACATTGTTATTTTTCTGTGTTTATTAGATCATGGGATCTCCTTGGCTCTCTCAGGTATATATCCCACAAGTGAAGAAGTGGGAGAGGTATAGAAGTGTTTGTAGAACTGAAGCCTGTTCTTAGTTTGCCCATTGATGGTGGTGGTGGTGGGTATATTGCCTATGGAGAGCCCTAGTTTTTAAGTTGAGATGCATGCTGACTAGGGCACTCGGGTGTCTTTACAGTAGGCATTCCTCTCACCATAAATGGTGGTATGATGTGTGGGTGGTAAGAGAACTCTGTCTTGGCAATCTGCCAGAACTTGCTGTCCTCAAGGCTTGAAACTCATTGAAATGTCTGTGGGATGTCTAATTTATTGAAAGAGAAACCAGTATGGGTGGTCTTGGGGAGATTGCTTTAAGTGACCTACGTAGGTTTTCATTGGGGCGTATGTTAGCATATGCTGTCATAGTACGTTACTGCATACCAGCATGCCTGAAATATATCCACACTTAGGTTTTTCACCCCCATCTTTTGATATATTATGTAGATTTAGAAGTAACTAAGACAGCAGTTCTGTCTTTCTGTGTCAGAGAGGTTTTAAAAAATTCCCCAGCCATGATTCTGGTTAGGCTCCGCTGTTGCTGCTTCTATTATGCAAAGTAGAAAAAAATGACCCTGCATTAAACTATGTATTGAACATAATACTTGGTTTGGCCCATAGTGAGATTTGGATGAGGAAGTTGCAGTAGTTGGAATCCGCTTGGGGAGATAGAATTCCATGCCAGATCAAGTAACCCACGGCTTGGACAAACTGGAAGCTGTCTTTAACATCTTGTTCTTCCTGTGGGGTACTATTTTGGGGTAGCTATTTGAGCCATTCTTAATAACTTCAGTAGTACAATCCTGATATTGTTGTGAAGATGCTTGACTGTTCCCAGTGCCTAGCATTACTGTAATTCCAAGAGTACCTTTTTGTCATGGTTAAGTGATCAGACGGGAAAGCTCGTGCCATTCTGTTGCTGTTGCCTACCCTCGGGGGTTTGCTTCCTGTTTGGGTACTTCTTTTTCAAGGTGTGCATTTTCCCCATTCATGGATGCTGCACAGAGCAAGACACTGAAATGGAGATTGCTTCTAGCTCCCGCCCCATTTTGTCAAGTGGCCTTTGGGCATTGTGAAAGATGGTAACACAAACTGGTAACAGTGGCTCTTGGAAATTCGTTGTTTGCTTAAGAAAAGGCATGTGCGCACAGGTATATAAATAAACTGTGCACATGCCCAGAACAGAAAAAAGGGGAGGAGTGGAGGGTGGGGGAAGAGTGACTGAGGATAGAGGCAGAAAATCACCACAGAGATACTTTCTGTCAACCCCCCACCCACTGGTGTGCTCTGAATATCCATGGCTAAAAACAGGAATGTGTGGGACCTGATCTGCCCCTCCCTCCAAAACCCCCAGATCTTTGTGACTTCCTGTCTTGAAGCACCCCTAGACATCTGCCTAAGAAAAAGGGGGCCTAGCAGCTGGCACTTTTTGCTGTGGCAGGTGGCAGTTTCTTTCCATGATCAACAGTTAGCTACCCATAGTAAGCATGTCTAGTCTAGGTGAGTTACTACATGTAGATGTTTCTTTGGGGCATTTGGTTAAGAAAGGCCGATAGCTCAGTGGGACAGTTCATGCTTTGGGTGTGGCAAGTGATAAAATCCCCACCATCTCCAGGTATGACTGGAAAAGATTCCTCTCTAAAGCCGTGGAGAGGTGCTGCCAGTCAGTGTGGGGCAGTACTGAGCTGGATGGTCCAGTAGTCTGACATGGCATGATATATTTTCCAAAAGAATAAACACAGCCTGCCTGCTTTAAAGATACTTGGGTATGTTCTTGAGCAGGGGTAGGCAACCTAAGACCCGTGGGCCGGATGCAGCCAATTGCCTTCTCAATCCAGCCCATGGACAGTCTGGGAGTCAGCGTATTTTTACATGAGTAGACTGTGTCCTTTTATTTAAAATGTATCTCTGGGTTATTTGTGGGGCTTGCCTGCTGTTTTTACATGAGTAGAATGTGTACTTTTATTTAAAATGCATCTCTGGGTTATTTGTGGGGTATAGGAATTCGTTCATTTCCCCCCCAAAAATATAGTCCGGCCCACCACTGAAAAAGGTTGCTCACCTTGAGCTTTATTGGAAAATAGCACAATGGGCACACATTTTGGGGATGGGTAGGTGGTGCAGCTAAGCGCTTGTTAGGCATGTAATATGTTCACTTGCCATTTCCCCCTCTCAAATATTACATGCAATGTATCTGAACTAGTCAAGAGCCAAAGCTGTTGACAGAGCTCTTCTTCTCTGTTGCAGAGAAGAAGAAAGGGGCACAACCAAAATGACAAACGGAAAGATCCAAATTTCAAATAGAAGTGCTAGAAGGCAAAACAAAGCTTTTGGCAAAGATGTATGATTTGTTGTTGGAGTGGTATACAAAAGATGAGTTGACAAAAGAAGTGATGATTAAATGGGCAAAAGATTTGGGGCATAATATTGAATATGATGCGTGGTTGAAATTATGGAATCAAACTTTAAGATTTACAGCATGTACTGCCTTGAAAGAAAATGTATATAAGATGATGTACAGATGGTATTTAACTCCAGTTAAATTAGCTAAAATGTATAGAATGAGTGACAAAAGTTGCTGGAAATGTAAAGAGAAAGATGGTGAATTTTATCATATGTGGTGGACATGCGAAAAAGTTAAAAGATTTTGGGAAAGTTTATATAACGAATTGAAAAGGATGTTTAGATATACTTTTCCAAAAAAACCAGAAGCATTTTTGTTAGGAATAATGGGAGGAGAGATTAGAAAAGAAGATCAAACACTGTTTATGTATGCAACAACCGCGGCTAGGACTTTGTTAGCCCAAAAATGGAAATTACAGGAATTACCTACAATTGTGGAGTGGCAGATAAAAATGATGGGACTATGCTGAACTTGCTAGATTGACATGCAAGATTCGTGACCAGGGGGAGACAAGGTTTCAAAAGGACTGGAGTAAATATGTGGACTATATGGAGAAAAACTGTAGATCATTAAAAACTCTCGCAGGATTAAAATAAACCTTACGAATTGACCAATATGTCAAAAAAGGAACTGCAAAAAAGGGAATTAACAAGAAACCCACATGAAGGGAGGGGGGGAAGTCATAGCTCGGCGGAGCAAGGTAAAAGATGTGAATATAAGATTTTGTATAAAAGATTGGTTTTGTTAATTTGTTGAATTTGGAAAATTGGAATAAAATGTATTAAAAAAAAAAAAGACAAACGGAAACCCAGCTTGTTATGGGGATTTAATGAGGAGGGTTGAACCATGTGAGCTCCTTGGAGAAAAAGGTGGGGTGTGAATGCAACAAACACACCTTAAGCATTGCTTTGATATGTACCCTCATGTGACTACAACAATTCCTGGGTGCTTCCATCTTCAGCCAGGGAATGTAAAGATGTTGAATGTATTTTTGCAATCTGTTGATGCATTGCCCCCTCTTGGAAATCTGTACAAGGAAAGCTTGGCTTTGTGCAGAAGGGGGCTGTCCTAAAATATTTGTGCCTTTGTGAGAATGGAGTAACCAGCAATTCTCAAACGGCAGGACTTATTTTTAGCTAAGTCTCAGCCTGAAATAAATTGGGACGCTGAGGAGCGTTCTGATAAACACGAGTAAAACAGAGACAGGAAATAGAGGGTCTTTGGGTAATGAGTTCCAGCCACTCTTGAAACAGAAAGCTAGTGAAGGCATTACTTGAAAATAGTTTCTCTATGACAGCCTAGCAATTTTTAGCTTGTTATTTTACCATTAAAAGGGAACACTCTCACTGCAGTTTTCAACTGCACTACTGAAGCTTCCCTTTCCCCCTCCCTCCCTCTCTCTTTTTTCCCCTCAGACCATCTGGCATTATGCATCTTTTGAAGCCTTTAGAATGATATTACTGCCTGTTGATGACTGATCTCTGCTTAAAAAAAAACCAGATGCTCTCTGGGTTGGGGAGGTGGGGAGACGCTGCCTGAAGTTTGTACAGTTGTGTGTGTACATTCAGCAGAAGAGTTTAGAAGGAGCCCGGGGGACAATTTTAAGTCAAATATGTACAGACATCCAGCTTGCAAGAGGTAGAGAAACTCAGTGTGAGTTGGGGAGAGCACTAGATAGAAAGATTGTGGTCTCTCTCCAGAACAAAGCTCTGAACCCAGGGAATATAATTGCTGAGATGGGCCCGAAGCATGGAGAGTGAGATTGATATTTACAAACACTTCACGTGGCTAAAGAGGGTAAGTGACTCTTCTGCAGTTCTGTTACTTAACAGCTTTGTGGGTAGAGAAAATGGAATACACTAACTTTTTCCACCTTTGTGGGAAATTATGGCTTGTCCCACAGTCTGAAGATGGGGCAGGGGTTGAGGAGAGAACCAATATTCCTTTGTCTTTACAAAGAACAGTGGGAGTGTTCTGAGTACTGTTTTAATGTGGTATTAAATGAGAAGGGTCCAAATAGGGTTTCAGATCTGATCCTAGTTCACAGCTAATGGTAATAATGCCTGTGTGCATTTCATGTTACCAGCTTTTCAAGTAATCCTGTCTTTCTTTGTCTAACGTTTGCACATATACTATAGTTGTGTGCTTTTAAACATGCAAGCTAACCTGTGGGTTTTAAATAATCGATCCCATTGTCCGCAACAGGTTTGAAATCAGTTTCTCCCAATTCGTCTTGCATTTAGATCACAATGATCATCTTAATTTTGTAGTGACTAATTTAAATCCAGTATTGAGAAGCATCTTAACTATATTTTATCTATAGGGGATGTGGGGTAGCAAAGAAAGCATAAGGCAGAATTTCTTCATCTTCTTGAATAATTTTTGTTTCTCTCTATATACAAATGTTCTTAAGGTTGCAGTGAAATACACTTCACAAGGAGTATTCATATCACTACTGAATTGGAATAGTGCTAAGTAGTACTGCAGCATTCCTCTGCCAAGTGCCTTTGTGTACTAAGGAAAATAATATACAGCCTTGGCAAAGTGCAGTATTTATCATTGGCTCTATTAATGACTAAAGTGAATTTTAACTGAACTGGGATTACATAGTTGTGTTTTTGCATTGAGGAAGTTTGTTTCACTATGCCATATTATGAATGTCCACTTATAAGCAAAGCTCATTGCGCTTAATGGTCCTTACTCCCAGCTAAGTGGATATTGGATAGCAGCCTGAGGTCTGCCATTCTGGAGACTCAAAAGGACAAGAAATGGCAGTTAATATTTTAAAGGATATGCATCTGAGTGATAAAATAATGCCATTTTTTGCGTAGGAAGTCTGATTTTGCTTTGAAAGTAAATGGTCAGATTACGTATTTAGGCATCATATATTTTCAAAGCTAAGTGGTGAAGGTCCATAGTAAGTAGGACATACAGCATTTGCACTAAAATGATCTCAATATTGGTTCTCTTCAGCTAAACCAATGTGCTCCAGAAGCAATTTTCAGAAAGCCGGACTATGGATGCAAACTAAGCTTTGGTTTCCTGTGGCAGAAAGGACATTGACACTGTGTAACATTCTTGTGGGAGAACTCATTCTCAAGATTGTGGGCGTAATTGGGATTATATCCAAACACAGTTTGCTAAATATTTGCACGGTGCTCTGTTAAAACAGCCTGTGGAGCGTCTGCTCTTAATCTGAGGAAATGGAAGTGTGATGGAATGTCAGTAGCTATGAGTAGCTTCATTATATGTAGAGGGTTTTAAAAGTGTGGTACACTGATTGCAATATGCCCGTGAATAGTGATTCTTAAAGAATGGTTTTCGGGACAGTGGAGGGATGCAGTAAAGACTGAACTTGTGTCGTAGTCCAGTGGGGGATAAAATGAGGAAATGCAGTAAAAGGCCTGCAGGCACTTCTGCATTTCTTCCAGGGAAAACTTGATTCCCATTGTGCTCACACAAGCTCCTTTGATAAGTAATTAAAACATTTGCAGAAAGCTGTGCAGTGAATTCATTCTGATGCCACATGATCCCATTGCTGTTGCATGCTTGGGCACCAACTGCGGTGGTAACCTGATGCTCTTTTGGCTGGTAATAAAAGCACTGCTTCCTCCAATAGATGCTTTGGGAGGGGGAGCAAGGGGGAGGAACTGAACTGGGCTCCCGTCATTTCAGTTGCATGTGCCAAACCTGGCTCTGGTTTCACAGGATAGGGGAATGAAACGGGCATAACATCAGTTTTGTTATTGCAAGAGTGCAGAGGCGGGTTTGCTGAATGATTTAGTGGTGAGTTGTAAGGCAGGAGTAAAAGTATGAAGTTGCTTAAATACTCAGTTGATTTGTACTCCTATCAAATGGTCCATGACAAAATACCCCTTCCTTGCAAGCAATTCCAGCCAAAAAGAGGCTAGTTCAAAGGCCAGTGTCAAGAGAGATCTTGTGCACTGGTCATGTGGCAGCACGCGAAAGGGACAAGTAACTGGAGCCCAAACAAACAGCACCCTCTCTTCTTTGATCATAAAGCAAGCAGAGGAGGAGTTGTTGTTTTTCTCTTATCAAGGAGGCCTTGGTGACAGGTAGAGGAGGGATTTGTTATGTGTGTACTCTCATTTAAGGGGGTGATGTAAATTGGCCACAAAGGACACTTCATTACTTTGTTTTAAATTATATATGCATTTCTCCATTTCCATGGATCTCCTTTCCATTAGATAAAGAAATTGTGGCTTCTAGTAAGCAGGATAAGACCGCAGATTTGAATAATCGTAATACTTTGACTATTAATGTAAAGCCATGGTTTGTTCAGCTAAGTTACAGTTTGTTTTAATATCTGAACCAGATAAAGAAGGAAGAATAAGCCAGAATCCTTTGAAACCAGCATAGTTTAAAGCTGATTTTCAAACTCTCTGATTTGCTGTTCTCTGAATTGATAGACCAGGCATCCCCAAACTGCGGCCCTCCAGATGTTTTGGCCTACAACTCCCATGATCCCTAGCTATCAGAAACAGTGGTCGGGGAAGATGGGAATTGTAGTCCAAAACATCTGGAGGGCCGAAGTTTGGGGATGCCTGTGATAGACTATTGGCAAGCCATGGTTAGGGTTCTGATTCCACCTGAAGAGTGTGTCACACCTTTGGAGACAGAAGTAAACTAATGAAGCTGAGTTCTGAGCAGATGATAGACAAGGGTAGATGAGCTCTAAACAATGGTTGGCCTGTGATACGTCCGGAAACCTGGTCTGTGATACATCAGAGTGCTGCTCCATTCACTTTGTGTAAATGACTCTTAACTCCACCCCCCACCCATCATAGAGCTCTTGCATCTACCAGGACATATTGTAAGCCCATTACTGGAAGCATCAGTATTACAAACAGGTTGGTGTATACCTAGAAATTTCTTTAAAATCCAGTACTTGCTGTAACATGAAGAAATTGGTGATGTAGTAGGCACATTCAAATGAGTGGTCCGCAACAATGGACATTAGTTTTTCTCTTCTTGATATTTTTCCAGACGTGAGTGAGATTAACTAAATCCAAAGTCTTCGAAATGGTCTGTAGGGCTGAGCTACTGAACAAATAGTTGGATGACTACATTTTGTTGGCTCTGCTCTGTTTCCATCTGCCAGTTTGCATTTAAAAGAAAGTCAGAATACATTGAACATGTCTCAACAGCTATACTTTTCTGCACAAGCAGTTGCTTTTATCATCACATGGGTATTATTCTGTATTCCAAATGGAATATAATGGCTTCACATAAACAAACAAAGCAACCAATCCTTGTGATGACAGTGAATAGCCTGGGAGAAATAGGCAACTAATCTGGGCAAATTCACCAAAGAACATCTGCATGTGTGCTGTGTGGAAGACCAACCTTGTTTTGTGCTTAGTTGAATTAAGGAATGAAAGTTTTTGAGTTCTTCTTCATGACAGTTGTTCATACAAGGATATTCTAGGCTACCAGTAGTGTTGTTGAAACTTGGCATGCCTCCTACCTGCTTCCTTCTACATTTAGCCTTGTTACTATGTCATGTTCCCATAAAATGTTGTAAAAATGTGTCCCCCCTCCTCCATCTGCAAACTTTGGGGCACCTTTCTTCTCTCTGGTCTCCTACTTTTTACATTCTTTTTACATTCAGACCTTGTAATACTTCTCCCAAAATTAATGCACAGGCTTTGTATCTTCTTCTAATTACCTGTGAGTATAAAATGGGGGTATGTCTCTTTGAGCCCCTTGTTGGAGGAAAGGTGGGAGATAAATGAAATAGAAAAATATATTTTCTTATTTAAAAAAAAAGCACTGAACAATGCAGAAACCTTATATACCTTTCTCCCTCAGTCCACCCAACACACAAATTTGCCCCACAAAACTCTACAGTGGCCCTCTTAAGTTATGTTTTCCCTTTGAATTGTTTTACAGGCTTTTGGAAAGAATTTCTTGCGCATTAAATTAGAGATGATTTATTGGTTCTTTGTGTTAGGTACCCGGGTCCTACTTTTAGGCGCAGAGTAAAGCAGCCACCTCAGGTAGCTGATTTTGGATGTATTGAAAGCGCAGCGGATTTAGGTATTTAATATATTGTTATATTTCCACTCACGTGAGTCATGTTTGTGCTGCCAAAATAACTCGACAAGCATTGGGCACTATGCATCTTGGGTGCTTTGTTCAGCCTTCAGGCAGTCCTGCCAGTACTGGGCCAGTCCTGCAGATGCCCAGTACTGCCTGGGCTTAGAGAGCAATGTCTCTCTCACCTGCCTATGTAAACACACTTCTGAATAACCTTGGAATCCTCCAGGGCATGACTTGACTTTATGCAACCTGTCCCACTCCAGATTGTCTCTGGAGCCTCTTGATAGCAGTCTCCCCTTGTTCCAGTTCTGAGCTCTAGGTCAGGCATCCCCAAACTTTGGCCCTCCAGATGTTTTGGACTACAATTCCCATCATCCCTGACCACTGGTCCTGTTAGCTAGGGATCATGGGAGTTGTAGGTCAAAACATCTGGAGGGCCGCAGTTTGGGGATGTCTGCTCTAGGTCCTGGGATGGTTGTTCCAGTTGTCCACTGCTCACCCACCCACCCCCGCAATCTCCGCAATTCCAAAGCCATATGTGAAAGCTTTCACGTTAATTTGGAAAAGTGTGGATAACGGTGTAGCTCATACTGCTCAAGGAAAATGTCTACACTTCAAATATGACATTCTTTAAACACAGCCAGTGAACGACTGCCAAAACTTTAAAAAGTTCAAAAACCAGATGTTTCTGGGGTTTGTGATCCTTTACCAGGTGAATGACCATAGGAGGTTCTTCTTGGGGAGCCATGACAGCACTTGCTTCCATCATAATCTACAAGCCTGTGCCCTTGGGCCATATTGCTATATTTTTTTATCTTCTCATTATGTTTGCCATAAAGAGAACCAGTATCTTAAGAGATGCCGTCTGAGACAGAGCAGCTGTTTGCTTAGTAGGTGAGCCTGTCTGGACTGCATTTGTCTGTTCTTATTAAACCTCGAAGCAGCTGATGTTTTGGCAGAGCTGATATTTTCTCCTTGGATTACTCTGTCTGATGTGGATGTTGGCTGAAGTAGTTCCATCCCAAGATACTTTGGAAGCGTTAATCAGAGCAGGAAGCATTGTAATACATTATCTATTTATGGCTTAATGCAGGATGAATCGTTATCCAGAATTTAATGAATTGTCCTGAGAGAGGGAAAAATTATTTCAACGTACAAAATGTACCTGCTCTTCTAGCTTAAGATACCTTTCTGTTGCACCAAGGGACTTTTATCCTATAGGTTCATCCTATTATGGACTTTCTGGGTCAAATGTGTCAGCCCAATATAAGGTCTGGCTATTAGGTCTGGCTACCTAATGAATGGGACGCGGGTGGCGCTGTGGGTTAAACCACTGAGCCTAGGGCTTGCCGAGCAGAAGGTCAGGGGTTCGAATCCCCACAATGGGGTGAGCTCCTGTTGCTCAGTCCCTGCTCCTGCCAACCTAGCAGTTCGAAAGCACGCCCAAAAGTGCAAGTAGATAAAAAGGTACCGCTACAGCGGGAAGGTAAACAGTGTTTCCGTGCGCTGCTCTGGTTCGCCAGAAGCGGCTTAGTCATGCTGGCCACATGACCTGGAAGCTGTACGCCGGCTCCCTCAGCCAATAAAGTGAAATGAGCTCCGCAACCCCAGAGTCGGTCACGACTGGACCTAATGGTCAGGGGTCCCTTTACCTTTACCTAATGAATGGAGGTCAGGAATATGCTAAGCAAAGTTGTATCCCGATCATAAAGAACATTGTGAAAGAAAATAAAACACTCTATTTCCAGGTAAGAGTATGTAGATACTGCCCTCTTGTCACTACGTGTTGCTGCTTTTCGATCCTGCACAAAATTGACTTGAGGACAGGCTCAAATGAGGAGCCATGAAACTTGCTGGGTGGCCTGTGTCTCAGCTTAACCTCCTCTGCAGGGTAAAATGGAGCAGGGAGGAAAACCATGTATGACAACTTGAGTTCCCTGGAGTAAGGTGGCATCTACACTGACATACACCTTTTACATACTGCAATGCAAGGAATGTTCTTTATAAAGAATTCAGCAATTTCATGAAACTGTGTCGCTCTTATTGCTTGATTTTCATTTGTTGTGATAAGGGTGAACTGTTGACTTTTCTTATACTGTACAGTACTTTTTCCAGTGCATGGGAAGAAGTAATGGGTGTATTAATTGTTCGTCAGCAGTGAATCTGAAGAACACGGTAGGATTGCCATCTTCCAGGCCTGGATGCATACCTTTAAAAAAAAATCCCCCGTACAATGAGAGAGCGTAGCTGTGCCTTCTCTCTTCTGTTCTCTTCCCTGGTTCTGTCACTGATGTCTCTGCCTGTTGTGTTTCTCAGCCACCACAGCAGCCGATGGCAGGACCTGGATAAGAATAGGTGGGACATGCAGGGGTTTAAAGGCAACTGTGTTGCAGCCCTCCTAAACTAGAAAATATGTCTGTTTTACATATTTTAAAAATGTGCATTTCCTGTTTTGAAGGTAGTAAGTAGCAGACAGCTCACTGAGTTTTGGATCTGATTTGTCTTTTGTGGAATTCCAGAAATATGCTGGAGTTGGATGGGTGGCAGTGGACTGACCGTACAGCTGGGATCAGTTATCTGTCCTGGATAATTTCCCTCTTCTCCACCCCCTTCTCTCTCTCTCTCTCTCTCTCTCTCTCATATATGGGTGTAGAGAGGGGGACTGGGAAGATGTTTTCCCTTTTGCCATGATTATATCCTAGAAAATTGCAGGAGTTCCAACTTACATTTCATTTTAAAATCCCAAAATGTTTGTGGCTTAGCAAACTTTGTCTGCAGTCCTAACTCCATTTACCTGGGAGTAGACATGGTTAGGACTGCACTGTCAGCTGAGAAAATTGTAAGCTATGTGATACATTCATGGCATGTTCTTATAGCTATGATTACACAGTGCTTTGAAGTTCTAGGCAAGATCTAACAATACAATCACTTTTGAATTACTCGTAATCTTAACCTGTTGTTCTCTTTAGTCCCAGGTGAATCACCATACTTCTGCCAGCAATGAAACCTATCAAGAACGCCTGACAAGACTAGAGGGTGACAAAGAGTCTCTCATACTGCAGGTATGCAATTTATAGCATCACCATTTGCATTTGGAATTTATTGGTGTGTTTGTTGCTCATTGTGAAAAGCAGGAGAATAGAATATCATTATATCATGTATTTTATATTCTGCTTTTCAGGGCAAGTACTATTTAAAAAAATCCCTGTACCTACTTCATGTGAAAGAATTGTGGTCTTGGCCTGTGTGGTGATGAATTCACTTTATTTTTTAAACACTGTTATTTAAAGTATAATAAAAATCTTATGATATGTTTCTTGGGGGTTAATTGCAGCAACTGTTAGTTATTGTAGTTGCTGGTGTCAACTTTTAAATTCAATTTCCTGTCTGAAGATTCTACATATTTTAAATATACATATATATTAAAATATTTAAGTACTGAGAGAGCGGAAAACCTTAGATCTCTATACTCTAAATCTCTGGGTCAAATAGATTGTGGATTCAGCTAGACATCAGCAACAGTAACAAAAAAGCACATCCCTAATGGACTATTGACTTTTAAGGGGGACCTGGTTTGACCCCATAGCCTTTAATGGTGTCTTGAAACTGCTTGGCTGCTGCCTCTCTCTTTATCTCTGCCAGGAACATGTGTTCAAAGCTGGGACAAATCTCACTTCAGTGCTTAGCAGTAGGAAAATAGTATCAGTTCATTTTGTGTAGCCTAAAAAACTGAAATCTGAGTGAGAAACTCCAGGCTGTAAAGTTTGGTGGTAGCACCTCTTTCCCCCCTGCTTACTTTTGACTGAAATGAAATGTACAATTGTTCTCAAAGTTGGGAGTTCAGTTTTGGTTGCTGGTGGTCATTTTATCCAAGAAGAAAAGGCTTCTT